>NC_140943.1:149153455-149180881 GCF_014529385.1 Adiantum capillus-veneris
TATCCGACGGTATCTTATTAAGTTCAAAAATTATCCTTTTGAAGATGCTAAATGGATGCAAGGAGTACAACTTAAGGATAGTATGAACCTTGTCAATGCTTACAATGCTACATTAGAGTAAGCAAATGTACAAATTTTTTTAAAAACTCATGTTTTTGTCTTATATGACTAGTCCTCTTTTTAATTGTGCACAAATTTAACTAGTATGCATGCTTAGAATCATGTTTGTGATGACGACGTCTCTCAAACACCAAGTAGAATTTGTCACTCTACTTTGGGAGAATGAAATGGACTAAAGAGCAGACATGCTTGCGGCAGCTATGTCTCCCAAGCACCAAATGGATTAGTCATCCATCTTGGAAAGATGTCGTAGGGTAAAAAGGGATCCTTTACCCGCTAAGTACGATTGACTAATGACTAAGACTTTATCTCTTCTACCTCATAGTCGAGGACGACTATGATTTCAAGAGAGAGGTAATGTCATAAAATCTAATATCTAACTAACCCAAATGATTTTCTCATATTAAATTGATTACTTAATGTGGGAGAATAAACGGGAACAAGTGTTAAGATATAGGTATGTGCTTTTAGATCTATCTCAACACGGGGCCAATGTAAAGGGGCCCAAAAGGGAGATGGTCTATCAAAGAGCAAGGCTAACCAATGGAGCATAAGACCTTAGGGTTAGCTTCATTGAAGACCTCAATAAATGTGTGTAAAAGTCCTTTTGACCTTAAGTAAGCTAAGGCTGAGCTTGAGGTGGGAACCCGGCCCAAGCTCGAGGTGCTTTTCCTGCTTGAGGTGCTTGTCATGCTTGAGGTGTTTTTCATGCTTGAGGTGCTTGATTAAGATGCTTGAGGTGCTTGACTGGCTCCATGCTTGAGGTGCTTGACTTGCTGCATGATTAAGGTACTTGAGGTGCCTTGAGAAGCTTGCTTGAGATGCTTGTGGGAACACCCCCTAGTTCAAGTGCTTTGTCATGCTTGATGAGTAAGGTGCTTGATCACCTAAAGTCAAATCCATCCTACAAGAGGGGGGCGAGCCCTTTTCCTAGGAGCTAGAGAGAGAAACCCACTCACACACACAAGGGAAGCCCCAACTTGAAGAGGCAGCAAGGACACATGTCAGGCCCCTACCCATGTTACCTTCATGTGTTGCTTGAAGCCTATTGGCTAAGCTTCAAAGGGGTCCAATGATAAATTACATGAATTATCTAATTGTTTTAGCATTTATCAAGTCCTCTCTCTCAAAGGGGAAAGGGGGACACTTGTCCCAGGCTACCCATGTTGCTTGTAATGGCTCCTGCTTGTGATTGGCTAGGCCTGGAGGGGTCCAATGAGCTTCAGGCATGAGCTACAAGGGGGGGGGTCGACCCAAGCAAGCTAGGGGGGGTGCCTAGGGTATACTAGACTCATTGTCACTGCAATGAAGGTACCTCGATCTATGCCGTAAAAAAATTATAGACATTACCTAGTAGCAAACAAATTTTTGCTCTTTGTGAACCACCAATCCTTATTGTACTTGGTCAACAAACCATGCAACACACGAAGAATAGTGAGATGGTTCATCATTCTTCTAGAATTTGATTTCACTGTAGTTGTGAAAAAAGGGCACTACACATCAAAGAGCATATCATTTGTTTAGGATTGTTTCAAGGGAACCACCTAAAGGAGTAGACGATGATCTACCAGATGCCTATCTGTTCACCGTGGAAATGATACCTCGATGTTTAGAAAATATGGTATCATTGATGACCATAGCTCAAGTGGATTTACAAATACAACTTCCTATTACAATTAGATTAATCAAGCAATCGGCTATGTATCAATTACTTGCTGGTAGGCTATACAAAGAAATTGATATGGAATGTTTCTCTTATGCATTAATCCTAAAGAGAAAACCCAATACCTAAGTCAAGCACATATTACCATAGTAGGACTTCACTTTGCAAAAGACCAAATAATGCAAAGGATCTTGAGACTTGGAGTATTTTGGACAACTATGAGGAGTAATGTTTGATCTTTTGTGAAGGATTGTCCTCAATGTCAAATACAATCACCATACCTCATGTAACATTGTTCCAAATGTCGTATGCTACTAAGTGGAGTAACTATCTAGTTACTTACTTATCAAGCCGAACATTTCCTGAGAATATGAGTAAACGTCGTCAAAGAGTAATTGAAACTGAAGCAAGAGACTATACTCTTATTGGAAACCAATTGTATCAGAGAGGTAAGGATCAACATTTGTGTCTTTGTGCAAATGAAGATGAATATATTTCGATTATGGAACAAGCACATGTTGGATTAGCTGAAGGTCACTTTTCTAGTGAGACCACCGCAAGAGCAATCTTAATGGCAAGCATATGGTGGCCAACCCTTTTTGTAGATGCCAAATAATATGTTCGAAGATGTGATTCTTGTCAACGAGGAAAAATGCCAACACGTGTAGATAGCATGCCCTTAAGACCAATGATGGGGACTAGAGCTTTCGCAAAATGGGGTATAGACTTTGTTGGGCCAATACAACCACCTGCTTATAGAACCCAAGCTCATTATATCATTGTAGCTACGGACTATTTAACCAAGTGGGCCGAGGCTAAAGAAACTCAAAAGAATGATGATAGAACCACTATTGCATTCTTATATGAGTATGTATTCACAAGATATGGACTGCCAATAGAGAGTGTCAAGGATAGGGGAACTCATTTCCTCAATGAGGTAATCAAGTATCTGCTTAATGAATTTATGGTCATCCATAAAAAATCAGCTCCCTATCACCCACAAGCAAACAGACAAGCTGAGCATACAAATAAAATTCTTAGCTCGATATTGACTAAGGTGGTTAGTTCAGGAAGGATAGATTGGGAATGAATTTCCATGCAACTCTATTATCGAGTTTCATTCAAAATAGCTTTAATTGCTACACCCTTTAACCTTGTTTATGGTCTTGATGCCATACTGCCAATAGAATTTCTACTATGCCGACATTAAAGGCAGCTAAAGATCTTGAGTGGACTGGACATGAATTGTTAGAAAGACTTGAATATTTAGAGAAGCTAGATGAGCAAAGGCTAGTTGCTGTAGCTCACATCTATGCACAAAGCAGAAAAAAAAAACACTTTTTTGATTCCCATTTAATCACAAAAATCTTCAAAAAAAGGGACTTAGTTTTAGTCTATTCCCTTAAGCAACACATTCCCAAGTTTAAGAAGAAGGGAAACGGACCGTTTATCATTGAAGATGTATCTCCGAGTGGAGCAGTTAAATTGTCCACCTTAGATGGTGAACCAATGGCTCATTAGATTAGTGGATGTCATTTAAAGAAGTACAATTTTCCACTAACCAATGAATTGCTAGAAAGAATGCATGCAGCCAAGCAAAGGAAGATAAAATGATAGCAGGTTATTGATGAAGCCCAGGAGGAAGCTCGGCTTTGAGTACTCAAAAGGAAAGCTGCTCTCAAGAATCCACAAACACCTATTCTGTAAGGTCCCTCCCTAAACCCTAGAGCCATTCAAAAAAAATTCGGCCTAGAAAATAATTTAGAAAAAGCAAGACCGACAAAGAAGTTATACGGACAACAAGACTTTACTCTAGAATGAAAAGACATGGATATTTTGGATATGAAATTACGTCGTCCCTATATTTTTCCAAAAAGATTAAGATTATTTTTATACTTCCTCATGAAAATCCGCGTGGGAACTGATCTAGATCGAGAACTAGGATAAAAAGGGACTAACTTAATTGAAAGGTAAAGTTAAGAGATAAGAACTAAGAAGAAAATTGGGGTCCAATAGCATTTGAGAAGAGAAATAGGGTCCAATAGCATTTGAGAAGAGAATTTGGGGTCCAATAGGAATTGAGAGGAGAATTGGGGTCCAATAGGAATTGAGAAGAGAAATTGGGGTCCAATAGGAATTGAGAAGAGAATTACAAACACCTTTTTCCTATATAAGCACCCCCTCTCCTTTGTATTTTGGGAGACACACATATATTGCTAAGCTACTTGCATACTTGCCATGCTCAAGACTATGCTTAAGTAACTCAAGGTTTCCATTAAAACCTTGATCTTGCTCTCTCCCCCTCTTGAAGGCCAAACCCTCAACTCTCTCCCTCTCTTGAAGGCCAAACCCTCGACTCTCTTCCTCTCTTGAAGGCCAAACCCTTGAGGGTTTTGTGAAGAAGCTCCTCTCTCCTTCCTCTTCACCATAAATCCCTTCCTTCCTCCTTGAGCCTCACATCTCTTCAAGAAGGACTTCAACCCCACATCCCTCTTACTTAGAGGAGGTAATCTTCATTTCTAGTAGGTTTACTTAAATGTGTTTTAATACTAGAAAGGTTTATGTGCATCATTTAAGTTTTAAGCTTTAATGGAAACCTTGCAATTAGGGTAAGTGATAAGAGTATTTATGCATCATAAAGCTAAGCTTCAAAGATAGATTTGCATTCGTAAGCTAAGCTTTAATGGTAACTTTGCTCTTAGATGTGAGCTTAGCGATTACATTGCATTTTTAGGTTTTAAGCTTTAATGGAAACCTTGCAATTAGGGTAAGTGATAAGAGTATCTATGCATCATAAAGCTAAGCATCAAAGTTAGATTTGCATTTGTAAGCTAAGCTTTAATGGTAACTTTGCTCTTAGAAGTAAGCTTTAGCGATTACCTTGC
The DNA here is from genome assembly GCF_014529385.1 of Adiantum capillus-veneris. Classification (NCBI taxonomy): domain Eukaryota; kingdom Viridiplantae; phylum Streptophyta; class Polypodiopsida; order Polypodiales; family Pteridaceae; genus Adiantum; species Adiantum capillus-veneris. The sequence goes on from NC_140943.1 coordinate 149,158,124, forward strand.
ATTTTTAGGTTTTAAACTTTAATGGAAACCTTGCAATTAGGGTAAGTGATAAGAGTATCTATGCATCATAAAGCTAAGCTTCAAAGGTAGATTTGCATTCGTAAGCTAAGCTTTAATGGTAACTTTGCTCTTAGATGTAAGCTTTAGCGATTACCTTGCATTTTTAAGTTTTAAGCTTTAATGGAAACCTTGCAATTAGGGTAAGTTATAAGAGTATCTATGCATCATAAAGCTAAGCTTCAAAGATAGATTTTCATTTTTAAGCTAAGCTTTAATGGTAACTTTGCTCTTAGATGTAAGCTTTAGCGATTACCTTGCATTTTTAGGTTTTAAGCTTTAATGGAAACCTTGCAATTAGGGTTAAGTGATAAGAGTATCTACACATCATAAAGTTAAGCTTCAAAGGTAGATTTACACTCGTAAGCTAAGCTTTAATGGTAACTTTGCACTTAGATGTAAGCTTTAGTGATTACCTTGCATTTTTAGGTTTTAAGCTTTAATGGAAACCTCGCAATTAGGGTCAAGTGATAAGAGTATCTATGAATCATAAAGTTAAGCTCCAAAGGTAGATTTGCTCTCATAAGCTAAGCATTAATGGTAACTTTGCACTTAGGTGTAAGCTTTAGTGACTACTTTGTATTTTAGGTTTAAGCTTTAATGGAAAGCTCGAAAACTCATAAATTATAGGATGACCTTCTAGCTTCCTAAAATGGAAAGCTAGGTACCATAAGAAAAGAGTAGTTGTCTAAGCTCGATAGAAGTAGTTCAATTTTTGGTATTGAAGAGTATTTCTAAAGTTTTCAATTTCAAGTTGTTTGCAAATACGGGGTGGGAGAGATAGGGGATAACTTCGCGGAATTGAGCTCCGTGTTGTTTGAACCGAAAACTCTACAAGCTTCCATGGAGATGCCCCATGGATGGCAAAGGATTGTAAAAACCTGGGAATCAACAAAACATGGATTGAACTTAAAAAGTTAGCATTTTCAAAAAGACATTAACCATCACATGCCTATGGCAAAAACTCGTTTGTATTTTCTAAATAAACTTGGCTGGTAGATAATTAATGAAAGTAGGAATTAAGGTTGATAAATGAATGAACCTAGAAATTACCAAGTAGGAGTTAAAAAGGAATCTCGAGAGGTGATAGGGATAGCCCTTTGCAAAACATAGATTTAACTAGGAGTTTTGAAGATTGTCTGGAAATGACCGAGAACCAAGATGGATCTTCTTGGGGTCAATTTGATTGAAAGGCCGGCCCATTGAGAGGATTCTCTTGGGGAACTTGTCGGAGATTGGCCCTTTTCGGCTAGGGAAGTGTAACCGGCAAGTTGTTATACCTAGGTCATTCATGCCCAGGGGATAAGCGATGAATGGGTTTGTTTTATTTTTGTCCGGCCGGGTGAAGTACTCGTGGTATCTTATTGGAAATCGGCCATAATCCGGGTATGGCCTGATGCCAATGGTTGTATGAGAAGGTTATACTCAGGGAGGATGATGTGAATTTAATTAAAAAAATTTGTTCAACTTGGTTGCTTAAAAAGGAACTGGAAAGGCTAGGAATATAGGGGCTATCCTGTGCATCTGTCACCAGATGGTGCTATACCTCTTGAAATAAAATGCTTAGGAAGAAATGATTAAATTACTTGATGAGCCTTCCCAAACACTTAATTTTGGGAATATTGTGAAGGTGTTTCCATTTTGATGGCTGTAACTGATTATCTTGGCCTGAATGGGGAGGCAAGATGAATTGGTTGAAACTAAATGTGTTGCATGATTAGTAATAAAACTAGTTACAAGCTAATTATAGAAAATAAAGGAAAGAAAATGAATTAAAAGTTTCTAAATAAAGATCTGGTGGGAACAACCAGATGAATTTCCCTGAACGAGGGTATGCAACAGATTGCATGCTGCTTGTTGTTTGATGATGTCTGATAGACTGTTGTCTTCTTGATTTCGTAGTAGTTAAGTACTACCTCGGGAAGGGATTTTCATGAAATGGTTCGGTGGGTGGGCGGATCCGGAGGGTGAGATGGCCGGATGTTGATTTAAAACTTTTATGTTAAGCGCTAGGACTACGTGGGATAAAAATGGGTAATCGGGGACGAGCGAGACCAGGTAGGATTGCAAGATCCCTCTTCTTAGGGGAAAGTGATAACTGCCGTGCCTGCTTGTCAGGAAAAAGGGGTTATCACCATGAACCAAGGGAGAACAAGAAAGCAAGAGCAGATCCTCAAGTTAAAGATAAAGAGAATCAAGACTAAGGACCACGATTTTCGGTGCGGAAATTTATCGAGGACAGATTGATTATGAGAAGCGGATAGAATCATTGAATGAAGGGATGTACCCCCTTGGGTTGGCAATCGAGATAGGCCGGAGTCCTGGCTGAGTGTCGATCCCAAGTAGGAGGGATACCTGCAGATAGATCTACATCATTCCCTGGAACGGCCTGGAGGACTGAGGGAGCTGAGTAGGGTCGAGTCTGGGTATGGCCCTCACATTGGGTTGGTGTTCGAGATAGACCGGAGTCCTATCTGAGTGTCGGTCCCAAGTGGGAGGGATACCTACAGATAGATCTACGTCACTCCCTGGAATGGTCTGGAGGACTGAGGGAGGTGAGTAGGGTCGAGTATGGGTATGGCCCTCACATATTCCCATCAAAACTCTGCAAATAGGCGATGAATGGCTAGATGGAATGGAACTTCTCATCAAAGTACAGCTCAACAATCATAGCACAAATGCTTTGGTTGATACAAGAGCTAGAGTAAATGCAGTCAGTTATTCCATGTACAAGAAGGCAACAAGTCAGTCTCTGATATAGCAGGAATAGCGGCTATCAAAGGATGCGACAAGAACTCAACACCAACATTGGGAGTAGTCAACTTGAATGTAATAGTACATGGATGTTCATGTCCTCATTAGTTTGTATGTTTACCATATGAACACATGAATGAGACAATGATTCTTGGAATCTCATGGATGCGGACGTACAAGGTAGTACCAGATTGGGATACCCATCAGCTCAAGCTATCACCTAAAGGTGGACAACTCATTGTTCCAATTGCACCAACAAGCAAGGAGGAATGGAAAGGCAAATACCAGTAGAACAAACCACGAAGCAATCAATCTTCTCCATCCTATCGACAAGCAAATGCTACAAGTAGCATGTAAGGAGTCATGAAAATTTGGGTACCAAAAGCACGCAATTACGGATACCAACCTCCGGTATTGAGCAGATTGAAGCTTTGCTGCAATTAAGGAAGCATTCATCTTGGTCATAGACTCTTAGCAAGGACATTGCAAGATTTGGTGGGAGTTTGGGGCTTAGTGTGTGAATGGCCTCTTGAAAGAGCAAGGTTATATATATATATATATAAAGTTTAAGCAGTTAAAAAAAGGTCAAACAGCGAACTAAAAAAAGCACCATCGACCAGGTTGTTGTAGGAGGCGCGCACGAGCCAAAAAGCAGAAGAGGAGCAGCACGAGGTGTCAAGAGCAGAGCGAGGCCGAGATTGAGGTGGCCGACGAGAAGGAGCGAGCCGCCATCAAAGCATGAAGACAAAGCCACCTTGAGCTGGCAGGGAGAACGTTAGGAGACAGAGAGCACAGCCAGGAGACAACAAGGTTGGAGTTTCTAGAGTGTGTTGTGAGCAAGCCAAGAAGAGCCTAGCAGGAGGTCGAGTTGTGAGCATGCACGACCAGGAGACAAAGAGGAGGTTGACATGAGAAGATGGTGGCTGATTCATGAGCAAGATTTGAAGGACTGCTTGTTGGAGAAGGGTGGTACACACTAGTACAAAGGGGAGGCTTTCCATGCTCATCAAGGTTGCATCGAGTAGGGAGATACATGCTCATATTGTACACATTCTGAAGGGTTGCCAGGAGTAGGCGGTGTTGTCGAGTGACTAAGCAAGAGGGTGGTAGTTTGCACTAGACAGTAAGGCCATAAATAGAGAAGGAGGATTGTGTATTTTGGTTGCATGAAAGCAGTGCCAAGAGCTTCCAAAGGAGGGCTTCAAGCTGAGAAAATGCTGGCCAACACAAGCGAGAGAGGAGCACTATTAATTGGACGACCAGCTGGGCATGCTATGTCTGTGTCCAACAAGGAGAAAATCGAGTAATTTAACTTGTGATTCGGGAAGGCACGAAGGGTAGAAACTTCATCGAGACTAAAAGCATCAAAGGAAGAAGATTGTTAGTGATCAAAATAAAGCAAGGATGAGAAGTTGAAGTTCACAAAGAGTTATGTCGATGGAGACGTAGAGCTTTAGCAGTTTACAGAGGTTTGTTTGACTTAAAAGAAGACTGAAGCAAGTGAGGCAAAGTGAGTGCACGTGAAGGTGGCCAGGAAGAGCAAGGGAAGGGCATTGAGGCCATACAAAATTGGCATTTGCACTTCCGCTCGTAGTCTCGACAAGTCCAAGAGCACTTGTTGCCTATTGCGATCAAGTTATTTTTTTTGTATTCAGATTTTAGTTCATTAATTAATTTAATTCAAGTTTTTCTTTTGTTCTATATTCTCTTGAGATGTGCATCTTTCTCTCACCATTTCCCACAGCGAGCAATCCGGTGTTGATGTGGCTCAATGTGTGAACAATAATCCCCTGACGTCTTTGGTGAACCCGACGCGAAGCGAGCCGGGGTGGGAAATTTTGGCAGAGAGGATGACGATGACATCCCAAGTAGAAATGATGCAGGAGATGATGCAATTATTTGATGATTTCTTGCAGCAGCAACAACAACAACAGCAGGTTACTTATGAGCAATTTGGTTTGGATCGAGAAGAGTTTTTACGAGGATTTGCTCAACCGAATGAAGCAATGGAAGAAGCATTGGATAAAGTCTGTTCTGAAAGAGCTATTTTTAATGGCTACCATAGTGATGGATATCTTGCATGCTACAGGTCACAGATGGAACTTATGGGTATTCCAACTAACCATATGATCAAGGAGTTTGATCGATTAGTATCTCCAAAATTGTGTAATCAGATCCAGAAGCTTATCGATAAGTATACAGATAACTGGGCTAAATTTGAAGAAGCAATTGTACAAGTGGGTGACCGGCACATAACCTTAGAAATAGAGCAGATGAATCAACAAAAGCATGTTACTTTCAGTAAAGGTGATGGAGATCATTTGTAAACAATCATCCATGATGAATCTTGGGAGCAGATTCATGTAAGAAGTAAAGCTAAAGCAAATGCATCTTTGCAAGTACCAAATTTTGTCCAAGAGGATCATGCTTCAAGCAATCTAGCACATGTAAATAATGAATTTTAGACTTAAGCCATTGATGAAAATTTTTCAGAGCTTGCTCACATGGTAGCTCCCTCTATCATTGATTCTTGTGAAGAATTAGACGAAGGAGAAAATTATATTGTTAGTGTTCCACATACTAGTAATCTTTGTAGCATGCAGCACAATGGAAGCATGTGAAGCCAAGCAACACAACAGGTTTCTTGAAGATGATTGCATAGATAAAATCATTTGTACTGTAACAAATGACGTGCAAGAAATCATGGAGTTAGTAGAGGATGTGCATGAGGGTATACATGAGTCTACAATTGTTGTTGACGATATATTTACAAGTGCTGATATCACAGAGCAAGATGATGATGCAAATAGTGAAGCTTCCTTGTCAGGGTTGAGAAGAGAATTCCATTATTGATGTCTTTTTATCTGATTGTGGTATGTATGAGCAACATATTATGGATGATTTCTCTATTGCTAGTACGTGTTTAGAGGAGGTGCATGAAGAGTCTTCGTAGAGTATCAATGGATCTTTGGCTACCATAGAAATGTGTGAAGCGGAACAGGATGAAGAGATTTATGAAGATTTCTTGGATGATGTTCTTTGTGTGCCTAACATTTCTGACATGACTAAAGTACAGGATACTGGACACGAAGTTTCTTCTTTTGTTATTTCTCATAAGCTACAAGAGGAAGAAACCCACAATTCTTTGACAGATGATGAGAGTATTCACTGCTCTACTGATCCAAAAGTGGATGCAAATTCACAAGTTATAGCTCTTTTTCATGGTCAGGCTGGAGTTCCAAGTAAAGATGACTTTGACAATGATGCAAGATTTTCAGAGGTTCATGATAACTATGAAGTTAGAGGGGGTAAATCATTATCGATAAAGAAAAGGATGCACATTCTTCTTCAGTTTCTTCGACGAGGTTTTGATTATGGTTGGGTCCATATACTCTTTCTACTTACGCTTATGTCAATGCTATTATGGTTACCGGTAAAAGGTATGCAGTGTTTCTATTTGCTTGTTGAGCAAAAGCTGTCAAATGTTTACAAGAGGTGGCTATTGCATAATGATTTAAGGGAAGTTTTACTTTATTGCAAGAGTCATAGATGCTATGTGCTTGCTATGGTATTTGACCCAAGAGATTTTGAGGTCCTTAAGAAGCAGGTTTAATTCTTCTAGGTGCACAATGTCATTGGTTACTACTTGATTGAGGAATAGCAAGCTTACACCAAGGTTATTTGATGTCAGTAGAGACCGATAGTGTATGCTCATGTGGTTTTGATGAAGCTTCAGTACTTAAGAAAGATCTTCTTAGACCATATGACCCTGGTGGTGTTCATCATGCTTACAGGTTATGGCAAGAGGTTTATAGACTTTGTAGTGGATCATGCTTATGCTTTATTGGAAGGATCTACTTGATTGATGAAAAGTTTTTGAGTTTCTCCTTTGATCCTAGCGGCTTATGATTGCGTGAAGTCAAAAATTTTAAAGTTATTGGTAGCATGCTTACAATGGACCACTGTTTGCATGCCAATTGGTTTTGTACTTACAAATTTTAAAGATGGTTGGCACATACCGGAGGATATGCAGGTTCAAAGGCGGTGGATGTTGTGCTGTCGTACTTCTAAATAGAGAATTTCATGCAGGAGTCACATACTGAGTGTTTTAATGAGTTCTCGGATTATGGTTGGGAGCATAGCATTTTCGCACGATGACAAGTTTGCAATGGCCGTTATGTGGCGTGGGAATGGTTTTTTATATTATAACTTGGAATCTGAAGTCGTCAATGTCAAAAGTTTGGAGTGAAGATTATGCTATGGGCTTTGACCTCGATTGGCGGTATCACTCATGCCGATGCAAGAGCGGTTGAAGCACTCATGAATGATAAGGTTGTGCTTGGCAAAGATTTGGCGGATATTTGTGCCGAATAATGTGTGCTTAAAGAGCTAAGCTAGATCAAGGCTATGGTGTAGTTTTGCAAACTAGACATCGACGAAGTCAAGGAGAGTATAAAGATGATGGTAGTGCACATTGTACCTACCATAGTGTTTGTCATAAAAGGCCAATATGGTGGTAGCAAGGATCATAAATGCTTTGATAAGGTGATACTTTACTGATGAACAACCCACAACAAATGAGTTTGAAGTTTTCAAAGGTCCAAAATGGTGTCTTGGCTACAAAAAAACAGCCCCAGAGTTTGAAGAGAGCTTTTCAATAGTGATAGGTGTTGGTGGTTGGAGCATAGCCCTTACTGTATCTGAATTCAATGACTTCTGCCAACTAATTCAGGTAGCATTCCTCTATGCTTGTATGAAGACCAAACTTTGGTATTGAGCAGATTGAAGCTTTGCTGCAATTAAGGAAGCATTCATCTTGGTCATAGACTCTTAGCAAGGGCATTGCCAGATTTGGTGGGAGTTCAGGGCTTTGTGTGTGAGTGGCCGCTTGAAAGAGCAAGGTTATATATATATATATATATATATATATATATATATATATATATATATATATATCTATATATATATATATATATATATATATATATATATATATATATATATATAGATATATATAGATATAAAGTTTAAGCTGTTTTAAAAAAAAGGTACAACAGTGAACTAAACAAGTGATAAAATCACAAGGCCTACCAAAGGCTAGAAAGATATAAGCCTAGTAAAAAATTGAAGATGAGTAAAGATCCTTACAAAGGTCACACACATGCAGATCAACCAAATGAATACTCATTACTACACAAGGGTATCGAATTCAAACTCTATTAGATTTGAGAATCCCTTGCAATACAAAGCACATGGGCCATTGTAAGCGGCCACAATAGGTAGCATACTCTCAAAGTTGTCGAAGAAGCACAAGCTTCAAACATCGATAAAAAATTGCATGCGTACAAAATCTGATCATGGTGTGATGGAGGGCTTGCATTTTTTTGCAAACCAATGATGGGCAGCACAACTGCTTGATCTTGGCCAACTTTGGAGGTGCATGCTTCATGTCTGTCTTGATCTCCTGATTGGTTTATTTTGGGTGGAAAACATTGGCATCATTGCAAGAAATTTTCCCTTCCTTGGCAAGTATGGTACATCATTGCCAGTGCTTTATGTTGTATTGGCAACGGTGCTTCATCTTGTCCAACATTTTCTGCAATGCCTACCTTTGGGTAGCTATAAAAATGTGTCTAAGTTGGCAAGAACATGACCAACATCAAAGATGAGAATGCTCTGTTGCTTTAGATATCATTACACAACGTCCAACCCATGCAGGTCCTCCAAAGCTATTATTAGCACTGCTACACAAAACTTACACACACACACACCCCCAATATATGCACTTTACAATATCAACACAAGAAAGTGATAAATTCACAAAAGATTAACACACTAGTCTCCATATGTTCCTCAGTATACCTGATGGCCTCCTCGGAGAGCTCTTCTCTGGCTGGCATAGCCTCAACATCACCTCCAACAATATGGCCAAGCCTCTATGCCATGCTTGCTTGAATATTGCTCCTTCAGAACCCAACTCTTCTGCCTTCCAAGCAATCAGTCAGCAGAGTGATTACTAACAGGCATATGCAACAAGTTGTAGATCATTCTTGGTGCTATAGTCAATCATGTAGAATTGGAGAAATTTACCTCCTTGTCTCGCCCTCTTTTGTCTCCCAGTCATTCAGCTCATAACACCCACCTTGGCTCTAGAAAGAAAAACTACTTATACTTCTAAAGGACCGCCTCTCCTACACCTGCACCATATACTGCAACCTCTCAAAGTGAAAACCTATCACAAAGGGGCATGCATCTTCTATGCGGCCACAGTTCTGGAATAAACTCACCTGATTATGCTTCTACTCTACTCTCCATGTGGTGCTTTCTCTACAATCCTGCAATTATGTGCGGTTTCTGGTTGTTGGTTTTTGCATGTAGTTTTTGGACAGCCATTCTGTCGAGGTCCACCGTCTACCCTTTTTACGGCCAGTTTCAGCCCTACTATATCCCCTTCTTCCCAACCGCAGACACTTCCAAGGCCAGGTGTGCAAAGCATGCAACCCAGTAGAGAAAGAACATGGAGCTCAAAGCTTCAAGTATTGAGAGCAAGAAAGATACAATCCGCTAGTCTGCACAATTTTTTGGTGGTGAGGGAAGGGTTGGAAGGCTCATGCACAGCCTTCCAATCCCTACAATAGTCAAGGCACTCTTTGAAAGAAAGAGACGGGCCCCTTTTTGTTAATCAAGCCTGACAGCCTTAGTATTGTTCTCTCAAGGATGGCATGTGGGTGCGAATGGCACTGCGGTAGAGAGAGTGCAAAGAAGTGCAAGTGACAAGACACTAGAATCAAAGAGCATCATGTATCCATGAAAGCCATGGCCCTTGCAGCTTCCCGAGCTCTGTTGGCATTGTCGAGGGCTTTGGTGAAGGACAGTTCTCCCTCCCCTATGAGCTCGGCATCTCCATACTACTTGTAGAAGATAATAGCTCCCCTCCCCCATCAGCTCGGCCTCATCCTCCTCCATTTTGTACAGCAGCCACCTATAGCAGCTATGGCGAGCTTGATCACCACACTGCCGTCGCCGCTTTCACAGCACAACTCCCTTTTGCCCTCTCCTCTTGCTACCACTCTAGTATTGGGCGAAGATGCCTATCTCGGATATGATCATAGTAGTATTAAAAGCACTCACATTGTCGTGCAGGGATACCTTGTGGAGCTGCATGTGATAAGAGCAGTAGCGTGCAACACTGCAAGCTCAATATCTTTCACTCAATGTCTATGAATGGTGGGACACTTATCGACTCCCGTCAAGACCTGTCATGCAAAAGTTGGAACCGGAGGCCGCTATGGCCCCTAGTGCAACCTCTCTGCTACACACCTCTGCCATGGCCCCCACGACCGAAACCAGAGAAACCCTCATAAACTAGAGCGTGGATATTGACGAGAAAAAATAGCCAAGGTCGAGGGTGGTCAAACTTTGATCTATGCAACAAATAGTGGAGTCGTGGGCACTGGGATCTACGTGAGAAGCTGTCACATGTTGGGGATTCCTAGCCTCTCTCTAATACATTACTCTACATGTCATCATCACATGGACACACAATCTATGCAATAATAAGTGGGGGAGTACTAGATAGTAGCCAAGGGTGTCATTGAACTTACACTCCCTCTCATCGTTGCTAAGTCTTTATCATTTAACTTTGTTTCATGCTTTCAAACGCACCCCAAAATCTTTTCCTTGGTATTTCATATTTCAAATCTCAAGGCGTGTCCATCATTAGATGGACACAGTTTTCATTTAAATGAGTGTCCACTATCTTATTTCAACCAATCGGCATTTTTTGCCCATCAAAAATTGCTTGAAAATACAAATCAATCTTTTTTCTATTTTAGACAGCAAAAAGAGAAGGAAACACTATAGTCTTTGTCCTTTGGACAGGCCAAAAAAGCGATGTCGGCCAGGCTGTTGGAGGAGGTGCACACGAGCTGAAAAGAAGAAGAGGAGCAGCGCGAGTTGTCAAGAGCAGAGCGAGGCCAAGATTGAGGTGGCTGACGAGAAGGAGCGAGTTGCCATTAGAGTGTGAAGACAATTCCACCTTGATCTGGCAGGGAGAACGTGAGGAGACAGAGAGGAGAGGTGGGAGACAACAAACTTGGATCAGGGTGTTGTGAGCAAGCCAAGAAGAGCAAGGCAGCAGGTCGAGTTGTGAGCGTGCACGAGTAGGAGACAGAGAGGAGGTTGACGTGAGAAGCTGTTCACTGAGTCATGAGTAGGATTTGAAGGGCTGCTTGCTTGAGAAGGGTGGTACACACTAGTACAAAGGGGAGGCTTTCCATGCTCATCAAGGTCGCATCGAGTTAGGAGATACATGCTCATATTGTACACTTTCTGAAGGGTTGCCAAGAGTAGGAGGTGTTGTTGAGTGCATGAGCAAGGGGCAATGAGTGCATGAGCAAGGGGAAATGATAAATTTTGAGCGCTTCTGCCTATGTGGCAGCAACCATTACCATTAAAAAGGTCAACATTTTTTAGATCAACGACGACGGCTAGTGCCACGTAGGGCACTAGCACTCAAAATTTAACCGCAAAAATGAGCAAGAGGGTGGCATTTGGCACTAGATAGGAGGGCCATGAATAGAGAAGGAGGATTGTGTCCTTTGGTAATATGAAAGCAGTGCCAAGAGCTTCCAAAGAAGGGCTACAAGCTGAGGAGAGGGCAGCCAACACAAGCGAGAGAGGAGCACTATTAATTGGACGACCAGTTGGGCATGCTATATCAGTGTCCAACAAGGAGTAGACCGAGTAATTTAACTTGTGATCCGGGAAGGCATGAAGGATAGAAACTTCATCGAGAGTAAAAGCATCAAAGAAAGAAGATCATTAGTGGTCATAATAAAGCAAGGACGAGAAGTTGAAGTTCACAAAGAGTTATGTCGATGGAGAAGCAGACCTTTAGAAGTTTTCAGAGGTTTGTTTGAGTTAAAGAAGACTGAAGCAAGCGATGGCAAAGTGACTGCATGTGAGATGGCCGAGAAGATCAAGGGAACGCATTGAGGCCATACAAAATTGGCATTTGCACTTCCGCTCATTGTCTCTATGAGTTCAAGAGCACTTGTTGCCTATTGTGATCAAGTTATTTTTTTTGTATTCAGATTTTAGTTCATTAAGTAAAGTAATGCAAGGTGTTCTTTTGTGCTATATTCTCTTGAGATGTGCATCTTTCTCTCACCATTTCCCACAGCGAGCAACCCAGTGCTCAACTTGTGAAAAATATTCCCCCGACAATGGCAGGCCAGTTTGTACTCATTTTGAGAATTCAAGAAATCCATAAGTAAATACATGCAAGAGGAAAATTCTCACTCTTGCACGGGAGGAGATTGCACCCAGTGTCCATGTACCTCTTCTCCTCTCTTCTATCTCGCTGTGTCGATGTAGCATTGCACTCTAGGAGGTGCACCTACATGTGCTCTCTCTCTCTCTCTCTCTCTCTCTCTCTCTCTCTCTCTCTCTCTCTCTCTCTCTCTCTCTCTCTCTCTCTCTCTCTCTCTCTCTCTCTCTCTCTCTCTCTCTCTCTCTCTCTCCCGCTCTTAGTCTCTCTCTGTTCGCGTATAGTATGGATTATGCATTGTTCGATTTATCAGGTATAAAAATTTGTCTGTTTATGGTTTGAAGTGTGCTATTTTGGGTATTTTGCAAGGTCTTTGCACTCCCGTTTGTAGCACTTTCCGTGTACATCGTGAGCTCCCTCTTGCTGTTAAGATGTCATCTCTTTACACCTCATCGCACCGCACGACTACCATATCGACAAATCGGTCCACGTAACTTGTCAAGTTACGTTGATGTCTAGCATGGCACTGAGCTTGGTGTGCCACATGGAGGATCCACGTAACTAGCTAAGCTACATGGATGAACCTATTTCAAGCATGTAGAGACAAAGAGAGGTGATACGTGTAGAGATGATTGAACATGGACCCACATGCGTACATAGACTTTTTTATCTAGTTGACCATATAGATAAAAATATAGTTAACAATACAAAGAACCATTCAAAAAGGCTTGGAGTAATCATATAAGGAACCATATAGATGACCATATAGAGGATCATACCATCAACCATATAGATGACCATGTGTATGCCTTTATAGAAGAACATAGGATTGACAATATAGACTAGCATAGAATTAACCATATAGGCTACCATATGGACTACCATATACATGTTGTCTATGGCAAAAGGATAGCACTATATTTAGATGACCATATTAATGCCAATGTACAGGACTATATAAATGCCCATGTAGATACTCATAGAGATAACCATATTATAGACAATCATATGCTAATCATACGGCCCATTTTAGCGCATAATATGGGCCTTGACCACCCATATCAATTACGATGTCTATGAAAATTTTCACCAATGGAGAATAGTACTCACCCCCACTTGTGAAAATCTCGGCCATCCAATATGATCTGTGCAATCTTCACCCATACTATGTGCTAAAATGGGTTGTACCATAAGTCTCAGTTTATCACATAGTATGGCCCTTGACCACCCAAGCCATTTCATATGGTTGTACAACTTTTCATGAGTGGTTGAATGGTGCTCATTCCCACTTATGAAAAGTCTTACCTACGTTTGATATTTGTTGGGTGGCGGTGGTGTCAACCCATACTATGCACTAAAATGGGTTGTATGAGCCATATGTCCCATTTTAGCACACAGTATGGGCCTTGACTACCAATACCATATTGGATGGTTATGAAAATTTGCAAGGGTGGGAAATAATTCTTTCCCCTTCTGTGCAAAGTCTCATGGTCATCCAACATTCTTTGGGTGGTCTTGAACCATACTATGTGCTAAAATGGGTGATATGGCTCATACAACTCATTTTAGCCCATGTTACGAGCGTTGACCGCCCATATTATATCGGATGGCTATGAAACTTTTCAAGGGTGGGATAATGGTTCTCACCTCCACTTTTGAATAGTCTTGTGGACATTTAATATGATTTGGCTAGTCCCAAACCATACTATACACCCAAATAGGTCGTATGGCTCATACAGCTCATTTTAGCACATAGTATGGGCCTTGACCACCCATACCAATTTGGATGGGTGTGAAACTTTGCATAGGTCAAGGAATAGTACTCACCTCTATTTGTGAAAAGTCTCGTGACCATCCAATATGGTTTGAGCGGTCTTGACCCATACTATGCACCAAAACGGATTTGGATGAGCCATATGTCCCATTTTAGCACAGAGTATGGGACTTGACTTCCCATACCATATTGGATGTCTATGAAATTTTGTAGGGGTGGTAAAATGGTGCTTATCTCCACCACTGCAAATTTTGGGCGTTCAAGGCCCATATTATGTGCTAAAATGGGCCGTATGGCTCATAAGGCCCATTTTAGCGGTTCGGGACCACCGAAACCATATCAAATGTCCATGATACTTTTCATGGACGGAAATGAGTATCATTTTTTCACCCTTGCAAAGTCTTGTGGCCATCCAATATGGTATCAATGACGGTCAAGGCCCGTACAATGAGCTAAAATGGGCCGAATGAGCCATATGGCCCATCTTAGTGCAAGTATGGGCCTTGTCCACACCCAAACCATATTGGATGGATATGGGGTGGTGATGATAACCAGGAACATATGGCTCTTACAATCCATTTTAGTGCATAGTATGGGTTAAAACTGCAAAACCATATCAAATGTCCATGAGACTTTGCACGATTAGGATTGAGTATCATTACCTCACCCGTGGAAAGCTACATAACCATGTAATATGGTTTAGGGGCAGTCTATAGTATGCACTAAAATGGGCCATAAGGCATCCACTATGGGAGAAATGTGCTTGCCGATGGGTGGCGCATGTGTTGATGGCAGTATGGATGCTCTAGTCAATGGTACGGGGGACCGATGTGGAGGATGCAAGAAGAAAGGTAGGCAAAAGTCAGAGAGAAGAAGTTTTATGCGCTCAAAAGGTGATGCATACCTGTAAAACAACCTCAAAATCCTTGATTGAAGGGAGGGTAATGGGCTTCTGTGACACATCGATAGTAGTCTTTCTCTTGGGTGTTGCTTGCACTCTTGAGCTTTTGGTCTTTTTTCTCTTGCAAGGGTACTTTGCTCCAAGATTCAAACTTTGTGGATGGGATCCTTGTGTTGTCAATCGTGCTTTCGAGACCTTCACGACTATGAAACCATCCTTACTGATAAAATGAAAGTTAGAATAGTTAGTGATTGAATCAATAAGACATGGAGGGCTCCAAAACTCACTCATGCACAAATGAAGTGCTTTTTAAAAACAAGAGTTGTGCTTTCGAGACCTTCGCGACTGTGAAACCATGCTTAGTTATAAAAATGAAAGTTAGAATAGTTGGTGATTGAATCAATAAAACATGGAGGGCTCCAAAACTCACTCATGCACAAATGATTTTCTTCATAGTATAGTTTAAAAAGGGTAGATCTTGATAAGATTATATCAATGTTATTTTAGAAAATTAATTTAGATAAATTTCTAACTATTTTATGAATTTTATGACATAACTAAACCAAAATGTATTTATATAAAAAAAAATTATGATTCATTGATATTTCAAATAAATAGAAAATTATTATTAATTTATACTTTTAAAAAATAAAAAATTATTTAAAAAATATGATTTTTGCTTAAATTTCCATATAAATAAGTAGAGTGAGGTATCTTGTTTTTCATTTTATTTACATTATTTTTTTAAAATTAAAAAGTGACATGGATATTAAGGTGGCCATACATAAATGACATGGTCATGTGTGTGACAAGGTGATGTGAAAGATTGATGACATGGAATGCATAGGTGGAAAGATAAGGTAATGGATGGGATCCCCGCATCTGTCATGTCATATGATGCCATGTCAAAATGGTGACATGTAATGATTAGGTGGGTAAAAGGAGGCTGATGAGTTGTCGAGGTGGCAATGTGGCATGCCTAGTGGCTCATGAGGTGGCTAGTGATGTGGCACGCCATGCAAGCAATACTTACATGTGGCATGTGAGATGGTGGATGACATGGCACTTAAAGTGAAGTGGCATGCAAGGGGGAAGTGGAGGGTGGTGGATGAGTTGGCAGTTAGAGTGGCATGGCAAGCCAAGTGTTGAGCTCAAATTATTGAATGTGGTGATGTGGAAGGTAAGATGGGGTGATAAGATGGACCTTTGGTGATGTGATGGCCTCCTTGTATGAGGTGGACTAGCCAACTAGGATTGGGAGAGTAGGACCAAGCCATGGTTGGCAGACAAGTGTCAAAATTTCTAGGGTTGGTATTTTACCGAACCTAAGGATGCACACCTCAAATGAATGGTGCAAGTGAAAAAAATTAAAACAATGAAAAAATGTCTTTCTCTTACTCAAATTGACTCAAATGTTTTTCTATGAGGACCATATACTAAGATTTATGACATATATGAAAATCAATATGAGTAGCAATGTACATTATAAAGCTATATTTATAAAAAAAAACTATATCAAGGTCCTCTAAGCAATGTTTGTTACTTCTAAGGAAGATCTTTAGAAAATAAACCGTTGACGTTTAAATTATTTTGCATATTCACATTCCTTGGGTCATAATCTATTAAATAGAAATTGGATCTTGTAAAATAAGTTCTACATCATTACATATTTAGTGTAAAAATATTAGGTTTTTGTAAATAGAAATTTTAACAAAGAAAAATGATTAATCATCATGCAAAGATCCAAAAAATTATCAATAAATCAACTTAAATTGCTTGCCAAGTGAAAATTTGATGTACAAAAGGGCAAGAAAAAAAGAAAAGCCCATATAAAGCTATAAGTATTTCTTCATCAAGGTCACAATGTTGTGATAGGCTAAACAATATTAGTCCTTGTGCAATAAAATAGCCATTTAGATGTGAAAACATAAAGATCAGATCTTTCCATTATGTTTGCAACTGTGTGGCTACCAAATTTATCTCTTTAAACTAAGTGCAAGAAAGTCAAATATACATAGGAGTGACAAAAAAGAGGCTATTTTTTGGCTATCTTGCTGGGGGAAACTGTTGAAAGTGGGTACACCTTATCATGCATACACCCCAAGAGAATATATTGAAAAATCACTTATCGTGGGTTTCTAGTGACTAACCAATCGACTATGCCAATGATCCTAGTGTAATCCTAGAGCCAAGAACTGTAAAATCCAGAGTTGAGGTTGTTGAAACATCAACAAAGCTAAGAGACAAACCGAGCTTTAGAAGAGTAGATTCTACCACAAGAACAACTATAGTGGAGGATATCATCCAGAGATAACTGCAGATAGAGGTGGTTTTATGGCCATTCTCGGGTCATCTACCCACACCATATCGAATGAGTAGTGCCTCATGCAACTACAAGAGAAGTACCAAGAGATACATCCAGAATGGAAGCTCCTCCTCATGAGGAATTTTTTTCAAGATCTCCGAAGATGATGAGATATGCCGCTAAGCTGAGACCCATGTGTCCATCTCAACTCGCAATATGCATGGCATCAAAGTATAATGGATGCAATTTGTATGCATGCAATTTGCCACTAGGTTGCCACAGCCATAACCCTGCAAAGAACTAGTTGTACCTTGAAGAGCATAGCTCCAATTGGGGCACTTTAAAGTTTTCCAATAAAGCTTAAAAAATGACTGGAGAGAAAGCTGTAGATGACCAAAATTGATTCTACACGTCTCTATGTGCAAAATTGACCCGAACAGACAACTATCCCACTATGACTACATGTAGAGAAGGCTAGCCAAGGGCAAAAAATAGCATCCAAAAGGGTCAAGGAGGCACAACGACCTAAAACAAGAAATTTGTTGGACTTTGGTTGAACATTTTTTAGTTTTTACATGAGTTCTAGTCATATACAAGTCTCACTTCCAAAAAATCACAAACGGGCACCCAAGGCAACCCAACAACTAGCACTAGTCAAGTGACTTGCCCTGTATGTAGGTGTTCTTACTAAAGCAACCTAAAAACCCCACAAGACGAAATCACACACACACTTTTGACACCAGATATCATGTCCATATGTACAAGTTTACAAAAAATGGGGTGCCGAAAATGCACCCAGCAACGTATTACAAAGAGGAAATCTATGGGTACCACCAGGTACATGATCCTAACCCATCAATGGTCATGGATTCATATGACCATGAGAATAATGCTTCATCCTCTAGTAGTCATCAGTAAAGAATAGGTGGCCTATATCCAAAAAAAGGGCTTACATTGAGCCCGGGAACACTAATGTGCATAACCAATCAAGGAGAGGCTAAACAAAATGTGTATCCCTATAGACCATTTGCCCAGCAATAGAGATAATAAGGAACCCTAAGACCTTTTTGCAAATTTCAAGGAGACTATTTGGTTGAGAATTTCCCAAATGACCAAGCTAAGGATCCAAAAATGGTTCTTGATGTGATTTCTAATGCTTTGCAAGCATCATATAGTGCTTCACGTGGACATTGGGATGAGTGTGGAATTAAACATTTGTATCCAAATTTCCCTCAAAACCCAGGTAAGGAAGGAAAACAGATGGTGAACATTGTAGAGGTCATGTCCTCTTCAAGTGGTTTTGATTTAGATGAAAAAGTGTAACTCGAAAAGCGGTAATGAGAGCCCAAACAAACAAAAAAGAGACAAGTGAGAAAAAAATTGATGACTGTGACAAATCCATGAGGGTGAAATCAATAAAGAAAATTGCAAGAGATAAATTTAGAGACCATTACCATAAGAAGCAAAAGGTTGTTCCGCTGAGCTGTCACAAGCTTGAGAGAAATTACAACAATTGACTAAGTCTTCATCTAGTGTGATACTAGAAGAAATACCCAAACTAGTATCAAAGCCAAGCGAAGAGGGCTAGAAGATGTTAGTTTAGGAGATCGGTCCTTGTTGATAATAAGTTTGAGCCATTAGAAGCAATTTTGAAGGCTTATGAAGTAAGAATATACAACCATCAAACCATGGAGCATTGGTGGATGACTTTTCCTAATTTAGAGATAGAAAAGTTGAGGTTGGAGATGTGCAAAAATTTGATTAAGATTTCTCAAGCGCTTATGGAGCCTCCATCATGATGAAAATGGGATTGTGCTAGCTAGGGCGGATGAAAGATAAACATCAGGCACACAAGTGAGTATGTGTTGGCTAGATTATCACTCAAGAAAATTAGGTTCCAAGATCAATTAAGTTGGACTAATAAACACGATCTTGCATATTTTCTAAGCCATCACAAGATCACCATAAACAAGGGAGATGTAATGCAAAAGAGAATTGTATTTATTCACTCATGAAATGAGCTTTAAGTAGCTCTACAACCTTGCACCACTGCATGTGGGATAAATCCACCTTTCCTCTCCTTGACGCATACTCTAGGACACTACGACAAATCTCACACTTTACAATCCTCCCCTTGAGGTTTGGACTAGGAAGGACCTGACATCTCTAGCACACTCCAATCTAGGAGCAAATGAACACCTCCAATCGAGGAGACCATCCCCAATCCAGGAGACAATCAGCATAACACTCCAATCCAAGAGCCACACTCCAATCTAGGAGCAAAAAACAACACTCTAATCCAAGAGTAAAATCCTTAAAAATGTTTGCACTGCTCTAATCGAAGAGCACCTTCGTCTTCTCCAAAGCTTTGTCTTCAATTGGTTCATGGTTTTTGTCTTTGTATCCTCCCCTCAAACAAGTGCTTCTTCCCTACTTTTGTTGTGCAATCAGGATTTATTGGAAAAAAACGTAATGCAAAAGTAATGATGTAAAAGAATTGCCTATACTAATGATGTTGTCACCCGTTTTCCCTTCCCTCAAAGTGCACCTTTGAATTTTCTCATGGTGCCTTGGAGTGGTCTTTGCACTTGGAGACTCTCAAAGTCCATTGTCTGGACTTCGTACAATAACATTATCCTCCTTAATGATGGATGTGATGACATACATTGCTTTGTTGTGTTGGGATGCAAGATTTTCAATTTTAATGTGTACGAGATGTTTACTTTACAATTTTTCTTCACTGTGAAGTACCTCTTCACTCGAGGACCGAGGTGAAGTCACTCTTCACACACACTTTTGGTTGGTGATCTTAGGACTTTCCTTGAGGCCTTGGTCTTGGGCTTGAGGGGGTTAAAGCGACTTGAGTTTATGTTGCATGGAAAGAAGTGTGCTCTTTTTGAGAGGGTCTTTGGCTAAGAGAATAATAGTGTGGCCATTGCCTTTGCTTGAATCCTTGAAGCTCGTGGCTATTCGGGCTTTGACGTTCAAGATGCAAAGGTTTCTAGCTTTGGAGATTGAAGCCTTTTAATGCTTAGGTTTGCTCATGAATACCCTTTTGAAGAGCTCGAAGGTTGCCTTTAGGGTTCGAGAAAGGTTACTTTCTCAATTTCTTGGTGAAGTTCCATTTTGGAAGCTGGAAAGGAGCCTTTTGTTTGATTTTGGTGCCCCTTTGGATACTCAAAGAGTCACTCTTCGATGGCCAAGGCTTGGAAGAGTTTGAATTTAGAAATTGTTTATTTATTAATTTACATATGATGTATGGTGCAGGCTGTTGATGAGTCGGCCAAATGACAGTGCGAGAAAGATCCGTGAGTCAATTGATGAGACTAGGCACAAACGGAGTTTAGCTGGGGCTCAGGCTGCAGGTGACGATGTAGGGGGTGGGGTGGGTGCCAGGCAGTGCAACTTACAAGGCAGCAGTTTCACATTGTAGCCTATAGAGTGTGTTGGTCAAAGGTTCAGGCTGAGTGGTGTCGTAAGCTTTTGCACATGTGTGCTACCACTCTCAAGTCTCATTAGGGAAAATTTGGACTCACTGTGGGACGGGGAAGCGACTCACACACCCATGAAGTGCATGCAAACACTACCTAGATCAACATAATGTCAATCGAGGACACAGATGACACGATAGTCACACGGAGGAAATCTCTTTAGCTTGTCAGTCTGAGACCATCCTACACATACAACACTCTCGAAGGCCAACTAAACCACAATCAAGAACCTCACTGCTCTCAACTACACCACCTAGCCACATACACACATACGGAAGGTAACTCACCTAATCATACCATATTCGTACGAAACTTAAGGAACACCATCCCCTTACTAGGATACACCTGTCCCTAAGCTTCTACACTCAAAACCCTCACTCTAAAACCATCTGCGGAAAACGCGTAGGATGACAGAGAAGAATTTTAAAAGTGCCCGAAACTGAAATTTATGAGTACCTATGCGTAGCTTATGTCGCCACGATTCTATAGAATACTAGCACGCAGAAAACAGACATCATTTGATACACTTACGGCCACAAATAGCTCGTAGATGCATCGGCGTGTGCGCTTCGTCTCGCGTGGAATGCTTGGCGTCGTCGCGTAGCTCTCCTCGAGCCTACAGCAATGGTGCAGTCGGATCTCCAATGTGTTGAGCGAGCCGGGCGTAGCGAGAGGATGAAGCTCACGCTCGCTCTCTTTCTCTCTCACACACAGTAGACGGCAGCGCTCAAGTTTGATTATGATAAAAAGTCTCCTTCACAAAATGACCTAGGTACCTTATATACTAAGGCTACCTTAGGTTTAACCAAAAATGGGGTTGAAAGGGTCAAATGGCTTTGTATTTACAATCTGGAAGTGCCATTGCACCCCGGCTTCTGAAACTAGAATAACTACTCATTACAAATGACATTTATAGCCATAATCCACAGCATTTCATAACTCGCAAAAGATAAGACTTTGGTACGAAACTTGAGTTATGTTGTGTTGTTGACCCAGTGGTCAACATTCCCCCCTTCCGCGTTCATGTCGTCCCCGACATCACCTAATTGTCGATGGCGTTGTGGTCTTTGCTGTCGTTTTGGCTTCATCTGTTTCACTGCTTGTAACTTTGTCGAACCACAACAAGAACTATGATGCATTAGAGCGGACATCGATCATCATAACCATTCATCTTTTGAGATCCTCTGATTACTTTTATGTCTGCTCTTCTTCATTGGGGACTTCTTTGTTCCTTTGCAATCATGTTGTTAGTGTTGTCTGCAACTTTGTCATTGTAGGCCATTCTTCGACTCGCCATTGAGGAGAAGTATGCTATGATCTGAAATTGGTGCTCCAATTCATTTGTCAATTGATTTGAGTAGCATTTCCTTATTGTTGATGTAGAAGGAATATGTACAAGAGGATGGTGATAGGTGTCTTTAGATTAGGGTCTAAACCTGATGACCCAAAGGGAAAACACCCTGTGGGAAAAAAAATGCCTTTGGTATACGCTCTTATTGGAGTTGAGCAGCTGAACGTGAAGTACATGTTCATGAAAGGTGAGTGCTTGGGTGGAACACGGAAAGAGTGTCTGATGCAAGTGCCAATTATGGGACACTCTATATGCATATGAGAAATTTGTCAACAAAAGCATGCAATGTGAAAGAAGGAGATGATGGGTGTTTCGAGGAATAAATGTAGCACATGTGACATAAAAAGATGTCACAATAGCTTCTACCTTTCCAAGAAGGGTTTTCGATGTAGAAGTTTCTCCACTCGTATCTCACTGTGCTCAGTACGTGAGTGTCTTTTGGACCTTCTCCTTCACTTCACCAGACGTAAGTACTTAGACTTTGACTCTTTTGCTCACCTATACCAGCATGAGCGACACAACGTAAATATGCTCAACTCTTCCAGCTTGAGCAGTACCTAGAATAGCTAAGACGCTTAGACCACAGAGAATATTACTTGAAGCTTTGGGACTAACACCTCATGCATTTTGTGGCTTAGCTCCTCGACTCTGACTTTTATGACTTGTCGGTTGCATGTTGACACTGCTTTGTGACAAGTTCTTCGGCTGTTGTATTGGTTGCTGAGACATACTTCGTGAAGTTTCATCGTTTTCCTGTACCTTCTTCTCTTTGTAGTGCTCAGGCCTCTCGTCAGTCTTTTCTTCATGTGGATTATGGATTTTTTTATTTTTATTTTTTTCTTAATAATAAACAA
>NC_140943.1:149181081-149257790 GCF_014529385.1 Adiantum capillus-veneris
TGGTGGTCAAAGGGCTTTGACTCTCTGAGCTAGACTGGAAATTTCAAGTTTGCCTTTATTTTCTTCGGTTAGGGAAAATGTTTCCCGAGAGAGAGAGAGAGAGAGAGAGAGAGAGAGAGAGAGACCGAGGCCTACACCTCATGAAGAAGGAAACTTCCAATCGTGTCAGAAAGGGAGCCTCTCTCTCTCTCTCTCTCTCTCTCTCTCTCTCACACACACACACACACACACACACACACCACACCATTGCAAGTGGTTATGGTTCTCTCTCCCTCTCTTTGTGTGGTCTGTAGTCTGTAGAACCCCAAGGTCCACCCCTCACTAAGTGGGCATCACCCAATAATGCGAAAGTGGGGATTGGGTAGCTATGGTGGGCAGCAGAAGTCGAGGCTTTGGAGCCTGAAGGGAGGGGAAATGACTTGACATGTTGCGGGCAATAGCTGCTGGCTACATTAGCTTCTTGTAAAGCATGTGAGCATTATGGCGCTAATACCTGTGACCTCTCTCACCTCTCTCTCTCTCTCTCTCTCTCTCTCTCTTCATACACAAATGCAGGCGGAGTCCACAACAGTGTTCGGGAAAAATGTGTCTCAGCTTAATATCGTGTCGTTTTCAATTTCAAAATTGTCGGTTGAGGGCAAGGGACAAAGGAGAAATTGCACCCCAAAATAGACAAAATAGTGTAAAAACCTAAAACACAAACCTATTTTTCTAAAATTTCCTCTTGGAAAATTCAAGGAAAGGACTTTTGTATGTTTGGTAAAATGATGTTTCTCGAATACTGGTCCACAGACTCCCGAATCCACACCGTGACACTCTCTCTCTCTCTCTCTCTCTCTCTCTCTCTCTTATATACACAAATGCAGGCACAGTCAACAGCCAGATAAATGTGTCTCAGCTGAATATCGTACCATTTTCAATTTCAAAAATGCCGGTTGAGGGCAAGGGATAAAGGAGAAATTCTACCCCAAAATAGACAAAAGGGAAAATTACCAAAATACCCCTCTAATTTGTGGAAATTCCCAAAATACCCCCGATATTTTGTCATAATTTCCCAAAATACCCCTCAATTTTTCCAAAATTCCCAAAATACCCCTGGTTGTGAGATAAAATTTTTCCAAAGATTAAAAAATTTATACCTTTCATAAGAAGGCTGATTGTCTATTAATACAAGATACTAAAACTAGAATTTGAGTAGGTTATGTAGGCTTTATAGATGAATTGCTTCATTATTTTTAGATATAATTGCCCTTTCTTGCGAGGTAATTTGTGATAAATCACATGCTAAGCACTCAAAAACGGATCTTGATTGTCAGAAAACAATAAAGGAATGATAAGCTTGAATAATTCAACCAAAATAGATACAAGGGTATTTTGGGAATTTTTGAAATTTGAGGGGTATTTTGGGAATTTCCACAAATTAGAGGGGTATTTTGGTAATTTTCCCTAGACAAAATAGGTAAAAACCTAAAACACAAACCTATTTTTCTAAAATTTCCTCTTTGGCAAATTCAAGGAAAGGACTTTTGTATGTTTGGTAAAATGATGTTTCCCGAATACTGATCCATAGACTTCACATTCACACCGTGATTCTCTCTCTCTCTCTCTCTCTCACAAATGTAGACAGAGTCCACAACAGTGTTCGGAAAAAATGTATCTCAACTTAATATCGTGCCGTTTTCGACTTCAAAAATGCCGGTTAAAGGCAAGGGACGAAGGAGAAATTCCACCCCAAAAAAGACAAATATGCCTAAAATAATGAAACAATTTATCCGCAAAGCCTACAAATTCAAATCAAATCCTGCTTTTAGCATCTTGTATCGATAGACAATAGGCCTTCTTTATTCAATCTCACAACCAAGGGTACTTTAGAAAATGTGAAGGGCATTCAGGCGATTTCCACAACCAAGGGTACTTTAGGTAATTTTCCTTCATTTTACATTTAACGAAGGGGGGTAGCAGCACGCGTTACGAGGGCGATGAGGGCTTTCAGAGGCGGCACAAGCGGTGCGTGATAGAGTAAAAGGTAGCTGTGTGCTGCAATGGGGGTAGATGAATCACCTCCCTCTTGGTAGGCAGTGCCTTCTCTCCCTTGGCTCAGTTCGTTGGCTTCCTTGGCTGAGCACAGTGTACCTAGGTTCCATCAAGACAGAGTAGGACTTGGTTGATGCTGCAGAGCAGAGTGGAAGCTCGCATAGGGGACTCGGGAGGCATCGTGGAGGCATGGCGTGCATCTGTCTGCAGAGTAGGCAGCGACGGAGAAGCTTGTGGGATGTCATGGCAGGATTGCGCTCCCTCTCTCTCACGCGCTTTTGTTGGCAACAGGGTCCCTTGTTCTTTCTCGTATGGAATCCAAAAGTTATAGCATGCCTCTGACTGAGCCCAACGTCGAAGGCGGGACTCTCTCTCTCTCTCTCTCGTGCGCGGGGGAAGGGGGGGGACAGGATGATGAGCTCGAATTAAAACGTCTAGACTCCGAAGTGCAGAAGAAAATTGAATTGAGGTGAGCCGTGCGAGGTCGGCCCGATGCACGAAACTCTCAATAGTCTCTCTCTCTCTCTCTCTCTCTCTCTCACTAACACAACGACTACACTGCAGAGCACACACCTCGGAGCTGGCCGGTTGAAGGAGGTATTGTCACATGTCCGAGTGGACGGTCGGAATCCCTCTCCCTTTTATCTATAGTATAGAAACACAACAAAACTTCCATGCGATTATGGTAACGTATTTAAACTTATTGTCCATCTGTCCTTAACTTAGGGTACCTTCGTGCCTCTTTACGTTTGGTTGGATTTTTACTTTAACATCAACCACTTAATAGAGATATAATTTGCCTATATACTTATAATGGTGTACACATTGACATAAGGAGGTGTTAGCACGAGTGGGGTAAAAGAAGAGTCACGAGAAGCTTTGGCCCATAAAGAAAACATTGATGTTATTTTCTATTCCGTCAAGTGTAAGGAATTGTGTCGAGTATGAGTGAATTTTTATCTATACTATCTATATCTATATCTATAGTAATTTTTCAAGGAAGAGAAACCTTCCATGTGTCACATTCTGCTTCGTTTCAAAGAGAGCCTTTAAGAAACATTCAATTGAAAATGCAGAAAGTGAAGGATAAGCACCAGGAATTCAGAGTTGCCAGTGGAAAGTCAAAGAAAATGAAAAGACTTTAGAGTTAGCAATGAAAAGGAAAAAATGAAAAGACTTCTGAGTTGGTTGGCAGTGAAAAGTTAATAAAAAAACCTTAGTAGTCTATCTAAATCTATAATACTTTTAAACCTATAGTTTTTTGGAAGGCCATCGAGTTTAACTCCTATGTTCAATTTTTCTTAGGTTGATTCTCTTAAAATCTTGTAACTCCAAAGCAAAACTCTCCTAAGTGTCGCTATCACCTGTCCCCTCCCTTGCTCTTTCCCGATTCTCACGCACATGCAGACCGCCTTTTGCCCCCCGCCTTTTGTCGCTCACCGTCTTTCTAGCTTGTGTCTCATGTCTGCAGGTGCGAACTCGAAGCAGCAGGATAGATGGACATGTGCCTTTGTGTCCTCTATGAACCTACGTGCACGCGCACACACACACACACACACACAAATAGAGAAATCGCCTTGTGCACCCATCTACGATCCAACCTCACCACCCTCCTTTTCCATCATTGTTTGGTCGCCCCCTGTTACACTTCGCCACTCCCTGCGCATATAACTCTGTGGCTCTTTGCTTCATGACCATGGAACTCCATCTGCTGCCGCAACCCTACTTTCACGTCAAACCATACATTAACAATGGAAATGACCACCGTCTCTACTTTCCTCTCGATGCAGACGACAGCTACCCTTGCACCTTCCCTCTGTCGATTCTCATTTGTTCCGCGAGAGAGAGAGAGAGAGAGAGAGAGAGAGAGAGAGAGAGAGAGAGAGAGAGAGAGAGAGTGTTGTGCCCTCTGTGTGGCTCCACATAGTGTAGAGAAGCCACAATGTTGTGCATGAGAGAGAGAGAGAGAGAGAGAGAGAGAGAGAGAGAGAGAGAATCATTATTGTCCGACATCAAAGAGAGAAAGAAGGGAAACCTGGGCTGTCCATGTGTGCTCACTTTCAAAACGAAAAAGACACCTCTTTATTTTATGAATAAAGCTTCATTCGGTGCCCCCTATTATACTGGTTCTATAGTAAAAAATTTCATATTAATTTCTCATTTTCCCACGTGCCAGCTCTCCTTTTTTTCTCTTCAAACTAAATGAGAATCTCCTTTAATTCCACTTAATTAGACCGCAAAAAAGTCGTTTCGGCCACCTACTCAAGGCCGACCTCTAACTACTTTTATTTCTTAAAACCCTTTGAAGGGTGGATTTCCTTTATTTTTTAAAGGCTATAGAGAATTTTACTCCATGTGTTGCTCAATGACCCTCCTTCGTAGGCTTTCACGGACCTTTTATGTCGTAAATGATCTTTGACTTCAACGCTCGAAGTTCAAAAGCCGGATGCATATATTTGCATTGTGTGTGTGTGTACGTGGAGAGAGAGAGAGAGAGAGAGAGAGAGAGAGACCCATTGTATATAAGAGACAAAATCAACGTGCCATTCTCTGAGGTGTTGGAGCACGAAGGATTTCCACATTTGCATTACATGAATGAAGTACAATAAGCTCAACAAATCAGATTTAGGAGTCCAATAAATTTTTTATGGATGTCTTGCACACATTATGTGTGTGTGCGTGCGTGCGTGCGTGTGTGGTGTGTGTGTGTGTGTGTGTGTGTGTGAGAGAGAGAGAGAGAGAGAGAGAGAGAGAGAGCTCTCACACCGGCACTAGAAAAACAGAGGAAAGAGATTAAGCAGTGGTTTCACAATCATCAATCGACGGAGTCTGCAATCGAGAATCAAAAATAGAAAATCGACATCGACATCTTCAAAATCGAAAATCGACAAGATTGAGAATTGATGCAGTTTGGAAAGTTCAATCCGAGAATCCATGGTAGAAGATGTGCAATCCCAAGATAGGAGCACACCTCAACAAACGGCAAAGGTGGATGACGGGAGGCAACTCCGACAATTCTCGACTATTCTTAAAGGTGTTTACGTTAGATTTCTTTGAGCTTTGTCAGTGCTCTCGCCTTTGGGTTGACTTGGAATTCAAAGGTGAATCTCAAAATTTATAGGTGGGATTGCACTAAACGTAAGTTTTCTTGAACGTTTAAAGAAAAAATAGAAATTTTGGGAAAAATCTTAAAATTTTGTAAGAGGGGTTACACTAAATCGAGTTGAGGCATAGTGCTTTCTCCTAAAAACTTAGAAAACTTGCACATTAAGGACAACTTGATTATATTTAAAGGCTTTTACACTCAATTTCTCTATACTTTGTAGGTTTCCTCACCATCAAACTAGAATTTAGAGATAAATTTCAAAATATGTAGGTGGGATTACACTAAATTGAGGATTTTTCAAGCATTTGGCTATACCATACTTTTTTTCAAACATTTTAGAGGCAAATTTACTATATTTGAAGGTTTTTGCACTAAAATTCTTCGTACTTTATAGATTCTCTCTCTAAACATTAATTTATGTTTTATGTTCTCTAACCTTTGTAGTTTCTTTTTCTTTTTTTTTGAAATGCTCTTAAGAGTTTCATTTGAATTAACTAAAAAAGAATACATGAAGACCTGGCATATCCTTTGCACATGGGTGTCCAACCTATACAACATATGCATGCTGTGACCCAAAACATACCCGAACATTTTTGCAAGTACACTATATTTGCATCAAGGACCTTTCTTCTTATTCTCAGCAAGCCCCTTCCTCTGCTTGATAAAAGTCATTCGCAATTAGAGATAAATCTCAAAAAAATTAGATGAGATGATACTAAATCTAAGTTTTTTCCTCCAATTGTTGTGGGTGTCCTAACATTCAAATTAAATCTTCCACATGTCAGGTGGCAAGGACCTCCAAGGTGCATTAGATATGGTTGAGAAAATTTGTAGGTGCGATTATACTAAACCTAGGTTTTTCTTAAGCATTGGGGTACGTGATAGATTTTTGCTATTACTCAATAGTCCATTATATATAATCTTTATAATGGAGTTTGAAAAATTAGAGGAAGGAGAGGGCCTCCAAATGTTGTTTTCTGGTTGATTTACATGGCCTATTGGATCATTGCCGAAATTGAGTTGTTGAGTCCCTGTTGGGTTGTCCTCCTTACCATAGAGACATTAAAGAGCCCTTGAAAATTGAGTGAAGATGTTTAGATTCTATGCGATTCCATCCTTTTATCAATGACTTGCAATAGACAAAATCGTACACCTGACAACCTGTTGTCAGCATGTGTTTGTGTGGGGTGGAGAGAGAGAGATGTTTAGATTCTATGCGATTCCATTCTTTTATCAATGACCTGCAATAGACAAAATCGTACACCTGACAACCTGTTGTCAGCATGTGTGTGTGTTTGTGGGGGTGGAGAGAGAGAGAGAGAGAGAGAGAGAGAGAGAGAGAGAGAGAGAGAGAGAGAGAGAGAGAGACCACGTAGACTGTGCAAATCACCCTTTTTTCAATAATGTATAGACTATAGTAGTCAAAATTGTGTGTGTGTGTGTGTGTGAGAGAGAGAGAGAGAGAGAGAGAGAGAGAGAGCGTAGACTGTGCAAATCACCCTTTTTTCAATAATGTATAGACTGTAGTAGTCAAAATTTTGTGTGTGTGTGTGTGTGTGTGTGTGTGTGAGAGAGAGAGAGAGAGAGAGAGAGAGAGAGAGAGAGAGAGAGAGAGAGAGCTCTGCCACTAGCAAGGGGACAGAGAAACAGAAAGAGTGAGGTGGGTCATCAGGACTGATACCAAGACCTTGATCAAGATAGCTACTAATGATCATGTATAGGTATGGTAGGCCAAGCGATGGAATCATGAAGGTCGGCAATAGTAACTCGATTGTGAAGCGGAGGCGAACATGGGACAAGGATCGTCCCTTGGTGCTTGGTAGTAGAAGATGGGTGCTCAAGGCAATATGAGTGCATGGGTTTGCTTGAGCCACTAAGGTTTTGGTCTTGTAGCGAGAGAGTAAAGAGCTAATGGCTTAGGTGGAAGCAGTTGTAGCCACAACTCAGACAAACTCTATGTGTGTGTGTGTGTGTGTGTGTGTGAGAGAGAGAGAGAGAGAGAGAGAGAGAGAGAGAGATGTAGGAGCCCATTCGATTGTCCAAACCTAAGGGGCGCATTCTTCTCCATGCACTCTCTCAACCCTCATCAGTAGCAATGCACTTCCCTATACATTAGAGCACTGTCGGGGCCGACATGCTGAAAGATATTTATCTATAGGTTATGATGGTAATGTCGTAATGAATGAAAAGTGTAAAATGAGTCCTTTTCTTACAACGGTGAATATGAAAAGACCTTAATTGGGGATGCAAGGATGTAGAGAGCATCTTAACATTGGATGCATTTGGGCTTCTTCTATGGCTAGGAGTCTTGTTTTAGCTTCTACGAGTGCTTGCCTCCGACTACTTTAGCTTCACATATTTGGAGACGTTGTAGATGTTTTACATCTATCCCAACGCATGTGTGTGAATGTGCGCGCACGCACGTGTGTGTGTGTATGAGAGAGAGAGAGAGAGAGAGAGAGAGAGAGAGAGAGACGATAATTTTAAACAACATAGGAGCAATCAAAAAGGGATATTAAGGTGTGTGTGTGTGTGTGTGTGTGAGAGAGAGAGAGAGAGAGATAGAGAGAGAGAGAGATGGATTTTTATCTTCCTAGAGTGATTCTAAGGACTATAGTTTGTGTGTGTGTGTGTGTGTGTGTGTGTGTGAGAGAGAGAGAGAGAGAGAGAGAGAGAGAGAGATCCAATAACCATGCTTTTCTTGGCCGCAGCAACACGCGGGTTACATACTAGTTATAATGGAGCTTAAAATTTTCAAGAAAGGAGAGAGCATCCACATGTCATTCATTGGAGACCTTTGGACTTTTCCACTTTTTGTTTGAAGTTTTTTCTTGAAAAGGGTTTCACCCACCTTTCAAGGGAAAATGACCTTGAATGGACCCCATCAATCATCCTTTCATTTCAATCTTTTTAGTTAAACAAGGACTGACATGTGCATGTGCATGGACTCTAATTGCACTTTTTTTTATTTGTAATATATTCACTCACAAAAAAAAGGAACCGACAACTTCTACACCCACCTTGAAAGGGGAAATGACCTTGAATGCACCCCATCAATCATCTTTTCATTTCAACCTTTGAAGTTTTAGAAAACAAGGTGAAGCATGTCATGTGCATGGACTCTAATTGCACTTTTTGGTTTTCTAAAAGAAACCCTTAGTGTTGTGTTGGGTTAGGGAGACTCCTTTCATTTCACATATGACATGATGGAGACTTACCTTTCATTTCACATCTTGGCATGTCTTTACATTTGTTGAATTCTATTGTTTTAGAATGCTAAAGTGAAGCTTCACCTTGCATAAATTTTACACACACACATATGTTTTTTTTGCATTCTATTGTTTTAGAATACTAAAGTGAAGCTTCACTTTGCATGATTCTAATAAATTCTATACACATATACATATTAATTAGTTCTTTTTATTTCACCTTTCATTTCACAACTTCACATGGCTTTACATTTCTTGCATTTTATAGCTTGATTTCAGTCAGTGCTACCATTTGAGAAAGTCTCTTTTATTAAGCAGTTGCTGATCAAGTTTCTTCCTCAGTATGTTGCTACGATTTTCGAAGCGGGTCACATTAGTGGGAATGTTGAAAGATGCGCACTTCTTAATCAAAGAGAAACGGGAGGGGTCGCCATTTGGCGGGCGAGAGAGAATAAGAAGAAGAATATTTTTAACGTCGCTTACTGTCAGATAGGAGAGATCGCTGCCTTGTAGCCCTGCGGTGTCAGTGTGGACGTGCGGAGAGAGAGAGAGAGAGAGAGAGAGAGAGAGAGAGAGAGATGTCAATCGGGGAGCTCTCATGTGGAATACAGGAGAGAAGGTGACCATGACGAGGGGGTAGTCTCCAAGGCTGAACGGGGTGGATGCGGAACAGCCCGAAGGGTGGGGAATGGGGGTGTTGTTCAGCTTATCGCGATCACCGGGGGGGGGGGGGGGGGGAGAGAGAGAGAGAGAGAGAGAGAGAGAGAGAGAGAGAGAGAGAGAGAGAGAGAGAGAGAGAGAGAGCACAGGCTTGGCCGGGGAAGGATTGTGTGACGTCGAGGGAGTCTGGGTCGGGAAGCGGTCCGTACGTGGATGGCAATGGCCAGAAGCCTGAGGTGTTGATGGCGACAAGGCCATTCGATTTTGATTTGCAACTAGAAGATTCTCTTGGCATCACAGTGGCTAATTAATTAATGTTCGGACAGTAGACCCAATATGTGAATATAATAAAAAATCAGAAATACTAGCAGAAATTTTGAGATTTATAAAATTTTTGGACGACTTTCTCACATATTTCATCGGTTTTTCTTCCATTTACCATGGTTTGCTGTTAGCTAGTCTCGATTTTCAATCGGCTCAAGACTAAGCTGAGGCAATCCTTTCCCAAACACTGATACCAGTTTAATTCAACTTAACAATTTTATCCCTTTCTTATTGTTTTTGAAAGCCACCGTGACCCTTTCACTTGTTTTTATTTGCAATATATTCACTCACAAAAAAAAGGGACTTACAACTTCTACACCCACCTTGAAAGGGGAAATGACCTTGAATGCACCCCATCAATCATCCTTTCATTTCAACCTTTGAAGTTTTAAAAAACAAGGTGAAGAATCACATTGGCCTGCTAAAGAAATGTAATGCAAAAGTAGATGAGAGTTGTGTTTGTAGGATTTATTTTTTCACAAAACAAATATTTTGAAAGGTTGTAGGGAGAGTATATTACAAAGGGAGTAGTAATATGGCAAAAGATGACTAGTAGATGTAGCTCAAGTTGTTTTAGTGGTAAACATGGAAAAGCTACTTGTTGACCAAATTTGGCCAAACTTATAAGTTTAGTTTGTTGTTTTTTGAGATAAATATTGTAGTGAACTATGTAAATATTGTAGTGAACTATCTAAGTTGGGATTTTAGAGTTAATATTGACATTTAAGTAATTTTGTGTGAAAAAGTTAACAATAATAATATTTCATGAAGATGACACTATTAATCAATGACATTTTTTTATCTTGCAAACTTCTCTTAATCAAGTGTTACATGTGACATGTGTATATGAGTTTCTCTTTTGAAAGTTATTTTATCAATTCTCTTAATCAAGTGTTACATGTGACATGTGTATATGAGTTTCTCTTTTGAAAGTTATTTTATCAACAGTGGGAATGTCTAAACCTAATCCCTAATAATGATACATGTTACACTAAAAAAACAAGCTCACATTTGCCTATTAAAACCAAAAGTTGAAAAATAAAATATCAATTGTGAAGAAATTCTTTTATTTAATGATAATTTATAATTTTTTACGAAGAAATTCCTTTATTAAATGATAATTTATAATTTTTTAAGAAGAAATTTATAATTTCTTTACAGCTTATAATTCTTTCATTTTTAGTTGTGAATATTTTTTTTTTCATTTGAAGATAATTTTTAATTTTTTAGTTGTAAATTGCGTTCAAATGAAAGAAAATTTTACAAAAAAATATATGTTATAAATAAAAAAGTTGCAAAAAAGGTCATTAGGTGCTTAAATGAAGGAACCCATTGAAACTAACACGGTGAAGGGTCGCATTGGTATACTAAAATAATTTAATAAAATGGACACATATGAGGCTTTTAAATTAAAGATTTTTTATCAAATTAAAATATAAAAAACAATTCAATCGATTTGTATATTAATTTTTTTAATGAAATGAAGCCCATGTTCTGAAATGAAAGGACTTTTTACCAAACTAAAATAACAAAAAAAGGTGGAAGAGGACAAAAACGATTGTGTGTGACTCAATTTTCAATGGTCCTCTTTAAAGAAAGAGGTACACAAATATCAACACCTTTCATAAAAACCTAAAAAAAATATTAAAAAACAAGAAGAGTGTACACGTGTCCTCCATCCGATTGACTTGCATCCACGGTCCACAATTTGTACAAAAAATCCACCCACCCCACTATGGCCTTCTGCAGGCCAAAACAACTTATGCACCTCAATTAATCCCACTAACTTGCACCTTGGAAGGGGGGGGGGGGGGGGCAAAAAATGCACATCCTCAAACAAGGCATGGCTTAGCGTAGTTCTAAGGCGCCTGGTAAGTGAATACACGATGTTGTTGACACAAAATAAGACCAGGTTCTCCTTGAGTGTGTGTGTAAGAGAGAGAACCATCATGCATATTTTTCGCTACCCATCACACCTTGTGTGTGTGTGTGTGTGAGTGTGTGTGTGTGTGTGAGAGAGAGAGAGAGAGAGAGAGAGAGAGAGAAAGAGAGAGAACGAAGTCGTCTTATAGGACATCCCGTTGCGACATGTGTGTGTGTGTGTGTGTGTGTGTGTGTGTGTGTGAGAGAGAGAGAGAGAGAGAGAGAGAGAAACATGGCTCATTATTTTTTGTTGTTGTGTATGCGTGTGAATGAGTGTGTGTGTGTGTGTGTGTGTGTGTGTGTGAGAGAGAGAGAGAGAGAGAGAGAGAGAGAGAGAGAGAAAGAGAACGCGAGTCACATCACCTGGAGCTCATGCGAGAGAAAATGCAAGGAGAATTGATATACTGCAGCTTCATCCCATAGTGCTATGTTTGCAAAACAATAATTGTGTGTGTGTGTGTGTGCGCGCGCACACGTGCACGTGCGAGAGAGAGAGAGAGAGAGTAATTTTGTAAATTTAGCCGGTTACAATACACTAAAAACGATTATTTGTGAACACTGGCTTCAATTAAGCATTTCATAAGGTTCATGAATCACAAACAACCCTCAAATTTTAAGGGTACCTACTACTTTTCCTTTTTCATAAAGTCATAAGGAAACTTCCTTTTTCTTTTTAAAGAAATTGGAAGGGAATACACCTATGCTTTTCTAAATTTTCTAGAGTTTATATCTACACTATTCTATCTATACTATATATAATGGAGCTCAAAATTTTCCAAGAAGGAGAGGGTCTCCACGCGTCAGCTCTTGGAGCATTTGCACAGACTTGCAGTGCAAATGCACCTTTCAAATGGAATTTGGAAACTTAAGCTATGTTGTTCAGACCTATAGCCGCTCGAGTGCATGTGTGTGTCACACACACACACACACACACACACACACACTAGTGCCTATGTGTGTGTGTGAGAGAGAGAGAGAAAGAGATCAACGAGACTCAATGATTGGAGAGAGAGAGAGAGAGAGAGAGAGAGAGAGAGGATGGATCTCACACCTCGCCGTTTGTAAATGTTCCTTAACAGCTATGCTAGTGCTTAGCAACCATTGCAGCCTGTGAGTGCAATGGCTGGCACCATGGTGAAGGGTGGACATTTTCTTGGTTTGGGTACCAATATTGTAACTTTCTCTGACACGGCATGTGTGGCTCTGACGATTGAGTTGCCACTACAAAATTTGACACTAGTGGTGGGCCAAGCCTTGGATGTGGTGCTGGTGGAGCCATAAGAGGCAATTCACTCATCAACTACATCACCCATGGCTCTGATGTTGGTTGTTGGAATTGTGTACGTGGTGCGGGATTTGGTGATTCGTATTATTGACTCTATCTTAATTGGTATGCATCCAACCCTTAGGCAACTCTCGCCTCACTGCTCGCCAAGAGAGAAAAGCTATAAGAGGAGCTTCGTTAGGTTGAGAAATAGGTTTGAGACCTTGAAACTACCGTTAGCCAAGTTGGGAATGTGCTAAAAGGGTTTTAATGTTTCCTTTCATCAACATTGAGGTGCAAGCAATTTGAAACAACCAAAAAAGTTTGGAATGTTTCAAAAAGGTTTTGAATGTTTCCTTTCATCAAAATTGAGGTGCAAGCAATTTGAAACAACCAAAAATGTTGCAGCCTCAGGATATGTTGTTTTCCTTATTGCTAGCCATGTCAAATGTGGTTGAGGAGCATACATTTGGTCGTGATTCTGATGATAAAATGGATGGCATTGGTCAGAGCTGCAAGTTAACTAGCCTACAAGGCATGGACCAAGTTAATATGCAAAGCGTAGGTGGACACAATCCAAGGATGGTAAAAGGATCAATCATGCAAGTGAGCTAGATTTTGATGACGATGATGACATTGACCGTATATCCCGATAACAGTTTGTGGTGGAAACTTTAGTGCATGTGTACCATTCACTCTTCTCAATGAGTCATGGGTTTGGTTGTTGTGTAGGGATCATATGAATATATGGATTTGGATTATATACATGATTCGACAGCTTTTGTGGTTTTGAGTGGATGGTATGACTTTAGCATCAGAGGTGGGTGCTCACGTACAAGGCATGCAAAATACTTGATGCTCCGGAGTTCATCATATATAACAAAGAAGAAATTAATGATCAATAATAAGTTGATTTTCATGATAAGTAAGTTTTTCTTTGGATATGGCTTCTAAATGAGTGTCTTGAAGATAGCGCAAACTTTGGTATGACTTCATATGGCTGTGCCTATTTTGCTGAAAGTTGACCTTATGGTGATCAGTGTCACTTATAGTGTGGATACAAATAGATGAGTATCCAATTTTTCATGTCATATTCAATTTGTCATGACATGAGTGCTCAAACACTTTTCTCAAACACGTGTGCATGTGTGCGTATGAGCGTCATGTGCATTCAGACGTTGGAGGAGTCTTGTATGCGCTGCACACGACGATGGACAACACACTCAAAAGCGCCACAAGCCCAAGACACGACTCAGATTCTGACGACAACTCACTTGGCTTGCTACATTTTTACGTCCTGCTCTTGGCCAGACATGACCCCCACCATCTGCTTTGCCATCATTTGCCACCATTATCTCCACAATTGCCTCTACCCGACCTCATATATGAGGCCATTGCCATAGTTAGAGCTTCCAAACCCATTTTTTTAAACTTATCCCTACTTAGCTACAACTGGAAGAGGTCATGAGGTGTTGCGATTCACGGGTATCTCAAGGGATTCTCTGTTGTAGGCGCCACTCCCTTCCTCTCTATTGACACTTCGACAGGGGGGGAGGGAGGGGGAGAGAGAGAGAGAGAGAGAGAGAGAGAGAGAGAGAGAGAGAGAGATTGTTGCTTTCTTCACAGCTCCTCTTTCATTCTCCTAGGACCTCGTCTTGCAGGTCGTCAACGAGCATCGAAAAAGATACAGCCGACAAGGAAAAGAAGAAAGATGTATGTGTGCACGCCTCCACCTAGCTCTACAATCTCTTAGGCTCAAAGGCCTCCATTTTAATGTGAAGACGACACTGTGAAGACGATGAGCTATACTCCTTCCCTCCTTCACAACCTCATAAGCTCCCACGCGTGACATTGCTATGAAGACGATGAGCAAGGATGTGGCCCTTGACTTTTGTTGTGTGAGAGAGAGAGAAAGAGAAAGAGTTGCACCCTTTACAACTGTCGAAGGCCTCGTCACAAAACAAAAGCACCCTAGTCCCTCAGGCATGAATGAATCTTTTGAACCAATGAAGAAATACATGGTGATATACCATGCATACTTATTCAGCGTGGCAGGTGCCATCATTTTCTTTTATGCATGATTATTCAATATGGTAACATTCATCATTTTCTTTCATAAAATATAATCATTGTTACAACACTACTGACGACTACTTGATTCCACGACTCTCTCTTTAGTGTTGCAGTGCAGTCATTAATCAAATTTAATCAATCAGCATTTTTAACCAATCAACATTTTCGACTAATAAAAAAAAGCTTGAAAATACAACTCTATGTTTTTTCTATTTTAGTCAGCAAAAAGAGAAGGCACCTCTATAACCTTTGCCCTTTGTGCAGGCCAAAAAGCCTAGATTAAACACGAAGGTCAAATGAGAAAACTGTGAGATTGTAAGTAGTAACTATTAATTTTCTCATGTCCAAGTTACATAACTCTACTTTCATTTTCTCATGTGCGGAGTACATAAATCTACTTTTATTTTCTCATGTACGGTACAAGAAGTACTATCTGCATGATTGTTATTCGTTTGTACAATTTTCCAGCAAGAGGTTTTTTTTCATTATATTGAAAACTATCTCATACAACAAGTGCAATAGTTTGTACAAATGAAAGCAGTGAAGCTAATTTGACAAACAATGCAGTAATAGCAAAAGAATGTAAAATGCTTTACTATTCAATAAGAAAAATCCAAAATATTCGGTCTGAGGCTCCATTAACCCGAATCTCATGAGATCCCCTCGCCCCTCTCTCTCTCCTCTCTCCTCTCTCTTTTCTCGCCATCGGTGCAATCTCGACATGCGAGGTTGCCTGCTGTTTGCACTCACGCAAACATACCTCTAAATCAACAAAAGTCTGATGGGCAGACGCTTCATCATAAAAAAAAAGGTGAGGACCTTCTCCCTCCACGCTCCATCTCTGTGTTGTGCACGTCTACTAGCTCTCACAGACAACATCGAGACGGCAAACTCAAAGTCTCTCTCTCTCTCTCTCTCTCTCTCTCTCTCTCTCTCTCTCTCTCTCTCTCTCTCTCTCTCCGATACGGAGCTATGCCGCCGCCCCCTTCTTTCTCAGCAATCCGCGAGTTTGCGCTCTACTGAAGGGCCACTCTCCAGAATGATGCACCTAACTTCCTCCAATCTAGCCTGCCTTGCACAAAAATCTACCTCCTCTCTCCTCTCCTCTCTCCACCACGTGTCCCTCCACCCCTCTTTTCCCTCAAAGCTTCAACAGCACCTAGCGGGATTCCTATTAATCGATCTGCTTCCAAAATTGGGGCCACCTACTGCTTGCATTTACATGACTACTAATTATGAGGAGAGACTTTAGATTAAACAAAAATCTTGGTAGATTGGTTGGTTGAGCATTGGACCATCGTGCACTATTTTTGAGGAGAAATTCAAGATTAAGCAAAAATCTTGTCCAAAAGAGCTAGCTTAGTTGGTTGAGCATTCGATCATTGTGATCTTGGTCATGGGTTCGAATATGGTCAAGTGATTAAGATGGTGCCCACAACGGCCTTTGTATTTGAAGGTGGGAGAATGCTCATACTGCTACAGAAAAAGATTAAGCAAAAATCCCCTTTTTTTTTAACAAAAGGCATAAAAGCCTTAGATAAGTTTGATACACAAATGAGTAGGTCGATCATGGACTAGCTATATATACTATCAATAGGGCTAAAAAATACCTTTTTCCTAACCGATCAAAATAAGGGGAAACTTGAAATTCTCTCGATTTTCAGGTTAAAATTTGAAGCTTTTGCCAATATTACACTAAAACTTGTGTAAATCTGTCGATTTTCTTAAAGGAAAGCTCAAAATCTAATCGAGATTTTATAATTTCAGTCGGTTAAAATACACTAGACCCCGGTTTTTATCTAACACTGACTATCAAAGCTTATGTTCACTTGGTGAGCCAAAGGAACTTTTTTCTCTATCTGGTCGTCGAATCCACCACGTGGTAGAGCTCAAATTAAGTTAAAAAAACAAGGTCGTGAAAAGCTGTTAACAAAAAACATTGTCATGAAAAAAAAAGCAGCATCGCATCACAGGTTGGCAAGTAAACAAAAGCAGGTTCGCAGAGGCAGCAGTTCGAGAGCAGTTCAGAGGTTCAGAAAGGCAGCAGTTTGAAGATAGAGGCTCACAGAGGTGCAACACTTTGGAGATGGATCCAGTGATGTGCGGGCTCCTGGACTCTCAGCGAGTATCCACCTAACCTGCGTGACCTCTTGTTGTGCCGCGTATGTACGCTGTGCATATTCAGCACGTCGTCCCCCACTTGCTGACGACCCTTGGCACCTTCCAACTGCACGCTCGGTAAAGAGGAGATAGACAACGTGAGTGGGGGCGAGAGTTTGTGGGCCAAGCTCCTCACTATTCATTCCAGCAGTCCAAGGTCGACAATGTCACTGTTTGCCCCATCGGCATATTGAATCGGCCTTCTTTTGTAGTGAAGCATCAATACCTAATTATAAGCCTACCTGCACCTTCCCTGCGTACCGATCATAGCAGCTTTGTGTGCAACAAGACCTAGTGGCCAACCAAACAGTATGTCCAGCTTCAACTATGCAATACTTAGCTCGTTTCTGCAGACGCAACTAGTTATGGCCAACATTATGCCGCTCCAAGTATAGTTCATGCCGATTCAACAACCCTGTGCCCTCGGCCATCCTTCAATGTTCATGGAAAGATATGCAGCAGGCCCCATGCCTAATTCTCAAAATTCACACCAATTCTTTTCCGTGCAGTTTGCCCATGCAATATGCACAACAAGCCGAGCAAAACCGGGTTAAAGGAGTATCGGAGACCTTTCAAACCCTGGTTATAATATTTTGCAGATCATCAAGCTAGAGGGTACTTCGGATGCTTGCCAACATGATGAGCACTCTCAAAGATCAGATATTATGTGCGATCAACCCATAACAGAGGTCTGTTCTAGTACAGGTACCTACGTTGCCAACCAGGATCAAAAGAATAGTGAAAGAGCATAAGCAAAAGCTAATTCTTTTTTAACCCACATAATGAGATTTGATGCTAGAGAAGCCAAAGAACAAGGAATGCAGAGTAATGGCATTTTTGGAGACAGTATACCAATATGTCAACACCTATTAGTATCCAACAGCAGGTCAAAGTGCTGACCATTCAACAACTGGGTGGGATAGCGAAAACTTTACAGACAATATGGCCACTATTGAGGCTTGTAAAGAGCTTCCCTTGCTAAACTGCATGCAGGCGGCAGCCAATGAGGGCGCAGTTGAGATTAGCAACAACAGTATACTGTAGTGTTGCTCTTCAGCAGCAGCTGTATACGAAGCAGGGAATGCTGGTGGTGTGGATTTGAACGCACAACAGTTACTGCTTTGGAGCTCCCTTCTTGCCAATAACCACGATTCAGTGGCGAATCCTATGAGCAAAGGTCCATGTACACGGTAGCTCTCGGATCAAGTTCAGATGGCTGCAGATGGCATACATCAATTTGGTATGCTATTCCAGGGCGGGTAGTGAAAATCTATTCACATCTTCTCAAAGGTCTTTTTTGCAGCAGGCGGTCAAGGTAGAAACTCCATATAGTAGCTATAGTATACTGAACGGGGCGAGTGCAATTATTGCCATAGCGTAGGGCATGCTACTCTCGATATATTGTCTGAGTACGGAACCAATTTCAGCATCAAGAAGACACAGTTTGTCTACTATTGAATGCATTTTGCAACCTCAAGATTCAA
Organism: Adiantum capillus-veneris; assembly: GCF_014529385.1. Classification (NCBI taxonomy): domain Eukaryota; kingdom Viridiplantae; phylum Streptophyta; class Polypodiopsida; order Polypodiales; family Pteridaceae; genus Adiantum; species Adiantum capillus-veneris. The sequence continues at coordinate 149,199,319 of NC_140943.1, forward strand.
ACATTATTTTATTCAGTTATACACTCAATATATCACACATGTTGCGTGCCAAGCGTCCTCTTGTGCAAATACATTCCTCATGATGCTGCATCTTATCTCGATTTTCTTGTAGAGATGAGACAGCTTTCTTTGCATCTCGTATTGGCTTAGCATATAAGATCCATTACATTGAATTCGGGGAGGGTTGACTCGGGTGCTGCAGATTGGAGGACCGCCAGGGCTTGAGAAGGAGAGTTGGCTGCATGGGGTGGTGGCGGGTGACATCAATTGGAATGAACATATGGAATGTAGTTCTATGCAAAAAAGGGCTAGATTTCTTGCATGCTTCATGCCGCCACCTCAGTTGCATCATTAATAGAACTACTAATACCTTTGTCATAAGCACTGGATTCTTCATATTTCAGAGGGATCACACCTAAACAGCCTTCAAGTTGCATCCTTTGACTAGAGATGGGGACACCGACCTCAAGATGCCCATTATCATGTGCAGTTAGGAAGCATGATACATAATGCAGGTTAGTCAGCAACGTAGGTTAGTCAGCAAGGAGGCAAGAAGACATAAATGCTGAGCGAAACAACTTACAACACACACACACACACACACACACACACACACACACACACACACACACACACACACACACACACACACACACACACACACACACACACACACAGAGAAGGTAATATTGATAAGAGGACATAGAACATAAAGTTACATCTGCGTGTTTTGTGTATGACAGGGAGGACATATATTCACAACACTGCACGTTCCAATTGCACAAGCACAACTCCAGCTCGACAACACTGCAAGGTCCATTATCTGCATCCAATTTTCCATGCGCATGCGTCTGCTTGGCGTAACACAAAAACGCTACGGGGCAGGGCACGGCTTCCGTTTCTTATAATTTTTTGGAGATACCACAGTGCCAGCTCTCCACCATACTTTTGTATGGCACCTTTGTATGACGTGCACTGTATACTTTGCACTTTCAGTCTGTGATGTTTTATTGCAAGCTGACGATATGTTTAACTATTCACATTGCTTTTTTGTAGCTTGACTCAAATATTGGCCTGTAGATTGGATGTCAGTAAAGCACCTCATTTATTGTTGCAGTTCATTCATGCTTTATCTATTTGCAAGAGGGTGATCTCGCGCATGCGTGGTCTTTGCTCTCAGCTGTTTAGACACTACATACTAAACAAATGAAGTGAAGTACCAAGTGATTTAAAAAAGAGAGTCATCAGCATACTTCATGATGAGTTTCCCATTCCAACACGGGATCAGCACTTCAATGAAGACCTGATGAAGATTCGAATGCGCGAATACTGCAAACACAAGCGTTCCGAAGTGCAAAAAGCAATCAAGAATGGGTGGAACAGGCCAGATTGGCTAGCCAAAGAAGATTGGAAGAATGCGAAGAAAGCAGCGCGCGAGAATCCCGACAAGTGGAAGCAACAAAAGGATGCAGCCAGAGCGCGAGTAGAGGCAGGGAGCTCGCACCACTTGGGGAGCGGTGGATGGGCATCATTTGAGGCCGATTTTGTAAGTGTTTTCGCATTGCTCTTTATGTTCGATAGTTTAGGGTTTATGAGTTTTTTAATTCTAACATAATGAAATCTTTGTATGTTTTGACAGTGGTCGATGACAGGACGTGATCCCACACCGTACAAGCGCGAGTACGCAGGCAGGAAGGGCTTAAACGCCCTGATGGACATTCTCAGTTCTCGCGGCGGCATGGTTAGTATTAGGGTTTACTCTTTTCTATTTTTTGTATTGTTTTATAAATGTCGTTATATGTTTATACTTACTGAAAGCTGTCTTATTGTCTTTTTTTGCAGAATCCGACAGATACGCCGCTTGGATGCGATGAGACGTCTGACTAGACGACGTCAGTTTAGCCGTAGCTAGATAGCATTAGTTTAGGGTTTCTCATAGCTTATGTATCATGAGACGGATTTTATACGTCTTTTTGAACCATGTATATTATTACATTTGTCACCGCAGTTCCTTTTGCCAATCAATTCTTTATGCCTATGATGTTGTACAATTGTCATTATTACATTTGCCAATCAATTCATTTTGCCTATGATGTGTACAATTGTCAATTTTGCAAACAATGCGTCTTGTGGGTGACTATTTTGGGTCTATTATCTACCCTTGCACTTTTTTTAAAAAGTGAATCAAGTACAATATGGTTGATGGGTGGTAGGGCATTCAATGCCCTGTCACCAAAAAAAATTCTCTCGCGTGTCGCTATAACCGTCGCTCTTTATGGCTCTATAGCGTCGCTATAGTCTTCTGTATAAACGGCACTATAACCGTCACTATGAGCGTCGCTATATAGCGACGCTTATAGCGACGCTCTCGTAGCTACGCTCGTAGCGACGGTTTTAGAGACGCCGGGGGTTATAAAAACCCAGTGTATTTCCGTCGCTAACAGTGCACAAGAGCACACAACCTCTTGTAGTGTTGTTCGCATTGAAATTGGAGCCAAGAGGAACCATTAAGGATAAAATTTTTGCTGACCAACTTTCTTTCCTAATTTGAAATACAGTCCCTTTGAAATTGTCTTTCATGATGTTTATTTTGCAAAAAATTGTTGCAACCTCTATGTATTACGCTGGCTAGCCATCCTTGACCCCCAAATCTTGTGGGCATCTGAAGCTAGCTCTAGATGACAAGTTTGTGGCAAGTTGTTTGCTTGTCCATGTAGGTGGACAAGGCTAGAAGCTGGAAAACCACCTTCATGTGAGGGACACCTAGCTACTCAACCTCTATTGAAAGGCCCAATCCACAATGTATAGCACAAGCAACAAGTATATGCTCAAAAATATTTTTGTATTTGAAGCACTCTATACAATAAATACTCACTTCAAATATCATATACATCAGAACAAGAAGTGGACAGTGCAACCCGAGTAGGAGGAAGAGGGCAACCGATGAGTTGTGGGTGGACCAACAGGAGCTACATGGGAGTTTAGTGCGTTATGAGGGAAGGACGATGGAGGTGGGGTAGGTATGAGAGCTGCAAGACATATCGGACCGAGATGTGTGCTTTTATGCTTTGGATTGTGGGTGATGACCCTTCACAATGTCTTAATCAAATGCAAGAATAAGCAGACGCCAAGACATCGAATAAAATTTTAAAAAATGCTTCTTGTTTCATTGAAGAGATCAGAAAAATATCACCAGTATGAGCGTCATGTGCATTCATACGTTGGAGGAGTCTTGTATGCGCTGCACACGACGATGGACAACACACTCAAAAGCGCCACAAGCCCAAGACACGACTCAGATTCTGACGACAACTCACTTGGCTTGCTACATTTTTACGTCCTGCTCTTGGCCAGACATGACCCCCACCATCTGCTTTGCCATCATTTGCCACCATCATCTCCACAATCGCCTCTACCCGACCTCATATATGAGGCCATTGCCATAGTTAGAGCTTCCAAACCCATTTTTTTAAACTTATCCCTACTTAGCTACAACTGGCAGAGGTCATGAGGTGTTGCGATTCACGGGTATCTCAAGGGATTCTCTGTTGTAGGCGCCACTCCCTTCCTCTCTATTGACACTTCGACAGGGGGGGAGGGAGGGGGAGAGAGAGAGAGAGAGATTGTTGCTTTCGTCACAGCTCCTCTTTCATTCTCCTATCCTCACGCCTTCCCCCGTCGGTCTCCTCCTCCTCCTCCTGATATCACCCTGCGCGGACAAGGGAAGAGAGCTCATCTTCTTTCTCCTTGTGCAGCTCCAGCTATTGCCGCACCTCCCTGCCCTACCGTCTAGCCTCCTCACTACTGCTCCAGATTGCCGCTTCGTTGTCATGTTTCCCCAATACCCCCTTGACCTGTTGTGTGTGTGTGTGTGTGTGTGTGTGTGTGTGTGTGTGTGTGTGTGTGAGAGAGAGAGAGAGAGAGAGAGAGAGAGAGAGAGAGAGAGAGAGAGAGAGAGAGAGAGAGAGAGAGAGAGAGAGAGAGAGAGAGAGAGAGAGAGAGAGAGCGATATGCACAGTATCTCCCTGCCCTATCGTCTAGGCTCCTCACTGCTGCTCCAGATTGCCGCTTCATTGTCATGTTTCCCCAATACCCCCTTGACCTGTTGTGAGCACGAGCGAGCGAGCGAGCGAGAGAGAGAGAGAGAGAGAGAGAGAGAGAGAGAGAGAGAGAGAGAGAGAGAGAGAGAGAGAGAGAGAGAGAGAGAGAGAGAGAGAGAGAGAGAGAGAGAGAGAGATGCGCAGTACCAGCACGTACGCACAGAACCAAGCGCTCTCAAAATTTCTAGAAACCTAGAAATAAGTTAGTGTAGCTTAGGGACTTAGGAGGTGCTCTCTCTTTCCATAAGAGCTTGGGGATGCGCAGACGATGCTAGGTGAAGGTCTAGAGAGGAGCTGCCCTTGAGAAGATCCTGCAAGATGGCTCATGCCACGTCTAGCCATGTGTCTTTTGCACCTTCACCTGCTTCAATATATGTATCGGCGATGGAGCAATCCGTGGAGCGTGCTCAGAGAAGCTCCCGAATTCCAAATCCTACACATAAAAACTGTGGAAAATATCAACAAGCAAGAAAATTTGCAACCCAACCCTCAAGGCTAGCAAGCGAACCCTGCCATCGACGCTTCCTCCAAGCAACCCCCACCCATGTCCATCCAACCTGTTTGAATGATGGCACGCGAGGGACGGGCTCGTCAAGCTGGTAATGGTAGGCTATTTGTATGTGTGTGCGCTTCCCTGCCTAAATGGTGGCATTGCCAAACCTCCGTGGCGACCTCATCTTGCACAATGTAGACCTCGTCCTGCAGGTCGTCAACGAGCATCAAAAAAGATACAGGCGACAAGGAAGAGAAGAAAGATGTATGTGTGCACGCCTCCATCTAGCTCTACAATCTCTTAGGCTCAAAGGCCTCCATTTTAATGTGAAGACGACACTGTGAAGACGATGAGCTATACTCCTTCCCTCCTTCACAACCTCATAAGCTCCCACACGTGACATTGCTATGAAGACGATGAGCAAGGATGTGGCCCTTGACTTTTGTTGTGAGAGAGAGAGAGAAAGAGAAAGAGAAAGAGTTGCACCCTTTACAACTGTCGAAGGCCTCGTCACAAAACAAAAGCACGCTAGTCTCTCAAGCATGAATGAATCTTTTGAACCAATGAAGAAATACATGGTGATATACCATGCATACTTATTCAGCGTGGCAGGTGCCATCATTTTCTTTTATGCATGATTATTCAACATGGTAACTTTCATCATTTTCTTTCATAAAATATAATCATTGTTACAACACTACTGACCACTACTTGGTTCCACGACTCTCTCTTTAGTGTTGCAGCGCAATCATTAATCAAATTTAATCAATCATCATTTTTAACCAATCAACATTTTCAATTTATAAAAAAATGCTTGAAAATACAACTTTATGTTTTTTCTGTTTTAGTCAGCAAAAAGAGAAGGCACCTCTATAACCTTTGCCCTTTGTGCAGGCCAAAAAGCCTAGATTAAACACGAAGGTCAAATGAGAAAACTGTGAGATTGTAAGTAGTAACTATTAATTTTCTCATGTCCAAGTTACATAACTCTACTTTCATTTTCTCATGTGCGGAGTACATAAATCTACTTTTATTTTCTCATGTACGGTACAAGAAGTACTATCTTCATGATTGATATTCGTTTGTACAATTTTCCAGCAAGAGGTTTTTTTTTCATTATATTGAAAACTATCTCATACAACAAGTGCAATAGTTTGTAGAAATGAAAGCAATTAAGCTAATTTGACAAACAATGCAGTAATAGCAAAAGAATGTAAAATGCTTTACTATTCAATAAGAAAACTCCAAAATATTCATTCTGAGGCTCCATTAACCCGAATCTCATGAGATCCCCTCGCCCCTCTCTCTCTCTCTCCTCTCTCCTCTCTCCTTCCTCGCCATCGGTACGATCTCGACATGCGAGGTTGCCTGCTGTTTGCACTCACGCAAACATACCTCCAAATCAACAAAAGTCTGATGGGCAGACGCTTCACCATAAAAAAAAAGGCGAGGACCTTCTCTCTCCATGCTCCATCTCTGTGTTGTGCACGTCTGCTAGCTCTCACAGACAACATCGAGACGGCAAGCTCAAAGTCTCTCTCTCTCTCTCTCTCTCTCTCTCTCTCTCTCTCTCTCTCTCTCTCTGTCCGATACAGAGCTATGCCGCCGCCCCCTTCTTTCTCAGCAATCTGCGAGTTTGCGCTCTACTGAAGGGCCACTCTCCAGAACGATGCACCTAACTTCCTCCAATCTAGCCTGCCTTGCACAAAAATCTACCTCCTCCTCTCTCCTCTCCTCTCTCCACCACGTGTCCCTCCACCCCTCTTTTCCCTCAAAGCTTCAACAGCACCTAGCGGGATTCCTATTAATCGATCTGCTTCCAAAATTGGGGCCACCTACTGCTTGCATTTACATGACTACTAATTATGAGGAGAGAGTTTAGATTAAGCAAAAATCTTGGTAGATTGGTTGGTTGAGCATTCGACCATCGTGCACTATTTATGAGGAGAAATTCAAGATTAAGCAAAAATCTTGTCCAAAAGAGCTAGCTTAGTTGGTTGAGCATTCGATCATTGTGATCTTGGTCATGGGTTCGAATATGGTCAAGTGATTAAGATGGTGCCCACGACGGCCTTTGTATTTGAAGGTGGGAGAATGCTCATACTGCTACAGAAAAAGATTAAGCAAAAATCCCCTTTTTTTTTAACAAAAGGCATAAAAGCCTTAGATAAGTTTGATACACAAATGAGTAGGTCGATCATGGACTAGCTATATATACTATCAATAGGGCTAGAAAAATACCTTTTTCCTAACCGATCAAAATAAGGGGAAACTTGAAATTCTCTCGATTTTCAGGTTAAAATTTGAAGCTTTTGCCAATATTACACTAAAACTTGTGTAAATCTATCGATTTTCTTAAAGGAAAGCTCAAAATCTAATCGAGATTTTATAATTTCAGTCGGTTAAAATACACTAGACCCCGGTTTTTATCTAACACTGACTATCAAAGCTTATGTTTACTTGGTGAGCCAAAGGAACTTTTTTCTCTATCTGGTCGTCGAATCCACCACGTGGTAGAGCTCAAATTAAGCTAAAAAAACAAGGTCGTGAAAAGCTGTTAATAAAAAACATTTTCATGAAAATAAAAGCAGCATCGCATCACAGGTTGGCAAGTAAACAAAAGCAGGTTCGCAGAGGCAGCAGTTCGAGAGCAGTTCAGAGGCTCAGAAAGGCAGCAGTTTGAAGACAAAGGCTCACAGAGGTGCAACACTTTGGAGATGGATCAAGTGATGTGCGGGCTCCTGGACTCTCAGCGAGTATCCACCTAACCTGCGTGACCTCTTGTTGTGCCGCGTCTGTACGCTGTGCATATTCAGCACGTCGTCCCCCACCTGCTGACGACCCTTGGTACCTTCCAACTGCACGCTCGGTAAAGAGGAGATAGACAACGTGAGTGGGGGCGAGAGTTTGTTGGCCAAGCTCCTCCCTATTCATTCCAGCAGTCCAAGGTCGACAATGTCACTGTTTGCCCCATCGGCATATTGAATCGGCCTTCTTTTGTAGTGAAGCATCAATACCTAATTATAAGCCTACCTGCACCTTCCCCGCGTACCGATCATAGCAGCTATGTGTGCAACAAGACCTAGTGGCCAACCGAACAGTATGTCTAGCTTCAAGTATGCAGTACTTAGCTCGTTTCCGCAGACGCAACTAGTTATGGCCAGCATTATGCCGCTCCAAGTATAGTTCATGCCGATTCAACAACCCTGTGCCCTCGGCCATCCTTCAATGTTCATGGAAAGATATGCAGCAGGCCCCCATGCCTAATTCTCAAGATTCACACCAATTCTTTTCCGTGCAGTTTGCCCATGCAGCATGCACAGCAAGCCGAGCAAAACCGGGTTAAAGGAGTATCGGAGACCTTTCAAACCCTGGTTATAATATTTTGCAGATCATCAAGCTGGAGGGTACTTCGGATGCTTGCCAACATGATGAGCACTCTCAAAGATCAGATATTATGTGCGATCAACCCATAACAGAGGTCTGTTCTAGTACAGGTACCTACGTTGCCAACCAGGATCAAAAGAATAGTGAAAGAGCATAAGCAAAAGCTAATTCTTTTTTAACCCACATAATGAGATTTGATGCTAGAGAAGCCAAAGAACAAGGAATGCAGAGTAATGGCATTTTTGGAGACAGTATACCAATATGTCAACACCTATTAGTATCCAACAGCAGGTCAATGTGCTGACCATTCAACAACTGGGTGGGATAGCAAAAACTTTACAGACAATATGGCCACTATTGAGGCTTGTAAAGAGCTTCTCTTGCTAAACCGCATGCAGGCGGCAGCCAATGAGGGCGCAGTTGAGATTAGCTACAACAGTATACTGTAGTGTTGCTCTTCAGCAGCAGCTGTATACGAAGCAGGGAATGCTGGTGGTGTGGATTTGAACGCACAACAGTTACTGCTTCGGAGCTCCCTTCTTGCCAATAACCACGATTCAGTGGCGAATCCTATGAGCAAAGGTCCATGTACACGGTAGCTCTCAGATCAAGTTCAGATGGCTGCAGATGGCATACATCAATTTGGTATGCTATTCCAGGGCGGGTAGTGAAAATCTATTCACATCTTCTCAAAGGTCTTTTTTGCAGCAGGCGGTCAAGGTAGAAATTCCATATAGTAGCTATAGTATACTGAACGGGGCAAGTGCAATTATTGCCATAGCGCAGGGTATGCTACTCTCGATATATTGTCTGAGTACGGAACCAATTTCAGCATCAAGAAGACACAATTTGTCTACTATTGAATGCATTTTGCAACCTCAAGATTCAAACATTATTTTATTCAGTTATACACTCAATATATCACACATGTTACGTGCCAAGCGTCCTCTTGTGCAAATACATTCCTCATGATGCTGCATCTTATCTCGATTTTCTTGTAGAGATGAGACAGCTTTCTTTGCATCTCGTATTGGCTTAGCATATAAGATCCATTACATTGAATTCGAGGAGGGTTGACTCGGGTGCTGCAGATTGGAGGACCGCCAGGGCTTGAGAAGGAGAGTTGGCTGCATGGGGTGGTGGCGGGTGACATCAATTGGAATGAACATATGGAATCTAGTTCTATGCAAAAAAGGGCTAGATTTCTTGCATGCTTCATGCCGCCACCTCAGTTGCATCATTAATAGAACTACTAATACCTTTGTCATAAGCACTGGCTTCTTCATATTTCGCAGGGATCACACCTAAACAGCCTTCAAGTTGCATCCTTTGACTAGAGATGGGGACACTGACCTCAAGATGCCCATTATCATGTGCAGTTAGGAAGCATGATACATAACGCAGGTTAGTCAGCAATGTAGGTTAGTCAGCAAGGAGGCAAGAAGACATAAATGCTGAGCGAAACAACTTACAACACACACACACACACACACACACACACAGAAGGTAATATTGATAAGAGGACATAGAATATAAAGTTACATCTGCGTGTTTTGTGTATGGCAGGGAGGACATATATTCACAACACTGCACGTTCCAATTGCACAAGCGCAACTCCAGCTCGACAACACTGCAAGGTCCATTATCTGCATCCAATTTTCCATGCGCATGCGTCTGCTTGGCGTAACACAAAAACGCTACGGGGCAGGGCACGGCTTCCGTTTCTTATAATTTTTTGTAGATACCACAGTGCCAGCTCTCCACCATACTTTTGTATGGCACCTCTGTATGACGTGCACTGTATACTTTGCACTTTCAGTCTGTGATGTTTTATTGTAAGCTGACGATATGTTTAACTATTCACATTGCTTTTTTGTAGCTTGACTCAAATATTGGCCTGTAGATTGGATGTCAGTAAAGCACCTCATTTATTGTTGCAGTTCATTCATGCTTTATCTATTTGCTTGTTTTAGAATTTTCTGCATTACTTCCTTTGCTTCAGTTTATTTGGATCTCGTTTTCAAAACTATACACCGATCAACATCTGCACATGTTAGTTACACACGCAACTCTTTGCATATGATTGCTAGCCAATGCATCTGATGTATTACAATAGTGAATACAGAAGTAGTGAATGCATGTGGTGTATCATAGTAGTGAATTCACCTTGTGCATATTTACTTTAGCTCTAAATAATTGATACCATATTATATGTCTAAATAATTGATGCCATACCATATATGTCCTCGTTTCTCCAACACTAGGTGTCAGTATGAAGTTCTGAAGACCTAGAAGATTACGGTCCAAGCGTCAATAAGCTAGGGAGCAAACTGCAGCCAACTTGAAACTAGCTTATCGTCCATATGCTAGGTCATGTTTGAAATTACTATATCGTATAAAGATTGGAGCATGCTATATGACATGTTTGCTCACAATCTAGAAATACGTCCTTCTTACACGACAACATACCTCACATATATAGAGATAAATGAGATCGACAAACAAATGAAATAGACACTCCTGCTGTCCCCACTTCTATATTATTGTTGGGTGCTTTGCCATCAGAACGGCAACAACAAGACTTAGTAGCGTTGCATCTACAGTCCATTACTAGTTCAAGATACCAACCACGAATCAACAGTATCCCCTCTCTATTCATGAGACTGATGAGTGATATTATAATTATAGAGACAAATATTATAATTATAGACGAGCTATTCATGTTAACCCAAATGACTTTTGACCTTATCGTAAGAAAAAATGTCAACGTAACAAGCAACGAACCCTGATTTGCTTCAGTTCTTGGCCATTATTCGTGAAAGAAAACCATCCGTAGATGAGATCAATTGTACCTTGGGTGCATGTATTATAGATGAAGCTCATGTACAGGACTACATCAATAACTCTACTACGATAATTAATTTGTACTGGCAAGCCCACCGTAGATGTCCCTACCACAAGTCCACTATAGAGCCAACCATATTGCCCATCCGCAAACACCTGCGTTGCAGAGGGCCAGAAGAAGAGCCCCCAGAATATGATGCCGCTCGCCCAAGCGCTCGCGCGCACCGTGTAGAGGGCCAGAAGAAGAGCCCCCAGAGAACTGAAGTCTGAGTTAGGAGTCTGTCTTGTAGTCGCTGACTCGTCTCCGGTCAACGGACCTTTTGCTCCAGAGTCAATGGTGGCGGGCCCCCACACGACACCGAGCTATGATGATGATCTACGGCTAGAAAAAAACACTAAGACCTGTGAAAATTTTCCGGTTTTCTTCAAGGCAAGCTCAAAATCTAACCGGGATTTTAAGATTTTATCTAATTAAAATACACTAGACCCCGGTTTTTTCCTAACACTAGAGCTATCAAATAAGTGAGGAAGACGTTGCACTAATAAGCCATTCATTCTCCAAACCATGTCTTTAACTTCACAACTATGCCAAAAATGGTATAGTTACCAAGGGTAGCCATAGTTATTCAAAGGTAAAGCACCTAGAGGGAGCAGGCAAACATTGACGGAGGGGAGTGCCCTTTACACGTGGTGCAAGTTGCCAGATGAAGACTAAATGCCAAAAGTGAAAGAAGCTCATGTGCACGCGATAAAGAGAGAGAGAGAGAGAGAGAGAGAGAGAGAGAGAGAGAGAGAGAGAGAGAGAGAGAGAGAGAGAGAGAGAGAGAGAGAGAGAGAGAGAGAGAGAGAGAGAGAGAGGCCGTCGAAGCCGTACTCTCGTTAAGTACGGAAGCTTCTAAACATAAGCCCAAGCTTGAGTAGCACAAACCGTTTGAGAGTAGTTCATGCTGGTGAAGAAGTGACGAAGGGATGCTCATTATCATGAGGCATGGCAGAGTTGCATGAGAGCCAGGCAGGCAAGCCCACCGTAGATGTCCCTACCACAAGCCCACCATAGAGCTAGCCATATTGCCCATTCGCAAACACCTGTGCTGTAGAGGGCCAGAAGAAGAGCCCCCAGAATATGATTATGATGCCGCTCGCCCAAGCGATTGCGCGCACCATGTAGTTGAAGCCCCATAAGGCTGCGTGTGTCCACGTCCCTCTACTCCTCTTCTGCTCGCCATTTTTTCCGCTTCTCACGAGCCGTTGCGCTGCATAGATCGCACCCCCTACCGTCACCGCCAGTGCCACCATGCCAAAATCTATGAAGATCGCCGTCATCCTTGAGGCCTCATAGGCCTCCTTTGTTGACACCAGCATCGGGACGGTGAAGAAGAGATAAGCAAGCTTGATAACCACATCACAAGCAGAGGCTTTGTCTTGGTATAGCAGCACCAGTCTCCAATCTCTAATGTAGAAAGCCGTAATGAAATTGATGAAGAGGACGCTCAGACTGTGATTTATATACTCACATCTGAGAACAACACTGTCTACATCACCCGCTCGCTTGGGCATTTTTTACAGTACTTCCTCCCTATTTTTCTCTCTCTTCCTTTTTCTTTTCCAAGAACAGCACTTTCTACATCACCCTCTCGCTTGGGTATTTTTTCCAGTACTCTCTCCCCATCGTTCTCTCTCTCTTCCTATTTTTATACGGCCCTTCCTTTTTCTTTTTCGAGATACTCTAAATCCATAGAGAAAGCGAGAAACCACTTCTCTTATGACCCAAAAGTACCTAGAAAATTTACCTCCCCATCAACTTTCACATGTGTGCCCTGTAGATTCCCACATTATGGTACGGATGGCCAGGACCAACTTTTTGGCTAGAAATCTACGACCTGGATGTGCTCCCTTTACTTCCATGATCGAAGCACTGAAAGCATCATTCCCAAAATGAGTCAAAACCCACAGTCATGTGCATCCTTGTCCATAACTCTGCAACAACGTATTTACATGTCAGTCGCTTTAGAAGACAAAGAAAACTATGTATACTCTAGCAAGTAGACCTGTGCATCAAATTTGCTCAAATGGTTTTCTAACCATAATTTATGTTATGTATGTTCAATAGCACTACAACATAACGTAAATTATGGTTAGAAAACCATAATTTACATTATGTATGTGCCATAGCACTACAACATGGCAAAGTAGCATTGGCTCGACAAAAGAAAAGCAACTTCCGGACCTACTAACCCTACGGGTGGCTTCAACCCCCCGGACGATGAAGGCTTCCATGAACTTTGCAGTGGGAAATGCGCGTAGACCTCAAGCTCCTGACAAGTCGAACCAAAGCCAACTGATGTAGCCCCATTGCATGTTGTTCCAGAGGTGGCAAAGAGCGTAAACATTGGGCACTGTGAATTTGAGCATTAGAAGAGCAAGACGAACTCCCCGTTTGCTCATTGGCAATTGAAATGCACCCCAAGTAGCACAAACCTTTTGAGAAGAATGGATGCAATTCTTGTTGGTGAAGAAGTGACATAGGGGTGGTCACCAGAGTGGAGCAAGCTACAGGAGAAATAGAGAGCCGCCTCGCTGGAAATAGGCCCCCCACGAGAAAGGCGTGCAAGCCCATTGTAGATGTCCCTACCACAAGCCCACTATGGAGCCAACCATATTGCCCATATGCAAACACCTGCGATGCAGAGGGCCAGAAGAAGAGCCCCCAGAATGAGGTACCACTCACCCAATCGCTCGCATGCACTGTGTAGTTGAAGCCCCATAAGTTTTCATGTGTCCATGTCCCTCTACTCCTCTTCTGCTCGCCATTTATGCTGCTTCTCGCAAGCCGCTGTGCTGCATAGATCATGCCCCCTACCATCACCACTAGTGCCACCATGCCAAAATATTTGCAAATCACCATCATCCTTGAGGTCTCCACATGGGCCTCCTTCACCAATACCAACGTAGCCTCCAATCCTCGCTTGAGAGAGCTATCAAATAGGTGAGGAAGACGTTGCCGAGGATCGGGCAAATTGTGTTTGGATTAGAAGATGAGATTGTGTCTCATAAGGCCTTAAAAAGGCAGGGCAATAGGAGCACAAAGCCGCCAAGTGCAGAAGACAATGCAGGTTGGACAAGACAACGAGCGTGCTCCCCTTCACCAAGCTTCCATAGCCACTTTGTCCCATGTTGATATTCTTTGTGTAATGATTGTCTATCTTGTCAAGAGTCAAGCCCCATGGGACACTAAGTGACACTGAGCATTTGTTGAAGTTGTGGGTGCACCAAGAAAGTGCACTCTACATGTTTGTAACTCTTTAGCTCTAGCTTTGTTAAGAGGAAGATTTGGAGGCATGATCAATACCATCCATGCACTTTCCAATATAGGGGAAAAACTGAATATAAGTTGGGGTTGGGCGGTGACTCAAACTAGGTGCTTCATATGCCACATCTTAAACTCCAAGTCATCACTATGGCAGTAAGGTTTCCTAATCACTATCCTCATGCATGGATTCTGATGGAGATGGAGATGGAGAGAGAGAGAGAGAGAGAGAGAGAGAGAGAGAGAGAGAGAGAGGGGGGGGGGGGGGGGGGGGGGAGCACTAATTGGATGTTTCCAACCCCTTCATATAGGAGGGAAACCCTTGTGATCGTTTCCCACAGAGCCCTTGGTCTCATATCACTCCCCACTTGGAGAAGCGCTTTTGTCCTCCAAAACAAAAGCAAGGTATTTACTTTTAAGAACACTAATGTTTTCCTAGGTGGCACCTTCTTTAGATTGGTCTTTCACTTAACTAATGCTTGGCAACACACATGATGATGAGTACGTAAATCATAATAGTCAAGAATGCTTGGTGACACTAAAGATCAAACAAGGGGTGGCTAGGGAAACCAAACTTTGGACAACAGACTAAAGAAAAACAACAAAAAATGGTCCTCGCATGCAAAGATAAGGGAAAAGCTATCTAGGAGGATCCATACTTGGATCATACCTCAGATTTCTTAAATCAATGCCTGAGTTTGAGAAAGCATTCAAGGAGAGAAAATAGAGTAGGTTCAGATCCAAGAATACCTTCAAGATAATGGTGCCTATTCAGATCCAAAATGTTATTATATGCTATATGTGGGAGCTGAAAGGACGATAAAGTAATGCAAATCTATCAGCACCACAAGCACCCGGGGCGGTCACTTTTTAGAATGTGTATGATATCACGTGAGTTAACGGGAGAGGATTATTAAAAGACCAAAATGTATCAAAATGTATACTTTTATGTATACATTAGAGGGGGGTGGGGTTTTTTTAAATAGGCTCACAGTGTAAGTATAGTATGTATAGTGGGGTATTATTAATTACCTCTTGAACGCACGTGATATAGGGATCTTTTGATAAGTGACTGCCCCGGGCACAAGCAGTATACCTACAATCTATCAACAAGTCCAGATGTAGTTCAAGTATGAACATAATACCTGATTACATTATTACACAAGATGACACTTTAGTGAATCCCGAGACAAATTAGCTGACTACAATAAATATCTAGAGTCTAGGAATTCAGTTAGAAGTGTTATGGGTATAATCCTAGATAGGAATTCAGATTGGTGGCTGAACTGGTCATTACCGAGCTAGTTACTATAATAACAGCATAGTGGATAGTCAGTCAGAAACCCAGTCCACACTTGAAAATAGAGGCCATTACTTCATTTGATGATATTGATGCGCTATTGTATTGCGCTCTTGAGTCTAGTGTCTTGTAGCTCACTGTGCTCTTGTACTCTATTGTTGTTAAGCTCAAAGCAATCCTTCGGTTCATATTGCACTACAAGAGGCTATTCATATTAGCGACGCTCACACAACGACGCTCAAAAAAAAAATTCCCGGCGTCGCTATGAGCGTCGCAAATTTACAAAGAAATTTGCGACGCTCATAGCGACGTCGGCTGGGCTAAAAAAATAACCGAGCACGCCCAAAAACTCAGATCTCAGATCTGAGTTTTTCGGCGCCCTCAAGCAAGGAGCAGGTAACGCTCTCCCTCTCTATCTCTCTCTCTCTCTCTCTCTCTCTCTCTCTCTTTCTTCTCCACACACACACACACACACACACACACACACACACACACACACACACACACACACACACACACGCGAGGAGAGGAAGGAGAGCCAGGTATGCTCCTTCCCTCTCCTCATTCGCATGTTCCCTTCCCCTCTTTCTCTCTCCCTCTCTCTCTCTCTCTCTCACACACACACATAGTGTTTTTGAGAGAGAGAGAGAGAGAGAGAGAGAGAGAGAGAGAGAGAGAGAGTACAAACAAAAACAAAAACGCACACACACATACATAAACAAAGAATGCACACACACATTGAGAGAGGAAAAGAGAGAGAGAGCATGCATAAACAAAAAACGCACGCATTGAGAGAGGAAAAGAGAGAGAGAACATGCATAAACAAAAAACGCACACATTGAGAGAGGAAAAGAGAGAGAAAACATGCATACGATCCAAAAAAACGCACACACATTGAGAGAGAAAGAGAGAGAAACTAATTTAACGTCGTAGGAAACTAATTAAAATAAAAAGACCTAAAGATCTAGCCGACGAGGAGTTGAACTCAAGACCTATTATTCAAGAGGGAAATGGCATAATCAATCTATCATACTTGGCATGGGTGATAGAAAGGTTATACCATTTATCTCTTTTTATTGGCACACACATCCACACACGTGCACACACACAAGAAGAAGAGAGTTATAACGTCGTAGGAAACTATCTTAAAAGACGTTAAAGATTAGGTTATATGTAGACTTACATTAACTTAGATTTATGTTTATTTTTAACTAGATTTACGTTTATTTACGCTAGATTTAGATTTACGTTATATTAGATTAGATTTAGGTCTCCATAGACTGCGATGCCTGCATGAAGCGGGTGAAGAAAGCCCTCAATGGAATATAGGGTATTGCTGCCTTCACTCATGGTGGGCTCCGTCGATCCAAAAGTACTGGTGAAATGTCTTCAGAAGATAGGGAAGAAGGTGGATCTTCAGGGCGGCAAGAGTCACTACATCCCCGACACAATGACCATCTAGACAACCTCTAGTCATTCAACAGCAACTTCAAAGTTAGTAACAAGAGCAAGAACGGTCTAAAGGGCCAATTGCTGTCGTCAGATGTGAATGGAGATGAGGCAGCGTCACCGCCGGAAGTTAACTCTCACATCTTTAGTGATGAGAATGCCAACTCTTGCCGAGTTATGTGAAAAATTATGTGTTAAATCAGTTTTAAGGTTCTTATAATCCCTGTTAGTTTAGTTCTTTGTTTTTAATATAACATAATTTACGTTAGATTTAGATTTATGTTATATTAGATTAGACTTAGCTTTATTTAGGTTTACCCACACACACACACACACACACACACACACACACACACACACACACACACACACACACACACAAGAAGAGGAGAGTTTTAACGTCGTAGGAAACTATCCCAAAAGACGTTAAAGATTAGGTTAGATGTAGACTTACGTTAAATTAGATTTAGGTTTATTTTTAGTTAGATTTACGATTATTTAGATTTACGCTTATTTACGTTAGATCGAGTCCACGCAAGAATTACTTACGGTTTAGGGTTTAGAGTTAGACGAACAGTGAAAAGATCTACTGTGAAAAGATGTTAAGATGCTGTGAAGTGCTACAGCTAGAGAAGAGGCAAAGGGGTTTTGTCCACTACATGCAGTATCATGTAGACGTGGGTGTGTAGATTTCTTGTACCCACAAATATAGGTATTGACCAATAAAGACGAGATTATAACCCGGTGGTTCTGATCTCCGTGCACCTCTAGACCGAGGTGTGCGGGGATTGGACATGACTAGAGAATGTGAGATAAAGAGAGAGAGAGAGAGAGAGAGAGAGAGAGAGAGAGATAAGACGAAGAATGCCAATAGAATATTAAATTTGTTGTCCAGGTTATAAGTTTTTTATCCTCATTATGAGTAGTGACGAGGATGTGGGACCGTCCAACCAAAACACCTATCTCTCAACGAGGGTCTTATGTCCTTGTAATCAATGCAAGCATGCTGTGCGACGGACAAGACGTGTTTCTTTGCAGCACGTTCGCGAATTTGGCGAGTTCGATCCATCTATTATAGATCGAGTTGTTGCCAATTATAACTCGTTGGACTCTGACGCTGGCCAACAAGCAGCAATCTTGCAACCCAATAGACGTGTTCGCAGGCGCTTTGGTCAAGCAGCATATGTGAGGCCACAAGATATAGCCTCTGACAGCTCGGGGGATGATCATGCAGAGCACATTCCAAACGAGGCAATGTTTGAGCCCGAGATTGATGAAATGATCGAGACGATCATGGATTCAGAAAGGCTTATCTATGATGATATGAAAAGTGAAGCCGATACGCCATTGTATAATGGAGCACGTATGTCTAGATTGAAAGCACTCCTGGTTCTTCTCAACATGCAGGCAAAGTTTGGATGGAGTGACACTAGCGTCACAGCGCTTTTCAGGTGATCTATTACAATTAGTTTACTTTAATAAAACTCTAAATGTATAATGATCTGATAGATTTTTACACGACTGTATCATATTTTTATGTTGTGTAGATTGCTGAAAGAGCACATACTACCAGCTGACAATGTGATGCCAGATTCCCGAGATGAAGCAAGAAAGATTTTGCGAAACTTGGGGATGGATTACAATTCTATCCACGCTTGTCCTAATGACTGCATTCTTTTCAGAGGGGAATACATAGACATGGAGAAGTGTCTGAAATGTGATTCCGAAAGATATCGAGTAGATCTCCACGGGACAAAAATTCCACAAAAGGTTTTGCGACATTTTCCTCTGCTTCCTCGCATCAAGCATTTCTTCGAATGTAAGTCCATGGCCGCCCTAGCATCATGGCATGAGGAGAATAAATCTTCAGATGGTGTGCTACGAATTCCTGCAGATTACGCAGCCTGGAAACATATAGATGGAACATGGTCGGATTTTGCCAGGGAAGCTCAAAATTTGCGCTTAGGCCTGGCTATGGATGGCGTAAATCCATTTGGTCAAAGATCAACATCTTACAGTGTATGGCCCGTTGTCATCGTCAACTACAACATTCCCCCGTGGTTGACTACGAAGAAGGGGCACCTATGGCTAAGCTTGATTGTGCCAGGGCGATATAAAGTGGGGAATATGGATGTGTATCTTCGTCCACTATTGGAAGAGCTACAACAATTGTGGATTGGCATAGAGGTGGTGGATATGAGCCGACACACAGGACGACGGAATGCTTTGATTAGAGGCATTCTAATGTGGACCATGCATGACTATCCCGGGCTAACAGAATGCTCAGGTGATCTATTGACACTCCTCACTCAGACACTGTAAATCTTGTTTTTTCCCATAGTTGATCTATTATCATGTGTATACATGCAGGGCTTCAAACAAGCGGATACAGAGCATGTGTCACATGTGGACCTAGACTGAATGCACGTAGGGCACCCTCACTGAAGAAGCAAATCTACGAAGGTCATCAAGCGTATCTTCCAGAGAATCATGTGTTACGCGACGGCTTTTTGGGAAGAGAGCCACCAAGGATGTCTGCACAAGCATGGTTAGAGCAGAAGGAGATGTGCGATGACGGATTGCCTCCAGGGATGAAGAGACTATCTCTATGGTACGAGTTACCATACTGGCCCCGACTCATGATCAATCACTTGCTCGATCCAATGCACATATTCAAGAATGTGGGTAATCTACTATGGGACCATCTGACCGGCAAGAAAGATACTTTGGGAGCCAGAGTTGACCTTAGAAATGTGGATCGTATGGAGCAATATTGGCCGCAAACAGCGTCTGATGGATCGATAAAACTCCCTAAAGCACCATGGATTTTCAGAGGAGCCCAAGAACGCAAAGTAAAAGAGACCATTCGATCTTTGCGGACCCCCACTGGCGTAATGCACTCGCTCCGAACGTGTTTTACTAAAGAAGGAAAGCTTACCGGTTTGAAGTCACACGATTGGCATAAAATGTGTCAGGTACGTTCATAGTGGACTTTAATATCATTGCATAAAATGTGGACTTTAATATCATTGCTGCACATACTTTACAGTTTATTTTACCGGTTGCCATTGAGGGATGTTTGTCTCTCGACATCCGTAACACAATCTACAAACTTGCAAAGCTGGTGCAATGGATCTCACAAAAGGAGATCAACGTAGACTCCATACCATTCGCCAAACTAAATGCTACGGAGCTTGTGTGCATGTTTGAGAAACATTTTCCTACTACCATGCTAACCATTCAGGTGCATCTTCTTGTTCACATAGTTGATGAGGTGGAAATAGCTGGCACAGTTCATTCCAGATGGATGTTCTTCTTAGAACGTTTCATGAAAACGCTTAAGGGATATGTGCGTCAAAAGGCACGTCCGGAGGGTAGCATGGCAGAAGGTTGGTTGGTATCAGAGTCCCTAGTGTACATTGGAGAGTGGCTAGACGGATTTGATAAAGCCCGGGACACGCTATGGTGAACCATAGATGATGAGCGCATATCTGGGATTGTCATGTGCAATCTCGGTGTTGAGAAGAAGATGACGAAAGATCTAGAGGCTAAAATCAACCGATTTTGCATGCTTCACAATCCAGTGATGCAAAAGTGGATTTCACAATATGAGGATGCAAAGCAAGAGCGACAAAGGACACGAATCGAGTGGAGACGGGGAAGACGACCACCGATGCACTATCCAGCGGTTCTGGAGAGCCTACCAACCTTCATGAGCTTAAGATGGTTGCACAACCAATTGAAAAGCGCACAACAATGCGGTGACGAAGTGACTGAGAAAGAGTGGGAGTACTCTCGGGGTTGCGCGACCAAGGTAAGTTTGCAATGTACGACTAGCAAGTGACTTTATTTATAAACGTTTGAACGGCCACTCATAATCTTTGTTCGTTGTAGTATAAGTCATACACAGTAGCATGGTGTAAAGGTCGACATTTTAGGGTGGAACGAATCGACAAAAAGCGTTTTACTCAAGATTGTGGAATCATGGCAAAATTTGAACAGTCTAGTCGACGACGTTCCTCTGATGCAGATCCTGTGGTGGCGGAACTCACTTACTTCGGCACGCTGCAAGAGATTTTGAGGATCGATTACAGAGGATTTTTTGTCGACTTGTTCGACGTGCAATGGTTCAAAATAATCATGGAGGGTCGCAACGCTACTGTGCGTAGAGGAGAGTCTGGTTTTCTTGAGGTGGATTCTACTAAGAAATGGACTGACCTAAGAGACACTTTCGTACTACCCGAGCATTGTGAACAAGTAAGTATGTAAATAGTTAACATCCCCCTTTTACAAGTTATGTGCTTGAAAGATCTCATGTAAGTTATGTGGCTCTGGCAGGTAATATTTCATCCTACAAAGTCTACATCAAACTGGTGGTACGTCATAGAGGTAGCCCCTCGTAGTGCAAGGACGTATGAAGGCTACCATGTGCCAATCACAACGGCATCAATGGAGGAGATCAGAGAAGATTCTCAATCAGAAGCCGCTGCGGTGGTGCCAGACGAGCATCAAGATGCTACTACTCTATATGGGGTGCATGCAGAGGAGCTACAAAATGAAACAGAGGATATGTGTTTAAACGGAGAGCTCTATATAGATATAGGAAGTTATGCTGAGTTATGCGAGGATGAGAGAGAGATCTCTTAAAGCCACAAATATTGTATTTGAACAATTTTGCTCCGTGTTGTAAAAGCTCTGGCTCTCTAAGTACCTTCCATGGTGTATAACGCTCTTTTCTACTCGCGCTCACATCTTTTGATTGAAAATTCTGAGTTTTCGACTTGCCTCTTCTATCACTCAATTCATTGCGTCATTGTATTTATATGCGTCATTACGTCATTGTATTTAATGGTCTTTGCGTCATTGTCTACTCTATTCATTCAATATTAAGTTTAAATATTCGTGTGTTTAATGCAGGTATGGATGATGAGGAGTTTCTTTCTTCTTTGTCACCGCAGTAGAGACAGTGGTACATGGAGCGTCATCGCTCTGGCGTATCATCGCGCGTTCCTAGTCCATCCGCATCTCCCTCTCTTTCGGAGCATTCGGCGCGCTCCGAAGCTTCGACGTCGACGAGACGAGCTTCACACTCGTCTAGACACCGGCGCTCTAGTGGTGGCGGTGGCGGTTGTTGTGGGGATTCCGCCACCGATGCCTCCATACCGCCTCGTGTTCGACGAGGCTCTTTACCCTCCCCTTCTTTGCCCGTCCCCACACCAGCCACAACATCGCCATCTACGCCAGGTTTTGCACGGCTGACTGTTCCTAGAAGCTACACACCTCTACCTACTCCGCCAGGAGCCACCCCACTCGACACTCCTCGCTTCGGGGCCCAGACGCCGGTGGAGACACTTGACGTCCGTACCCCCATCGACACGCCGCTAGAGACCCCTGCCGGGACACCCAGGTTCACGCGGCACCGGCCAGAGGGCTTGTCTTACTCCATCGACTTCAGCGGCGGCATCATCATGGATGATGACGGCAAGAAGGTGATCTCGCGCATGCGTGGTCTTTGCTCTCAGCTGTTTAGACACTACATACTAAACAAATGGAGTGAAGTACCAAGTGATTTAAACAACAGAGTCATCAGCATACTTCATGATGAGTTTCCCGTTTCAACACGGGATCAGTGCTTCAATGAAGACCTGATGAAGATTCGAATGCGCGAATACTGCAAACACAAGCGTTCCGAAGTGCAAAAAGCAATCAAGAATGGGTGGAACAGGCCAGATTGGCTGGCCAAAGAAGATTGGAAGAATGCGAATAAAGCAGCGCGCGAGAATCCCCACAAGTGGAAGCAACAAAAGGATGCAGCCAGAGCGTGAGTAGAGGCAGGGAGCTCGCACCACTTGGGGAGCGGTGGATGGGCATCATTTGAGGCCGATTTTGTAAGTGTTTTCACATTGCTCTTTATGTTCGATAGTTTAGGGTTTATGAGTTTTTTAATTCTAACATAATGAAATCTTTGTATGTTTTGACAGTGGTCGATGACAGGACGTGATCCCACACCGTACGAGCGCGAGTACGCAGGCAGGAAGGGCTTAAACGCCCTGATGGACATTCTCAGTTCTCGCGGCGGCATGGTTAGTATTAGGGTTTACTCTTTTCTATTTTTTGTATTGTTTTATAAATGTCGTTATATGTTTATACTTACTGAAAGCTGTCTTATTGTCTTTTTTTGCAGAATCCGACAGATACGCCGCTTGGACGCGATGAGACGTCTGAGTAGACGACGTCAGTTTAGCCGTAGCTAGATAGCATTAGTTTAGGGTTTCTCATAGCTTATGTATCATGAGACGGATTAAAAAACGTCTTTTTGAACCATGTATATTATTACATTTGTCACCGCAGTTCCTTTTGCCAATCAATTCTTTATGCCTATGATGTTGTACAATTGTCATTATTACATTTTCCAATCAATTCATTTTGCCTATGATGTGTACAATTGTCAATTTTGCAAACAATGCGTCTTGTGGGTGACTATTTTGGGTCTATTATCTACCCTTGCACTTTTTTTAAAAAGTGAATCAAGTACAATATGGTTGATGGGTGGCAGGGCATTCAATGCCCTGCCACCAAAAAAACATTCTCTCGGGCATCGCTATAACCGTCGCTATTTATGGCTCTGTAGCGTCGCTATGAGCGTCGCTATAGTCTTTAGTGTAAACCTCGCTATAACCGTCGCTATGCGCGTCTCTATATAGCGACGCTTATAGCGACGCTCTCGTAGCGACGCTCGTAGCGACGGTTTTAGTGACGTTGGGGGTTATAAAAACCCAGTGTATTTCCGTCGCTAAGAACGTCACAAGAGCACACAACCTCTTGTAGTGTTGTACTATGTTCCACTTGTATTGATTTGTATAGAATCCAGTTTGAGTTCTCGTCTATGCATCATTTACATTTCAGCTACTATTTCCATTGTTTGAAGTTTTTTCTTGAAAAGGGTTTCACCCGCCTTTCAAGGGAAAATGACCTTGAATGGACCCCATCAATCATCCTTTCATTTCAATCTTTTTAGTTAAACAAGGACTGACATGTGCATGTGCATGGACTCTAATTGCACTTTTTTTCATTTGTAATATATTCACTCACAAAAAAAAGGGACTGACAACTTCTACACCCACCACAAGGTGAAGCATGTCATGTGCATGGACTCTAATTGCACTTTTTGGTTTTCTAAAAGAAATCCTTAGTGTTGTGTTGGGTGAGGGAGACTCTTTTCATTTCACATATGACATGATGGAGACTTACCTTTCATTTCACATCTTGGCATGTCTTTACATTTGTTGAATTCTATTGTTTTAGAATGCTAAAGTGAAGCTTCACCTTGCATAAATTTTACACACACACATATGTTTTTTTTGCATTCTATTGTTTTAGAATACTAAAGTGAAGCTTCACTTTGCATAATTCTAATAAATTCTATACACATATACATATTACTTAGTTCTTTTTATTTCACCTTTCATTTCACAACTTCACATGGCTTTACATTTCTTGCATTTTATAGCTTGATTCCAGTCAGTGCTACCATTTGAGAAAGTCTCTTTTATTAAGCAGTTGCTGATCAAGTTTCTTCCTCAGTATGTTGCTACGATTTTCGAAGCGGGTCACATTAGTGGGAATGTTGAAAGATGCACACTTCTTAATCAAAGAGAAACGGGAGGGGTCGCCATCTGGCGGGCGAGAGAGAATAAGAAGAAGAATATTTTTAACGTCGCTTACTGTCAGATAGGAGAGATCACTGCCTTGTAGCCCTGCGGTGTCAGTGTGGACGTGCGGAGAGAGAGAGAGAGAGAGAGAGAGAGAGAGAGAGAGAGAGAGAGAGAGAGAGAGAGAGAGATGTCAATCGGGGAGCTCTCATGTGGAATACAGGAGAGAAGGTGACCATGACGAGGGGGTAGTCTCCAAGGCTGAACGGGGTGGATGCGGAACAGCCCGAAGGGTGGGGAATGGGGATGTTGTTCAGCTTATCGCGATCACCGGAGAGAGAGAGAGAGAGAGAGAGAGAGAGAGAGAGAGAGAGAGAGAGAGAGAGAGAGAGAGAGCACAGGCTTGGCGGGGGAAGGATTGTGTGACGTCGAGGGAGTCTGGGTCGGGAAGCGGTCCGTACGTGGATGGCAATGGCCAGAAGCCTGAGGTGTTGATGGCGACAAGGCCATTCGATTTTGATTTGCAACTAGAAGATTCTCTTGGCATCACAGTGGCTAATTAATTAATGTTCGGACAGTAGACCCAATATGTGAATATAATAAAAAATCAGAAATACTAGCAGAAATTTTGAGATTTATAAAATTTTTGGACGACTTTCTCACATATTTCATCGGTTTTTCTTCCATTTACCATGGTTTGCTGTTAGCTAGTCTCGATTTTCAATCGGCTCAAGACTAAGCTGAGGCAATCCTTTCCCAAACACTGATACCAGTTTAATTCAACTTAACAATTTTATCCCTTTCTTATTGTTTTTGAAAGCCACCGTGACCCTTTCACTTGTTTTTATTTGCAATATATTCACTCACAAAAAAAAGGGACTCACAACTTCTACACCCACCTTGAAAGGGGAAATGACCTTGAATGCACCCCATCAATCATCCTTTCATTTCAACCTTTGAAGTTTTAAAAAACAAGGTGAAGAATCACATTGGCATGCTAAAGAAATGTAATGCAAAAGTAGATGAGAGTTGTGTTTGTAAGATTTATTTTTTCACAAAACAAATATTTTGAAAGGTTGTAGGGAGAGTATATTACAAAGGGAGTAGTAATATGGCAAAAGATGACTAGTAGATGTAGGTCAAGTTGTTTTAGTGGTAAACATGGAGAAGCTACTTGTTGACCAAATTTGGCCAAACTTATAAGTTTAGTTTGTTGTTTCTTGAGATAAATGTTGTAGTGAACTATGTAAAGAAACCAATGTGATTATTTCAATCTAAGTTGGGATTTTAGAGTTAATATTGACATTTAAGTAATTTTGTGTGAAAAAGTTAACAATAATAATATTTCATGAAGATGACACTATTAATCAATGACATTTTTTATCTTGCAAACTTCTCTTAATCAAGTGTTACATGTGACATGTATATATGAGTTTCTCTTTTGAAAGTTATTTTATCAACATTGGGAATGTCTAAACCTAATCCCTAATAATGATACATGTTACACTAAAAAAACAAGCTCACATTTGCCTATTAAAACCAAAAATTGAAAAATAAAATATCAATTGTGAAGAAATTCTTTTATTTAATGATAATTTATAATTTTTTACGAAGAAATTCCTTTATTAAATGATAATTTATGATTTTTTAAGAAGAAATTTATAATTTTTTTACAGCTTATAATTCTTTCATTTTTAGTTGTGAATATTTTTTTTTTCATTTGAAGACAATTTTTAATTTTTTAGTTGTAAATTGCGTTCAAATGAAAGAAAATTTTACAAAAAAATATATGTTATAAATAAAAAAGTTGCAAAAAAGGTCATTAGGTGCTTAAATGAAGGAACCCATTGAAACTAACACGGTGAAGGGTCGCATTGGTATACTAAAATAATTTAATAAAATGGACACATATGAGGCTTTTAAATTAAATATTTTTTATCAAATTAAAATATAAAAAACAATTCAATGGATTTGTATATTAATTTTTTTAATGAAATGAAGCCCATGTTCTGAAATGAAAGGACTTTTTACCAAACTAAAATAACAAAAAAAGGTGGAAGAGGACAAAAACGATTGTGTGTGACTCAATTTTCAATGGTCCTCTTTAAAGAAAGAGGTACACAAATATCAACACCTTTCATAAAAACCTAAAACAAATATTAAAAAACAAGAAGAGTGTACACGTGTCCTCCATCCGATTGACTTGCATCCACGGTCCACAATTTGTACAAAAAATCCACCCACCCCACTATGGCCTTCTGCAGGCCAAAACAACTTATGCACCTCAATTAATCCCACTAACTTGCACCTTGGAAAGGGGGGGGGGGGGGGGGGGAAATGCACATCCTCAAACAAGGCATGGCTTAGCGTAGTTCTAAGGCGCCTGGTAAGTGAACACACGATGTTGTTGACAACAAAATAAGACCAGGTTCTCCTTGAGTGTGTGTGTAAGAGAGAGAACCATCATGCATATTTTTCGCTACCCATCACACCTTGTGTGTGTGTGTGTGTGTGTGTGTGAGAGAGAGAGAGAGAGAGAGAAAGAGAGAGAACGAAGTCGTCTTATAGGACATCCCGTTGCGACATGTGTGTGTGTGTGTGTGTGTGTGTGTGTGAGAGAGAGAGAGAGAGAGAGAGAGAGAGAGAGAGAGAGAACATGGCTCATTATTTTTTGTTGTTGTGTATGCGTGTGAATGAGTGTGTGTGTGTGTGTGTGTGTGTGAGAGAGAGAGAGAGAGAGAGAGCGTGAGTCACATCACCTGGAGCTCATGCGAGAGAAAATGCAAGGAGAATTGATATACTGCAGCTGCATCCCATAGTGCTATGTTTGCAAAACAATAATTGTGTGTGTGTGTGCGCGCGCACATACGTGCACGTGCAAGAGAGAGAGAGAGAGAGTATAATTTTGTAAATTTAGCCGGTCACAATACACTAAAAACGATTATTTGTGAACACTGACTCCAATTAAGCATTTCATAAGGTTCATGAATCACAAACAACCCTCAAATTTGAAGGGTACCTACTACTTTTCCTTTTTCATAAGTTCATAAGGAAACTTCCTTTTTCTTTCTAAAGAAATTGGAAGGGCATACACCTATGTTTTTCTAAATTTTCTAGAGTTTATATCTACACTATTCTATCTATACTATATATAATGGAGCTTAAAATTTTCCAAGAAGGAGAGAGTCTCCACGCATCAGCTCTTGGAGCATTTGCATAGACTTGCAGTGCAAATGCACCTTTCAAATGGAATTTGGAAACTTAAGCTATGTTGTTCAGACCTATAGCCGCTCGAGTGCATGTGTGTGTCACACACACACACACACACACACACACTGGTGCCTATGTGTGTGTGTGTGAGAGAGAGAGAAAGAGATCAACGAGACTCAATGATTGGAGAGAGAGAGAGAGAGAGAGAGAGAGAGAGAGAGAGAGAGAGGATGGGTCTCACACCTCGCCGTTTGTAAATGTTCCTTAACAGCTATGCTAGTGCTTAGCAACCAGCCTGTGAGTGCAATGGCTGGCACCATGGTGAAGGGTGGACATTTTCTTGGTTTGGGTACCAATATTGTAACTTTCTCTGACACGGCATGTGTGGCTCTGACGATTGAGTTGCCACTAAAAAATTTGACACTAGTGGTGGGCCAAGCCTTGGAAGTGGTGCTGGTGGAGCCATAAGAGGCAATTCACTCATCAACTACATCACCCATGGCTCTGATGTTGGTTGTTGGAACTGTGTACGTGGTGCGGGATTTGGTGATTCGTATTATTGACTCTATCTTAGTTGGTATGCATCCAACCCTTAGGCAACTCTCGCCTCACTGCTCGCCAAGAGAGAAAAGCTATAAGAGGAGCTTCGTTAGGTTGAGAAATAGGTTTGAGACCTTGAAACTACCGTTAGCCAAGTTGGGAATGTGCTAAAAGGGTTTTAATGTTTCCTTTCATCAACATTGAGGTGCAAGCAATTTGAAACAACCAAAAAAGTTTGAAATGTTTCAAAAAGGGTTTGAATGTTTCCTTTCATCAAAATTGAGGTGCAAGCAATTTGAAACAACCAAAAATGTTGCAGCCTCAGGATATGTTGTTTTCCTTATTGCTAGCCATGTCAAATGTGGTTGAGGAGCATACATTTGGTCGTGATTCTGATGATAAAATGGATGGCATTGGTCAGAGCTTCAAGTTAACTAGCCTACAAGGCATGGACCAAGTTAATATGCAAAGCGTAGGTGGACACAATCCAAGGATGGTAAAAGGATCAATCATGCAAGTGAGCTAGATTTTGATGACGATGATGACATTGACCGTATATCCCGATAACAGTTTGTGGTGGAAACTTTAGTGCATGTGTATCATTGACTCTTCTCAATGAGTCATGGGTTTGGTTGTTGTGTAGGGATCATATGAATATATGGATTTGGATTATATATATGATTCGACAGCTTTTGTGGTTTTGAGTGGATGGTATGACTTTAGCATCAGAGTTGGGTGCTCACGTACAAGGCATGCAAAATACTTGATGCTCCCGAGTTCATCATATATAACAAAGAAGAAATTAATGATCAATAATAAGATGATGTCGATGATAAGTAAGTTTTTCTTTGGATATGGCTTCTGAATGAGTGTCTTGAAGATAGCGCAAACTTTGGTATGACTTCATATGGCTGTGCCTATTTTGCTGAAAGTTGACCTTATGGTGATCAGTGTCACTTATAGTGTGGATACAAATAGATGAGTATCCAATTTTTCATGTCATATCCAATTTGTCATGACATGAGTGCTCAAACACTTTTCTCAAACACGTGTGCATGTGTGCGTGCGCGTGCAAGAGAGAGAGAGAGAGAGAGAGAGAGAGAGAGAGAGAGAGAGAGAGGTGGGAAATAAGAAGAAGAAGAGATATTATAACATGGTAGGAAACATCCCAAAACATTTTGAAGGTCTATCCGACAAATCTTGAACTTAAAAGTTATAAAGAGAGACATATGACATTGGAAAAATCCTAAGAGACCTTATATATTATCTCACAAGTACTAAACTTTTAAAAAAAAAAGGAAAGTTACTCATCTAGTGCGAGATGACAAATTGCATCCTTATGAGTACACAGGGTCGCTTGGTCGCACTTGAACCCATGACCCGGGTCACGAAGGTCAAGTACTCAACCAACCAAGCTACCTCCTTTGGAAAGATGTGTAGAAACAAGTGCTAAACTTAAAACATGTTACAAAAGAGTTGAAAGATCTCATGAACAAGTTCGGAACTCAAGATATATATATATATATATAGAGAGAGAGAGAAGAGATTTATACAATGGTTTGTAGGTCCACCTTAATTTCCTTATTCTGTTGTGTTAATATTGTGTTAATATGATCGAATAAAATCAAAAAGTATTGAATGTTTAAAAGAACTTAAGATACATTAATGTAACATCCATTGTACATTGATTTTTTATTTATTAAAGAGTAGGTTTGTTTCATAATAATAAAAGCCATGTTCATTTTTATCGACGTGCGGGTCACATACTATATTTATTTAAATAGAAAAGTCTTATTTTTTATCACGAAGCAACCCATAAAAAGCGACACATATCGATTGTTAGACCGGTTTGTAATACTAGTCATTACCTTACCTTCTAAAGCTATTAAAAACAAGTGATAAAATCACAAGGCCTGCACATTAAAATCTTTACACAACTAGGCAAAACAAACAAAAAAGCCTCATTACCATAAGGAAGATAGTGGTCCCATTTGCAATATAATTCATTTCAATTACGATAAGCTTGTTGTCACCTGCCCCACGATTTGTTCGCATTGAACTTGGAGCCAAGAGGAACCATTAAGGATAAAATTTTTGCTGACCAACTTTCTTTCCTAATTTGAAATACAGTCCCTTTGAAATTGTCTTTCATGATGTTTATTTTGCAAAAAATTGTTGCAACCTCTATGTATTACGCTGGCTAGCCATCCTTGACCCCCAAATCTTGTGGGCATCTGAAGCTAGCTCTAGATGACAAGTTTGTGGCAAGTTGTTTGCTTGTCCATGTAGGTGGACAAGGCTAGAAGCTGGAAAACCACCTTCATGTGAGGGACACCTAGCTACTCAACCTCTATTGAAATGACCAATCCACAATGTATAGCACAAGCAACAAGTATATGCTCAAAAATATTTTTGTATTTGAAGCACTCTATACAATAAATACTCACTTCAAATATCATATACATCAGAACAAGAAGTGGACAGTGCAACCCGAGTAGGAGGAAGAGGGCAACCGGTGAGTTGTGGGTGGACCAACAGGAGCTACATGGAAGTTTAGTGCGTTATGAGGGAAGGACGATGGAGGTGGGGTAGGTATGGGAGCTGCAAGACATATTGGACCGAGATGTGTGCTTTTATGCTTTGGATTGTGGGTGATGACCCTTCACAATGGCTTAATCAAATGCAAGAACAAGCAGACGCCAAGACATCGAATAAAATTTTAAAAAATGCTTCTTGTTTCATTGAAGAGATCAGAAAAATATCACCAGTATGAGCGTCATGTGCATTCAGACGTTGGAGGAGTCTTGTATGCCTTGCACACGACGATGGACAACATACTCAAAAGCGCCACAAGCCCAAGACACGACTCAGATTCTGACGACAACTCACTTGGCTTGCTACATTTTTACGTCCTGCTCTTGGCCAGACATGACCCCCACCATTTGCTTTGCCATCATTTGCCACCATCATCTCCACAATCGCCTCTACCCGACCTCATATATGAGGCCATTGCCATAGTTAGAGCTTCCAAACCCATTTTTTTAAACTTATCCCTACTTAGCTACAACTGGCAGAGGTCATGAGGTGTTGCGATTCACGGGTATCTCAAGGGATTCTCTGTTGTAGGCGCCACTCCCTTCCTCTCTATTGACACTTCGACAGGGGGGGAGCGAGGGGGAGAGAGAGAGAGAGAGATTGTTGCTTTCGTCACAGCTCCTCTTTCATTCTCCTATCCTCACGCCTTCCCCCGTCGGTCTCCTCCTCCTCCTCCTGATATCACCCTGCGCGGAGAAGGGAAGAGAGCTCATCTTTTTTCTCCTTGTGCAGCTTCAGCTATTGCCGCACCTCCCTGCCCTACCATCTAGCCTCCTCACTACTGCTCCAGATTGCCGCTT
Organism: Adiantum capillus-veneris; assembly: GCF_014529385.1. NCBI lineage: Eukaryota > Viridiplantae > Streptophyta > Polypodiopsida > Polypodiales > Pteridaceae > Adiantum > Adiantum capillus-veneris. The sequence continues at coordinate 149,230,996 of NC_140943.1, forward strand.
CGTTGTCATGTTTCCCCAATACCCCCTTGACCTGTTGTGTGTGTGTGTGTGTGTGTGTGTGTGTGTGTGTGAGAGAGAGAGAGAGAGAGAGAGAGAGAGAGAGAGAGAGAGAGAGAGAGAGAGAGAGAGAGAGAGAGAGAGAGAGAGAGATATGCACAGTACCTCCCTGCCCTATCGTCTAGCCTCCTCACTGCTGCTCCAGATTGCCGCTTCATTGTCATGTTTCCCCAATACCCCCTTGACCTGTTGTGAGCACGAGCGAGCTAGAGAGAGAGAGAGAGAGAGAGAGAGAGAGAGAGAGAGAGAGAGAGAGAGAGAGAGAGAGAGAGAGAGAGAGAGAGAGAGAGAGAGAGAGAGAGAGAGAGAGAGATGCGTAGTACCAGCACGTACGCACAAAACCAAGCCCTCTCAAAATTTCTAGAAACCTAGAAATAAGTTAGCGTAGCTAAGGGACTTAGGAGGTGCTCTCTCTTTCCATAAGAGCTCAGGGATGCGCAGACGATGCTAGGTGAAGGTCTATAGGTGAAGGTCTAGAGAGGAGCTGCCCTTGAGAAGATCCTGCAAGATGGCTCATGCCACGTCTAGCCATGTGTCTTTTGCACCTGCACCTGCTTCAATATATGTATCGGCGATGGAGCAATCCGTGGAGCGTGCTCAGAGAAGCTCCCGAATTCCAAATCCTACACATAGAAACTGTGGAAAATATCAACAAGCAAGAAAATTTGCAACCCAACCCTCAAGGCTAGCAAGGGAACCCTGCCATCGACGCTCCCTCCAAGCAACCCCCACCCATGTCCATCCAACCCGTTTGAATGATGGCAGGCGAGGGAGGGGCTCGTCAAGCTGGTAATGGTAGGCTATTTGTATGTGTGTGCGCTTCCCTGCCTAAATGGTGGCATTGCCAAACCTCCGTGGCGACCTCATCTTGCACAATGTAGACCTCGTCCTGCAGGTCGTCAACGAGCATCGAAAAAGATACAGGCGACAAGGAAGAGAAGAAAGATGTATGTGTGCACGCCTCCACCTAGCTCTACAATCTCTTAGGCTCAAAGGCCTCCATTTGAATGTGAAGAGGACAATGTGAAGACGATTAGCTATACTCCTTCCCTCCTTCACAACCTCATAAGCTCCCACGCGTGACATTGCTATGAAGACGATGAGCAAGGATGTGGCCCTTGACTTTTGTTGTGAGAGAGAGATTTAAAGAGAAAGAGTTGCACCCTTTACAACTGTAGAAGGCCTCGTCACAAAACAAAAGCACCCTAGTCCCTCAGGCATGAATAAATCTTTTGAACCAATGAAGAAATACACGGTGATTAATAAAAATATGGTTGAAAATACAACTCTATGTTTTTTCTATTTTAGTCAGCAAAAAGAGAAGGCACTTCTATATCGTTTGCCCTTTGTGCATGCCAAAAAGCCAAAAAGCCAAATGATTAAACATGAAGGTCAAATGAGAAAACTGTGAGATTGTAAGTAGTAACTATTAATTTTCTCATGTCCAAGTTACATAACTCTACTTTCATTTTCTCATGTGCGGAGTACATAAATCTACTTTTATTTTTTCATGTATGGTACAAGAAGTACTATCTGCATGATTGTTATTCGTTTGTACAATTTTCCAGCAAGAGGTTTTTTTTTCATTATATTGAAAACTATCTCATACAACAAGTGCAATAGTTTGTACAAATGAAAGCAGTTAAGCTAATTTGACAAACAATGCAGTAATAGCAAAAGAATGTAAAATGCTTTACTATTCAATAAGAAAACTCCAAAATATTCGGTCTGAAGCTCCATTAACCCGAATCTCATGAGATCCCCTCGCCCCTCTCTCTCTCTCTCCTCTCTCCTCTCTCTTTCCTCGCCATCGGTGCGATCTCGACATGCGAGGTTGCTTGCTGTTTGCACTCACGCAAACATACCTCCAAATCAACAAAAGTTTGATGGGCAGACGCTTCGCCATAAAAAAAAAGGCGAGGACCTTCTCCCTCCACGCTCCATCTTTGTGTTGTGCACGTCTGCTAGCTCTCACAGACAACATCGAGATGGCAAGCTCAAAGTCTCTCTCTCTCTCTCTCTCTCTCTCTCTCTCTCTCTCTCTCTCTCTGTCTCCGTCTCTCCGTCCGATACGGAGCTATGCCGCGGCCCCCTTCTTTCTCAGCAATCTGCGAGTTTGCGCTCTACTGAAGGGCCACTCTCCAGAACGATGCACCTAACTTCCTCCAATCTAGCCCGCCTTGCACAAAAATCTACCTCCTCCTCTCTCCTCTCCTCTCTCCACCACGTGTCCCTCCACCCCTCTTTTCCCTCAAAGCTTCAATAGCACCTAGCGGGATTCCTATTAATCGATCTGCTTCCAAAATTGGGGCCACCTACTACTTGCATTTACATGACTACTAATTATGAGGAGAGAGTTTAGATTAAACAAAAATCTTGGTAGATTGGTTGGTTGAGCATTCGACCATCGTGCACTATTTATGAGGAGAAATTCAAGATTAAGCAAAAATCTTGTCCAAAAGAGCTAGCTTAGTTGGTTGAGCATTCGATCATTGTGATCTTGGTCATGGGTTCGAATATGGTCAAGTGATTAAGATGGTGCCCACGATGGCCTTTGTATTTGAAGGTGGGAGAATGCTCATACTGCTGCAGAAAAAGATTAAGCAAAAATCCCCCTTTTTTTTTAACAAAAGGCATAAAAGCCTTAGATAAGTTTGATACACAAATGAGTAGGTCGATCATGGACTAGCTATATATACTATCAATAGCGCTAGAAAAATACCTTTTTCCTAACCGATCAAAATAAGGGGAAACTTGAAATTCTCTCGATTTTCAGGTTAAAATTTGAAGCTTTTGCCAATATTACACTAAAACTTGTGTAAATCTGTTGCTTTTCTTAAAGGAAAGCTCCAAATCTAATCGAGATTTTATAATTTCAGTCGGTTAAAATACACTAGACCCCGGTTTTTATCTAACACTGACTATCAAAGCTTATGTTTACTTGGTGAGCCAAAGGAACTTTTTTCTCTATCTGGTTGTAGAATACACCACGTGGTAGAGCTCAAATTAAGTTAAAAAAACAAGGTCGTGAAAAGCTGTTAATAAAAAACATTGTCATGAAAATATAAGCAGCATCGCATCACAGGTTGGCAAGTAAACAAAAGCAGGTTCGCAAAGGCAGTAATTCGAGAGCAGTTCAGAGGTTCAGAAAGGCAGCAGTTTGAAGACAAAGGCTCACAGAGGTGCAACACTTTGGAGATGGATCCAGTGATGTGCGGGCTCCTGGACTCTCAGCGAGTATCCACCTAACCTGCGTGACCTGTTGTTGTGCCGCGTATGTACGCTGTGCATATTCAGCACGTCGTCCCCCACTTGCTGACGACCCTTGGCACCTTCCAACTGCACGCTCGGTAAAGAGGAGATAGACAACGTGAGTGGGGGCGAGAGTTTGTGGGCCAAGCTCCTCCCTATTCATTCCAGCAGTCCAAGGTCGACAATGTCACTGTTTGCCCCATCGGCATATTGAATCGGCCTTCTTTTGTAGTGAAGCATCAATACCTAATTATAAGCCTACCTGCACCTTCCCCGCGTACTGATCATAGCAGCTTTGTGTGCAACAAGACCTAGTGGCCAACCAAACAGTATGTCCAGCTTCAAGTATGCAATACTTAGCTCGTTTCTGCAGACGCAACTAGTTATGGCTAGCATTATGCCGCTCCAAGTATAGTTCATGCCGATTCAACAACCCTGTGCCCTCGGCCATCCTTCAATGTTCATGGAAAGATATGCAGCAGGTCCCCATGCCTAATTCTCAAGATTCACACCAATTCTTTTCCGTGCAATTTGCCCATGCAGCATGCACAACAAGCCGAGCAAAACCGGGTTAAAGGAGTATCGGAGACCTTTCAAACCCTGGTTATAATATTTTGCAGATCATCAAGCTGGAGGGTACTTCGGATGCTTGCCAACATGATGAGCACTCTCAAAGATCAGATATTATGTGCGATCAACCCATAACAGAGGTCTGTTCTAGTACAGGTACCTACGCTGCCAACCAGGATCAAAAGAATAGTGAAAGAGCATAAGCAAAAGCTAATTCTTTTTTAACCCACATAATGAGATTTGATGCTAGAGAAGTCAAAGAACAAGGAATGCAGAGTAATGGCATTTTCGGAGACAGTATACCAATATGTCAACACCTATTAGTATCCAACAGCAGGTCAAAGTGCTGACCATTCAACAACTGGGTGGGATAGCGAAAAATTTACAGCCAATATGGCCACTATTGAGGCTTGTAAAGAGCTTCTCTTGCTAAACCACATGCAGGCGGCAGCCAATGAGGGCACAGTTGAGATTAGCAACAACAGTATACTGTAGTGTTTCTCTTCAACAGCAGCTGTATACGAAGCAGGGAATGCTGGTGGTGTGGATTTGAACGCACAACAGTTACTGCTTCGGAGCTCCCTTCTTGCCAATAACCACGATTCAATGGCGAATCTTATGAGCAAAGGTCCATGTACACGGTAGCTCTCGGATCAAATTCAGATGGCCGCAGATGGCATACATCAATTTGGTATGCTATTCCAGGGCGGGTAGTGAAAATCTATTCACATCTTCTCAAAGGTCTTTTTTGCAATAGGCGGTCAAGGTAGAAACTCCATATAGTAGCTATAGTATACTGAATAGGGCGAGTGCAATTATTGCCATAGCGCAGGGCATGCTACTCTCGATATATTGTCTGAGTACGGAACCAATTTCAGCATCAAGAAGACACAGTTTGTCTACTATTGAATGCATTTTGCAACCTCAAGATTCAAACATTATTTTATTCAGTTATACACTCAATATATCACACATGTTGCGTGCCAAGCGTCCTCTTGTGCAAATACATTCCTCATGATGCTGCATCTTATCTCGATTTTCTTGTAGAGATGAGACAGCTTTCTTTGCATCTCGTATTGGCTTAGCATATAAGATCCATTACATTGAATTTGAGGAGGGTTGACCCGGGTGCTGCAGATTGGAGGACCGCCAGGGCTTGAGAAGGAGAGTTGGCTGCATGGGGTGGTGGCGGGTGACATCAATTGGAATGAACATATGGAATCTAGTTCTATGCAAAAAAGGGCTAGATTTCTTGCATGCTTCATGCCGCCACCTCAGTTGCATCATTAATAAAACTACTAATACCTTTGTCATAAGCACTGGCTTCTTCATATTTCGGAGGGATCACACCTAAACAGCCTTCAAGTTGCATCCTTTGACTAGAGATGGGGACACCGACCTCAAGATGCCCATTATCATGTGCAGTTAGGAAGCATGATACATAACACAGGTTAGTCAGCAACGTAGGTTAGTCAGCAAGGAGGCAAGAAGACATAAATGCTGAGCGAAACAACTTACAACACACACACACACACACACACACACACACACACACACACACACACACACACACACACACACACACACACACACACACACACACACAGAAGGTAATATTGATAAGAGGACATAGAACATAAAGTTACATCTGCGTGTTTTGTGTATGGCAGGGAGGACATATATTCACAACACTGCACGTTCCAATTGCACAAGCGCAACTCCAGCTCGAGAACACTGCAAGGTCCATTATCTCCATCCAATTTTCCATGCACATGCGTCTGCTTGGCGTAACACAAAAACGCTACGGGACAGGGCACGGCTTCCGTTTCTTATAATTTTTTGGAGATACCACAGTGCCAGGTCTCCACCATACTTTTGTATGGCACCTCTGTATGACGTGCACTGTATACTTTGCACTTTCAGTTTGTGATGTTTTATTGTAAGCTGACGATATGTTTAACTATTCATATTGCTTTTTTGTAGCTTGACTCAAATATTGGCCTGTAGATTGGATGTCAGTAAAGCACCTCATTTATTGTTGCAGTTCATTCATGCTTTATCTATTTGCTTGTTTTAGAATTTTCTGCATTACTTCCTTTGCTTCAGTTTATTTGGATCTCGTTTTCAAAACTATACACCGATCAACATCTGCACATGTTAGTTACACACGCAACTCTTTGCATATGATTGCTAGCCAATGCATCTGATGTATTACAATAGTGAATACAGAAGTAGTGAATGCATGTGGTGTATCATAGTAGTGAATTCACCTTGTGCATATTTACTTTAGCTCTAAATAATTGATACCATATTAGATGTCTAAATAATTGATGCCATACTATATATGTCCTCGTTTCTCCAACACTAGGTGTCAGTATGAAGTTCTGAAGACCTAGAAGATTACGGTCCAAGCGTCAATAAGCTAGGGAGCAAACTGCAGCCAACTTGAAACTAGCTTATCGTCCATATGCTAGGTCATGTTTGAAATTACTGTATCGTATAAAGATTGGAGCATGCTATATGACATCTTTGCTCACAATCTAGAAATACGTCCTTCTTACACGACAACATACCTCACATATATAGAGATAAATGAGATCGACAAACAAATGAAATAGACACTCCTGCTGTCCCCACTTCTATATTATTGTTGGGTGCTTTGCCATCAGAACGGCAACAACAAGACTTAGTAGCGTTGCATCTACAGTCCATTACTAGTTCAAGATACCAACCACGAATCAACAGTATCCCCTCTCTATTCATGAGACTGATGAGTGATATTATAATTATAGAGACAAATATTATAATTATAGACGAGCTATTCATGTTAACCCAAATGACTTTTGACCTTATCGTAAGAAAAAATGTCAACGTAACAAGCAATACATTGGCAGATCCGGCCTTCAACAACAAATGTGTTCTCTTGGTCGGTGATCTTGCCAAACTATCCCCAGTTTGTAGTCACGCCGCACGGGAGCTTTGTAACACATGCCATATCACAAGCTCAGTCCACTGGCTACATACAATTTTGTACAAGATGTGATGCTTTGTAAGACATGCAACGAACCCTGATTTGCTTCAGTTCTTGGCCATTATTCGTGAAAGAAAACCATCCGTAGATGAGATCAATTGTACCTTGGGTGCATGTATTATAGATGAAGCTCATGTACAGGACTACATCAACAACTCTACTACGATAATTAATTTGTACTGGCAAGCCCACCGTAGATGTCCCTACCACAAGTCCACTATAGAGCTAACCATATTGCCCATCCGCAAACACCTGCGTTGCAGAGGGCCAGAAGAAGAGCCCCCAGAATATGATGCCGCTCGCCCAAGCGCTCGCGCGCACCGTGTAGAGGGCCAGAAGAAGAGCCCCCAGAGAACTGAAGTCTGAGTTAGGAGTCTGTCTTGTAGTCGCTGACTCGTCTCCGGTCAACGGACCTTTTGCTCCAGAGTCAATGGTGGCGGGCCCCCACACGACACCGAGCTATGATGATGATCTACGGCTAGAAAAAAACACTAAGACCTGTGAAAATTTTCCGGTTTTCTTCAAGGCAAGCTCAAAATCTAACCGGGATTTTAAGATTTTATCTAATTAAAATACACTAGACCCCGGTTTTTTCCTAACACTGGAGCTATCAAATAAGTGAGGAAGACGTTGCACTAATAAGCCATTCATTCTCCAAACCATGTCTTTAACTTCACAACTATGCCAAAAATGGTATAGTTACCAAGGGTAGCCATAGTTATTCAAAGGTAAAGCACCTAGAGGGAGCAGGCAAACATTGACGGAGGGGAGTGCCCTTTACACGTGGTGCAAGTTGCCAGATGAAGACTAAATGCCAAAAGTGAAAGAAGCTCATGTGCACGCGATAAAAAGAGAGAGAGAGAGAGAGAGAGAGAGAGAGAGAGAGAGAGAGAGAGAGAGAGAGAGAGAGAGAGAGAGAGAGAGAGAGAGAGAGAGAGAGAGAGAGAGAGAGAGAGAGAGAGAGAGAGAGAGAGAGCCGTCGAAGCCGTACTCTCGTTAAGTACGGAAGCTTCTAAACATAAGCCCAAGCTTGAGTAGCACAAACCGTTTGAGAGTAGTTCATGCTGGTGAAGAAGTGACGAAGGGATGCTCATTATCATGAGGCACGGCAGAGTTGCATGAGAGCCAGGCAGGCAAGCCCACCGTAGATGTCCCTACCACAAGCCCACCATAGAGCTAGCCATATTGCCCATTCGCAAACACCTGTGCTGTAGAGGGCCAGAAGAAGAGCCCCCAGAATATGATTATGATGCCGCTCGCCCAAGCGACTGCGCGCACCATGTAGTTGAAGCCCCATAAGACTGCGTGTGTCCACATCCCTCTACTCCTCTTTTGCTCGCCATTTTTTCCGCTTCTCACGAGCCGTTGCGCTGCATAGATCGCACCCCCTACCGTCACCGCCAGTGCCACCATGCCAAAATCTATGAAGATCGCCGTCATCCTTGAGGCCTCATAGGCCTCCTTTGTTGACACCAGCATCGGGACGGTGAAGAAGAGATAAGCAAGCTTGATAACCACATCACAAGTAGAGGCTTTGTCCTGGTATAGCAGCACCAGTCTCCAATCTCTAATGTAGAAAGCCGTAATGAAATTGATGAAGAGGACGCTCAGACTGTGATTTATATACTCACATCTGAGAACAACACTGTCTACATCACCCGCTCGCTTGGGCATTTTTTACAGTACTTCCTCCCTATTTTTCTCTCTCTTCCTTTTTCTTTTCCAAGAACAGCACTTTCTACATCACCCTCTCGCTTGGGTATTTTTTCCAGTACTCTCTCCCCATCGTTCTCTCTCTGTTCCTATTTTTATACGGCCCTTCCTTTTTCTTTTTCGAGATACTCTAAATCCATAGAGAAAGCGAGAAACCACTTCTCTTATGACCCAAAAGTACCTAGAAAATTTACCTCCCCATCAACTTTCACATGTGTGCCCTGTAGATTCCCACATTATGGTACGGATGGCCAGGACCAACTTTTTGGCTAGAAATCTACGACCTGGATGTGCTCCCTTTACTTCCATGATCGAAGCACTGAAAGCATCATTCCCAAAATGAGTCAAAACCCACAGTCATGTGCATCCTTGTCCATAACTCTGCAGCAACGTATTTACATGTCAGTCGCTTTAGAAGACAAAGAAAACTATGTATACTCTAGCAAGTAGACCTGTGCATCAAATTTGCTCAAATGGTTTTCTAACCATAATTTATGTTATGTATGTTCCATAGCACTACAACATAACGTAAATTATGGTTAGAAAACCATAATTTACATTATGTATGTGCCATAGCACTACAACATGGCAAAGTAGCATTGGCTCGACAAAAGAAAAGCAACTTCCGGACCTACTAACCCTACGGGTGGCTTCAACCCCCCGGACGATGAAGGCTTCCATGAACTTTGTAGTGGGAAATGCGCGTAGACCTCAAGCTCCTGACAAGTCGAACCAAAGCCAACTGATGTAGCCCCATTGCATGTTGTTCCAGAGGTGGCAAAGAGCGTAAACATTGGGCACTGTGAATTTGAGCATTAGAAGAGCAAGACGAACTCCCCGTTTGCTCATTGGCAATTGAAATGCACCCCAAGTAGCACAAACCTTTTGAGAAGAATGGATGCAATTCTTGTTGGTGAAGAAGTGACATAGGGGTGGTCACCAGAGTGGAGCAAGCTACAGGAGAAATAGAGAGCCGCCTCGCTGGAAATAGGCCCCCCACGAGAAAGGCGTGCAAGCCCATTGTAGATGTCCCTACCACAAGCCCACTATGGAGCCAACCACTCACCCAATCGCTCGCATGCACTGTGTAGTTGAAGCCCCATAAGTTTTCATGTGTCCATGTCCCTCTACTCCTTTTCTGCTCGCCATTTATGCTGCTTCTCGCAAGCCGCTGTGCTGCATAGATCATGCCCCCTACCATCACCACTAGTGCCACCATGCCAAAATATTTGCAAATCACCATCATCCTTGAGGTCTCCACATGGGCCTCCTTCACCAATACCAACGTAGCCTCCAATCCTCGCTTGAGAGAGCTATCAAATAGGTGAGGAAGACGTTGCCGAGGATCGGGCAAATTGTGTTTGGATTAGAAGATGAGATTGTGTCTCATAAGGCCTTAAAAAGGCGGGGCAATAGGAGCACAAAGCCGCCAAGTGCAGAAGACAATGCAGATTGGACAAGACAACGAGCGTGCTCCCCTTCACCAAGCTTCCATAGCCACTTTGTCCCATGTTGATATTCTTTGTGTAATGATTGTCTATCTTGTCAAGAGTCAAGCCCCATGGGACACTAAGTGACACTGAGCATTTGTTGAAGTTGTGGGTGCACCAAGAAAGTGCACTCTACATGTTTGTAACCCTTTAGCTCTAGCTTTGTTAAGAGGAAGATTTGGAGGCATGATCAATACCATCCATGCACTTTGCAATATAGGGGAAAAACTGAATATAAGTTGGGGTTGGGCGGTGAATCAAACTAGGTGCTTCATATGCCACATCTTAAACTCCAAGTCATCACTATGGCAGTAAGGTTTCCTAATCACTATCCTCATGCATGGATTCTGATGGAGATGAAGATGGAGAGAGAGAGAGAGAGAGAGAGAGAGAGAGAGAGAGAGAGAGGGGGGGGGGGGGGGGGGGGGGGGGGGGGGGCACTAATTGGATGTTTCCAACCCCTTCATATAGGAGGGAAACCCTTGTGATCGTTTCCCACAGAGCCCTTGGTCTCATATCACTCCCCACTTGGAGAAGCGCTTTTGTCCTCCAAAACAAAAGCAAGGTATTTACTTTTAAGAACACTAATGTTTTCCTAGGTGGCACCTTCTTTAGATTGGTCTTTCACTTAACTAATGCTTGGCAACACACATGATGATGAGTACGTAAATCATAATAGTCAAGAATGCTTGGTGACACTAAAGATCAAACAAGGGGTGGCTAGGGAAACCAAACTTTGGACAACAGACTAAAGAAAAACAACAAAAAATGGTCCTCGCATGCAAAGATAAGGGAAAAGCTATCTAGGAGGATCCATACTTGGATCATACCTCATATTTCTTAAATCAATGCCTGAGTTTGAGAAAGCATTCAAGGAGAGAAAATAGAGTAGGTTCAGATCCAAGAATACCTTCAAGATAATGGTGCCTATTCAGATCCAAAATGTTATTATATGCTATATGTGGGAGCTAAAAGGATGATAAAGTAATGCAAATCTATCAGCACCACAAGCACTCGGGGCGGTCACTTTTTAGAATGTGTATGATATCACGTGAGTTAACGGGAGAGGATTATTAAAAGACCAAAATGTATCAAAATGTATACTTTTTTGTATACATTAGAGGGGGGTGGGGTTTTTTTAAATAGGCTCACAATGTAAGTATAGTATGTATATTGGGGAGAGGGTCTCCACGCGTCAGCTCTTGGAGCATTTGCACAGACTTGCAGTGCAAATGCACCTTTCAAATGGAATTTGGAAACTTAAGCTATGTTATTCAGACCTATAGCCGCTCGAGTGCATGTGTGTGTCTCACACACACACACACACACACACACACACACACACACACACACACTATTGCCTATGTGAGTGTGTGACAGAGAGAGAGAAAGAGATCAATGAGACTCAATGATTGGAGAGAGAGAGAGAGAGAGAGAGAGAGAGAGAGAGAGAGAGAGAGAGAGAGAGAGAGAGAGAGGATGGGTTTCCCACCTCGCCGTTTGTAAATGTTCCTTAACAGCTATGCTAGTGCTTAGCAACCGTTGCAGCCTGTGAGTGCAATGGCTGGCACCATGGTGAAGGGTGGACATTTTCTTGGTTTGGGTACCAATATTGTAACTTTCTCTGACACGGCATGTGTGGCTCTGACGATTGAGTTGCCACTACAAAATTTGACACTAGTGTTGGGCCAAGCCTTGGATGTGGTGCTGGCGGAGCCATAAGAGGCAATTCACTCATCAACTACATCACCCATGGCTCTGATTTTGGTTGTTGGAACTGTGTACGTGGTGCGGGATTTGGTGATTCGTATTATTGACTCTATCTTAGTTGGTATGCATCCAACCCTTAGGCAACTCTCGCCTCACTGCTCGCCAAGAGAGAAAAGCTATAAGAGGAGCTTCGTTAGGTTGAGAAATAGGTTTGAGACCTTGAAACTACTGTTAGCCAAGTTGGGAATGTGCTAAAAGGGTTTTAATGTTTCCTTTCATCAACATTGAGGTGCAAGCAATTTGAAACAACCAAAAAAGTTTGAATGTTTCAAAAGGGTTTGAATGTTTCCTTTCATCAAAATTGAGGTGCAGGCAATTTGAAACAACCAAAAATGTTGCAGCCTCAGGATATGTTGTTTTCCTTATTGCTAGCCATGTCAAATGTGGTTGAGGAGCATACATTTGGTCGTGATTCTGATGATAAAATGGATGGCATTGGTCAGAGCTGCAAGTTAACTAGCCTACAAGGCATGGACCAAGTTAATATGCAAAGCATAGGTGGACACAATCCAAGGATGGTAAAAGGATCAATCATGCAAGTGAGCTAGATTTTGATGACGATGATGACATTGACCGTATATCCCGATAACAGTTTGTGGTGGAAACTTTAGTGCATGTGTACCATTCACTCTTCTCAATGAGTCATGGGTTTGGTTGTTGTGTAGGGATCATATGAATATATGGATTTGGATTATATATATGATTCGACAGCTTTTGTGGTTTTGAGTGGATGGTATGACTTTAGCATCAGAGGTGGGTGCTCACGTACAAGGCATGCAAAATACTTGATGCTCCCGAGTTCATCATATATAACAAAGAAGAAATTAATGATCAATAATAAGATGATGTCGATGATAAGTAAGTTTTTCTTTGGATATGGCTTCTAAATGAGTGTCTTGAAGATAGCGCAAACTTTGGTATGACTTCATATGGCTATGCCTATTTTGCTGAAAGTTGACCTTATGGTGATCAGTGTCACTTATAGTGTGGATACAAATAGATGAGTATCCAATTTTTCATGTCATATCCAATTTGTCATGACATGAGTGCTCAAACACTTTTCTCAAACACGTGTGCATGTGTGCGTGCGCGTGCAAGAGAGAGAGAGAGAGAGAGAGAGAGAGAGAGAGAGAGAGAGGTGGGAAATAAGAAGAAGAAGGGATATTATAACATGGTAGGAAACATCCCAAAACATTTTGAAGGTCTATCCCACAAATCTTGAACTTAAAAGTTATAAAGAGAGACATATGACATTGGAACAATCCTAAGAGACCTTATATATTATCTCACAAGTACTAAACTTTTTTAAAAAAAAGTTTTTTTAAAAAAGGAAAGGTACTCATCTAGTGCGAGATGACAAATTGCATCCTTATGAGTACACAGGGTCGCTTGGTCGCACTTGAACCCATGACCCGGGTCACGAAGGTCAAGTACTCAACCAACCAAGCTACCTCCTTTGGAAAGATGTGTAGAAACAAGTGCTAAACTTAAAACATGTTACAAAAGAGTTGAAAGATCTCATGAACAAGTTCGGAACGCAAGATATATATATATATATATATATATATATATATAGAGAGAGAGAGAGAGAGAGAGAGAGAGAGAGAGAGAGAGAGAAGAGATTTATACAATGGTTTGTAGGTCCACCTTAATTTCTTTATTCTGTTGTGTTAATATGATCGAATAAATTCAAAAAGTATTGAATGTTTAAAAGAACTTAAGATACATTAATGTAACATCCATTGTACATTGATTTTTTATTTATTAAAGAGTAGGTTTGTTTCATAATAATAAAAGCCATGTTCATTTTTACCGACGTGCGGGTCACATACTATATTTATTTAAATAGAAAAGTCTTATTTTTTACCACGAAGCAACCCATAAAAAGCGACACATATCCATTGTTAGACCGGTTTGTAATACTAGTCATTACCTTACCTTCTAAAGCTATTAAAAACAAGTGATAAAATCACAAGGTCTGCACATTAAAATCTTTACACAACTAGGCAAAACAAACAAAAAAGCCTCATTACCATAAGGAAGATAGTGGTCCCATTTGCAATATAATTCATTTCAATTACGATAAGCTTGTTGTCACCTGCTCCACGATTTGCACTACAAGAGACTATTCATATTAGCGACACTCACACAGCGATGATAAAAAAAAATTTCCCGGCGTCGTTATGAGCGTCGCAAATTTCTTTGTAAATTTGCGACCCTCATAGCGACGCTCATAGCGACGCCGGCTGGGCTAAAAAAATAACAGAGCGCGCCCAAAAACTCAGATTTCAGATCTGAGTTTTTCGGCGCCTCAAGCAAGGAGCAGGTAACGCTCTCCCTCTCTCTCTCTCTCTCTCTCTCTCTCTCTCTTTTTCTTCTCACACACACACACACACACACACACACACACACACACACACACACACACACACACACACACAACACACACACACGAGGAGAGGAAGGAGAGCCAGGTATGCTCCTTCTCTCCTCATTTTCTCTGTTCCCTTTCCCTCTTTCTCTTCCCTCTCTCTCTCTCTCACACACATACACACACACACATTGTTTTTGAGAGGAGAGAAGAGAGAGAGAGAGAGAGAGGAGAGAGAGGAGAGAAGAGAGTACAAACATCAAAAACGCACACACACATACATAAACAAAGAATGCACACACACATGAGAGAGGAAAAGAGAGAGAGAGCATGCATAAAGAAAAAACGCAGCATTGAGAGAGGAAAAGAGAGAGAGAGAACATGCATAAACAAAAAACGCACACATTGAGAGAGGAAAAGAGAGAGAAAACATGTATACGATCCAAAAAAACGCACACACATTGAGAGAGAAAGAGAGAGAAACTAATTTAACGTCGTAGGAAACTAATTAAAATTAAAAGACCTAAAGATCTAGCCGACGAGGAGTTGAACTCAAGACCTATTATTCAAGAGGGAAATGGCATAATCAATCTATCATACTTCGCATGGGTGATAGAAAGGTTATACCATTTATCTCTTTTTATTGGCACACACATCCACACACGCGCACACACACAAGAAGAAGAGAGTTATAACGTCGTAGGAAACTATCCTAAAAGACGTTAAAGATTAGGTTAGATGTATACTTACGTTAAATTAGATTTAGGTTTATTTAAGTTAAATTAAATTAGATTTAGGTTTATTTTTAATTAGATTTACGTTTATTTACGCTAGATTTAGATTTACGTTATATTAGATTAGATTTAGGTCTCCATAGACTACGATGTCTGCATGAATCGGGTGAAGAAAGCCCTCAATGGAATATAGGGTATTGGTGCCTTCACTCATGGTGGGCTCCGTCGATCCAAAAGTACTGGTGAAATGTCTTCAGAAGATAGGGAAGAAGGTGGATCTTCAGGGCGGCAAGAGTCACTACATCCCCGACACAATGACCATCTAGACAACCTCTAGTCATTCAACAGCAACTTCAAAGTTAGTAACAAGAGCAAGAACGGTCTAAAGGTCCAATTGCTGTCGTCAGATGTGGATGGAGATCAGGCAACGTCACCGCTGGAAGTTAACTCTCACATCTTTAGTGATGAGAATGCCAACTCTTGCCGAGTTATGTGAAAAATTATGTGTTAAATCAGTTTTAAGGTTCTTATAATCCCTGTTAGTTTAGTTCTTTGTTTTTAATATAACATAATTTACGTTAGATTTAGATTTATGTTATATTAGATTAGACTTAGCTTTATTTAGGTTTGCCCACACACACACACACACACACACACACACACAAGAAGAAGAGAGTTTTAACGTCGTAGGAAACTATCCCAAAAGACGTTAAAGATTAGGTTAGATGTAGACTTACGTTAAATTAGATTTAGGTTTATTTTTAGTTAGATTTACGTTTATTTATATTTACACTTATTTACGTTAGATCGAGTCCACGCAAGAATTACTTACGGTTTAGGGTTTAGAGTTAGACGAACAGTGAAAAGATCTACTGTGAAAAGATGTTAAGATGCTGTGAAGTGCTACAGCTAGAGAAGAGGCAAAGGGGTTTTGTCCACTACATGCAGTATCATGTAGACGTGGGTCTGTAGATTTCTTGTACCCACAAATATAGGTATTGACCAATAAAGACGATTATAACCCGGTGGTTCTAATCTCCGTGCACCTCTAGACCGAGGTGTGCGGGGATTGGACATGACTAGAGAATGTGAGGTAAAGAGAGAGAGAGAGAGAGAGAGAGAGAGAGAGAGAGAGATAAGACGAAGAATGCCAATAGAATATTAAATTTGTTGTCCAGGTTATAAGATTTTTATCCTCATTATGAGTAGTGACGAGGATG
Source organism: Adiantum capillus-veneris (assembly GCF_014529385.1). NCBI lineage: Eukaryota > Viridiplantae > Streptophyta > Polypodiopsida > Polypodiales > Pteridaceae > Adiantum > Adiantum capillus-veneris. The sequence continues at coordinate 149,247,204 of NC_140943.1, forward strand.
TGGGACCGTCCAACCGAAACACCTATCTCTCAACGAGGGTCTTATGTCCTTGTAATCAATGCAAGCATGCTGTGCGACGGACAAGACGTGTTTCTTTGCAGCACGTTCGCGAATTTGGCGAGTTCGATCCATCTATTATAGATCGAGTTGTTGCCAATTATAACTCGTCGGACTCTGACGCTGGCCAACAAGCAGCAATCTTGCAACCCAATAGACGTGTTCGCAGGCGCTTTGGTCAAGCAGCATATGTGAGGCCACAAGATGTAGCTTCTGACAGCTCGGGGGATGATCATGCAGAGCACATTCCCAACGAGGCAATGTTTGAGCCCGAGATTGATGAAATGATCGAGACGATCATGGATTCAGAAAGGCTTATCTATGATGATATGAAAAGTGAAGCCGATACGCCATTGTATAATGGAGCACGTATGTCTAGATTGAAAACACTCCTGGTTCTTTCAACATGCAGGCAAAGTTTGGATGGAGTGACACTAGCGTCACAACGCTTTTCAGGTGATCTATTACAATTAGTTTACTTTAATAAAACTCTAAATGTATAATGATCTGATAGATTTTTACACGACTGTATCGTATTTTTATGTTGTGTAGATTGCTTAAAGAGCACATACTACCAGCTGACAATGTGATGCCAGATTTCCGAGATGAAGCAAGAAAGATTTTGCGAAACTTGGGGATGGATTACAATTCTATCCACGCTTGTCCTAATGACTGCATTCTTTTCAGAGGGGAATACATAGACATGGAGAAGTGTCCGAAATGTGATTCCGAAAGATATCGAGTAGATCTCCACGGGACAAAAATTCCACAAAAGGTTTTGCGACATTTTCCTCTGCTTCCTCGCATCAAGCATTTCTTCGAATGTAAGTCCATGCCCACCCTAGCATCATGGCATGAGGAGAATAAATCTTCGGATGGTGTGCTACGAATTCCTGCAGATTGCGCAGCCTAGAAACATATAGATGGAACATGGTCGGATTTTGCCAGGGAAGCTCGAAATTTGCGCTTAGGCCTGGCTATGGATGGCGTAAATCCATTTGGTCAAAGATCAACATCTTACAGTGTATGACCCGTTGTCATCGTCAACTACAACATTCCCCCGTGGTTGACTACGAAGAAGGGGCACCTATGGCTAAGCTTGATTGTGCCAGGGCGATATAAAGTGGGGAATATGGATGTGTATCTTTGTCCACTATTGGAAGAGCTACAAAAATTGTGGATTGGCATAGAGGTGGTGGATATGAGCCGATACATAGGACGACGGAATGCTTTGATCAGAGGCATTCTAATGTGGACCATGCATGACTATCCCGGGCTAACAGAATGCTCAGGTGATCTAATGACACTCCTCACTCAGACACTGTAAATCTTGTTTTTTCCCATAGTTGATCTATTATCATGTGTATACATGCAGGGCTTCAAACAAGCGGATACAGAGCATGTGTCACATGTGGACCTAGACTGAATGCACGTAGGGCACCCTCACTGAAGAAGCAAATCTACGAAGGTCATCAAGCGTATCTCCCAGAGAATCATGTGTTACGCGACGGCTTTTTGGGAAGAGAGCCACCAAGGATGTCTACACAAGCATGGTTAGAGTAGAAGGAGATGTGCGATGACGGATTGCCTCCAGGGATGAAGAGACTATCTCTATGGTACGAGTTACCATACTGGCCCCGACTCATGATCAATCACTTGCTCGATCCAATGCACATATTCAAGAATGTGGGTAATCTACTATGGGACCATCTGACCGGCAAGAAAGATACTTTGGGAGCCAGAGTTGACCTTAGAAATGTGGATCGTATGGAGAAATATTGGCCGCAAACAGCGTCTGATGGATCGATAAAACTCCCTAAAGCACCATGGATTTTCACAGGAGCCCAAGAACGCAAAGTAAAAGAGACCATTCGATCTTTGCGGACCCCCTGGCGTAATGCACTCGCTCCGAACGTGTTTTACTAAAGAAGGAAAGCTTACCGGTTTGAAGTCACACAATTGGCATAAAATGTGTCAGGTACGTTCATAGTGGACTTTAATATCATTGCATAAAATGTGGACTTTAATATCATTGCTGCACATACTTTACAGTTTATTTTACCGGTTGCCATTGAGGGATGTTTGTCTCTCGACATCCGTAACACAATCTACAAACTTGCAAAGCTGGTGCAATGGATCTCACAAAAGGAGATCAACGTAGACTCCATACCATTCGCCAAACTAAATGCTACGGAGCTTGTGTGCATGTTTGAGAAACATTTTCCTACTACCATGCTAACCATTCAGGTGCATCTTCTTGTTCACATAGTTGATGAGGTGGAAATAGCTGGCACAGTTCATTCCAGATGGATGTTCTTCTTAGAACGTTTCATGAAAACGCTTAAGGGATATGTGCGTCAAAAGGCACGTCCGGAGGGTAGCATGGCAGAAGGATGGTTGGTATCAGAGTCCCTAGTGTACATTGGAGAGTGGCTAGACGGATTTGATAAAGCCCGGGACACGCTATGGCGAACCATAGATGATGAGCGCATATCTGGGATTGTCATGTGCAATCTTGGTGTTGAGAAGAAGATGACGGAGACACCTGACGTCCGTACCCCCATCGACACGCCGCTAGAGACCCCTACCGGGACACCCAGGTTCACGCGTCACCGGCCAGAGGGCTTGTCTTACTCCGTCGACTTCAGCGGCGGCATCATCATGGATGATGACGGCAAGAGGGTGATCTCGCGCATGCGTGGTCTTTTCTCTTAGCTGTTTAGACACTACATACTAAACAAATGGAGTGAAGTACCAAGTGATTTAAAAAAGAGAGTCATCAGCATACTTCATGATGAGTTTCCCATTACAACACGGGATCAGCGCTTCAATGAAGACCTGATGAAGATTCGAATGCGCGAATACTGCAAACACAAGCGTTCCGAAGTGCAAAAAGCAATCAAGAATGGTGGAACAGGCCAGATTGGCTAGCCAAAGAAGATTGGAAGAATGCGAAGAAAGCAGCGCGCGAGAATCCCGACAAGTGGAAGCAACAAAAGGATGCAGCCAGAGCGCGAGTAGAGGCAGGGAGCTCGCACCACTTGGGGAGCGGTGGATGGGCATCATTTGAGGACGATTTTGTAAGTGTTTTCGCATTGCTCTTTATGTTCGATAGTTTAGGGTTTATGAGTTTTTTAATTCTAACATAATGAAATCTTTGTATGTTTTGACAGTGGTCGATGACAGGACGTGATCCCACACCGTACGAGCGCGAGTACGCAGGCAGGAAGGGCTTAAACGCCCTGATGGACATTCTCAGTTCTCGCGGCGGCATGGTTAGTATTAGGGTTTACTCTTTTCTATTTTTTGTATTGTTTTATAAATTTCGTTATATGTTTATACTTACTGAAAGCTGTCTTTTTTGTCTTTTTTTGCAGAATCCGACAGATACGCCGCTTGGATGCGATGAGACGTCTGACTAGACGACGTCAGTTTAGCCGTAGCTAGATAGCATTAGTTTAGGGTTTCTCATAGCTTATGTATCATGAGACGGATTTTATACGTATTTTTGAACCATGTATATTATTACATTTGTCACCGCAGTTCCTTTTGCCAATCAATTCTTTATGCCTATGATGTTGTACAATTGTCATTATTACATTTGCCAATCAATTCATTTTGCCTATGATATGTACAATTGTCAATTTTGCAAACAATGCGTCTTGTGGGTGACTATTTTGGGTTTATTATCTACCCTTGCACTTTTTTTAAAAAGTGAATCAAGTACAATATGGTTGATGGTTGGCAGGGCATTCAATGCCCTGTCACCAAAAAAAAATTCTCTCGAGCGTCGCTATAACCGTCACTATTTATGGCTCTATAGCGTCGCTATGAGCGTCGCTATAGTCTTCTGTATAAACGGCACTATAACCGTCGCTATGAGCGTCGCTATATAGAGACGCTTATAGCGACGCTCGTAGCGACGCCGGGGGTTTATAAAAACCCAGTGTATTTCCGTCGCTAACAGCGTCACAAGAGCACACAACCTCTTGTAGTGTTGTTCGCATTGAAACTTGGAGCCAAGAGGAACCATTAAGGATAAAATTTTTGCTGACCAACTTTCTTTCCTAATTTGAAATACAGTCCCTTTGAAATTGTCTTTCATGATGTTTATTTTGCAAAAAATTGTTGCAACCTCTATGTATTACGCTGGCTAGCCATCCTTGACCCCCAAATCTTGTGGGCATCTGAAGCTAGCTCTAGATGACAAGTTTGTGGCAAGTTGTTTGCTTGTCCATGCACGTGGACAAGGCTAGAAGCTGGAAAACCACCTTCATGTGAGGGACACCTAGCTACTCAACCTCTATTGAAAGGCCCAATCCACAATGTATAGCACAAGCAACAAGTATATGCTCAAAATTATTTTTGTATTTGAAGCACTCTATACAATAAATACTCACTTCAAATATCATATACATCAGAACAAGAAGTGGACAGTGCAACCCGAGTAGGAGGAAGAGGGCAACCGATGAGTTGTGGGTGGACCAACAGGAGCTACATGGGAGTTTAGTGCGTTATGAGGGAAGGACGATGGAGGTGGGGTAGGTATGGGAGCTGCAAGACATATCGGACCGAGATGTGTGCTTTTATGCTTTGGATTGTGGGTGATGACCCTTCACAATGGCTTAATCAAATGCAAGAACAAGCAGACGCCAAGACATCGAATAAAATTTTAAAAAATGCTTCTTGTTTCATTGAAGAGATCAGAAAAATATCACCAGTATGAGCGTCATGTGCATTCATACGTTGGAGGAGTCTTGTATGCGCTGCACACGACGATGGACAACACACTCAAAAGCGCCACAAGCCAAGACACGACTCAGATTCTAACGACAACTCACTTGGCTTGCTACATTTTGACGTCCTGCTCTTGGCCAACATGACCCCCACCATCTGCTTTGCCACCATCATCTCCACAATCGCCTCTACCCGACCTCATATATGAGGCCATTGCCATAGTTAGAGTTTCCAAACCCATTTTTTTAAACTTATCCCTACTTAGCTACAACTGGCAGAGGTCATGAGGTGTTGCGATTCACGGGTATCTCAAGGGATTCTCTTTTGTAGGCGCCACTCCCTTCCTCTCTATTGACACTTCGACAGGGGGGGAGGGAGGGGGAGAGAGAGAGAGAGAGATGGTTGCTTTCGTCACAGCTCCTCTTTCATTCTCCTATCCTCACGCCTTCCCCGTCGGTCTCCTCCTCCTCCTCCTGATATCACCGTGCGCGGAGAAGGGAAGAGAGCTCATCATTTTTCTCCTTGTGCAGCTCCAGCTATTGCCGCACCTCCCTGCCCTACCATCTAGCCTCCTCACTACTGCTCCAGATTGCTGCTTCGTTGTCATGTTTCCCCAATACCCCCTTGACCTGTTGTGTGTGTGTGTGTGTGTGTGTGTGTGTGTGTGTGTGTGTGGTGTGAGAGAGAGAGAGAGAGAGAGAGAGAGAGAGGAGAGAAGAGAGAGAGAGAGAGAGAGAGAGAGAGAGAGAGAGATATGCACAGTACCTCCCTGCCCTATCGTCTATCCTCCTCACTGCTGCTCCAGATTGCCGCTTCATTGTCATGTTTCCCCAATACCCCCTTGACCTGTTGTGAGCACGAGCGAGCTAGAGAGAGAGAGAGAGAGAGAGAGAGAGAGAGAGAGAAGAGAGAGAGAGAGAGAGAGAGAGAGAGAGAGAGAGAGAGAGAGGAGATGCGCAGTACCAGCACGTACGCACAGAACCAAGCCCTCTCAAAATTTCTAGAAACCTAGAAATAAGTTAGTGTAGCTTACGGACTTAGGAGGGACTCTCTCTTTCCATAAGAGCTCGGGGATGCGCAGACGATGCTAGGTGAAGGTCTAGAGAGGAGCTACCCTTGAGAAGATCCTGCAAGATGGCTCATGCCACGTCTAGCCATGTGTCTTTTGCACCTTCACCTGCTTTCAATATATGTATCGGCGATGGAGCAATCCGTGGAGCGTGCTCAGAGAAGCTCCCGAATTCCAAATCCTACACATAAAAACTGTGGAAAATATCAACAAGCAAGAAAATTTGCAACCCAACCCTCAAGGCTAGCAAGGGAACCCTGCCATCGACGCTTCCTCCAAGCAACCCCCACCCATGTCCATCCAACCCGTTTGAATGATGGCACGCGAGGGAGGGGCTCGTCAAGCTGGTAATGGTAGGCTATTTGTATGTGTGTGCGCTTCCCTGCCTAAATGGTGGCATTGCCAAACCTCCGTGGCGACCTCATCTTGCACAATGTAGACCTCATCCTGCAGGTCGTCAACGAGCATCGAAAAAGATACAGGCGACAAGGAAGAGAAGAAAGATGTATGTGTGCACGCCTCCATCTAGCTCTACAATCTCTTAGGCTCAAAGGCCTCCATTTAATGTGAAGACGACACTGTGAAGACGATGAGCTATACTCCTTCCCTCCTTCACAACCTCATAAGCTCCCACGCGTGACATTGCTATGAAGACGATGAGCAAGGATGTGGCCCTTGACTTTTGTTGTGAGAGAGAGAGAGAAAGAGAAAGAGTTGCACCCTTTACAACTGTCGAAGGCCTCGTCACAAAACAAAAGCACGCTAGTCCCTCAGGCATGAATGAATCTTTTGAACCAATGAAGAAATACATGGTGATATTACCATGCATACTTATTCAGCGTGGCAGGTGCCATCATTTTCTTTCATGCATGATTATTCAACATGGTAACTTTCATCATTTTCTTTCATAAAATATAATCATTGTTACAACACTACTGACCACTACTTGGTTCCACGACTCTCTCTTTAGTGTTGCAGTGCAATCATTAATCAAATTTAATCAATCATCATTTTTAACCAATCAACATTTTCAATTTATAAAAAGCTTGAAAATGCAACTCTATGTTTTTTCTATTTTAGTCAGCAAAAAGAGAAGGCACCTCTATAGCCTTTGCCCTTTGTGCAGGCCAAAAAGCCTAGATTAAACACTAAGGTCAAATGAGAAAACTGTGAGATTGTAAGTAGTAACTATTAATTTTCTCATGTCCAAGTTACATAACTCTACTTTCATTTTCTCATGTGCGGAGTACATAAATCTACTTTTATTTTCTCATGTACGGTACAAGAAGTACTATCTGCATGATTGTTATTCGTTTGTACAATTTTCCAGCAAGAGGTTTTTTTTTTCATTATATTGAAAACTATCTCATACAACAAGTGCAATAGTTTGTACAAATGAAAGCAGTTAAGCTAATTTGACAAACAATGCAGTAATAGCAAAAGAATGTAAAATGCTTTACTATTCAATAAGAAAACTCCAAAATATTCAATCTGAGGCTCCATTAACCCGAATCTCATGAGATCCCCTCGCCCCTCTCTCTCTCTCCTCTCTCCTCTCTCTTTCCTCGCCATCGGTATGATCTCGACATGCGAGGTTGCCTGCTGTTTGCACTCACGCAAACATACCTCCAAATCAACAAAAGTCTGATGGGCAGACGCTTCACCATAAAAAAAAAGGCGAGGACCTTCTCCCTCCATGCTCCATCTCTGTGTTGTGCACGTCTGCTAGCTCTCACAGACAACATCGAGACGGCAAGCTCAAAGTCCTCTCTCTCTCTCTCTCTCTCTCCTCTCTCTCTCTCTCTCTCTCTCTCTCTCTCCTCTCTCCCCGATACAGAGCTATGCCGCCGCCCCCTTCTTTCTCGGCAATCTGCGAGTTTGCGCTCTACTGAAGGGCCACTCTCCAGAACGATGCACCTAACTTCCTCCAATCTAGCCCGCCTTGCACAAAAATCTACCTCCTCCTCTCTCCTCTCCTCTCACCACGTGCCCCTCCACCCCTCTTTTCCCTCAAAGCTGCAACAGCACCTAGCGGGATTCCTATTAATCGATCTGCTTCCAAAATTGGGGCCACCTACTGCTTGCATTTACATGACTACTAATTATGAGGAGAGAGTTTAGATTAAGCAAAAATCTTGGTAGATTGGTTGGTTGAGCATTCGACCATCGTGCACTATTTATGAGGAGAAATTCAAGATTAAGCAAAAATCTTGTCCAAAAGAGCTAGCTTAGTTGGTTGAGCATTCGATCATTGTGATCTTGGTCATGGGTTCGAATATGGTCAAGTGATTAAGATGGTGCCCACGACGGCCTTTGTATTTGAAGGTGGGAGATGCTCATACTGCTACAGAAAAAGATTAAGCAAAAATCCCCTTTTTTTTTAACAAAAGGCATAAAAGCCTTAGATAAGTTTGATACACAAATGAGTAGGTCGATCATGGACTAGCTATATATACTATCAATAGGGCTAGAAAAATACCTTTTTCCTAACCGATCAAAATAAGGGGAAACTTGAAATTCTCTCGATTTTCAGGTTAGAATTTGAAGCTTTTGCCAATATTACACTAAAACTTGTGTAAATCTGTCGATTTTCTTAAGGAAAGCTCAAAATCTAATCGAGATTTTATAATTTCAGTCGGTTAAAATACACTAGACCCCGGTTTTTAATCTAACACTGACTATCAAAGCTTATGTTTACTTGGTGAGCCAAAGGAACTTTTTTCTCTATCTGGTCGTCGAATCCACCACGTGGTAGAGCTCAAATTAAGTTAAAAAAACAAGGTCGTGATGGCTGCAGATGGCATACATCAATTTGGTATGCTATTCCAGGGCGGGTAGTGAAAATCTATTCACATCTTCTCAAAGGTCTTTTTTGCAGCAGGCGGTCAAGGTAGAAACTCCATATAGTAGCTATAGTATACTGAACGGGGCAAGTGCAATTATTGCCATAGCGAAGGGTATGCTCTTCTCGATATATTGACTGAGTACGGAACCAATTTCAACATCAAGAAGACACAGTTTGTCTACTATTGAATGCATTTTGCAACCTCAAGATTCAAACATTATTTTATTCAGTTATACACTCAATATATCACACATGTTACGTGCCAAGCGTCCTCTTGTGCAAATACATTCCTCATGATGCTGCATCTTATCTCGATTTTCTTGTAGAGATGAGACAACTTTCTTTGCATCTCGTATTGGCTTAGCATATAAGATCCATTACATTGAATTCGAGGAGGGTTGACTCGGTGCTGCAGATTGGAGGACCGCCAGGGCTTGAGAAGGAGAGTTGGCTGCATGGGGTGGTGGCGGGTGACATCAATTGGAATGAACATATGGAATCTAGTTCTATGCAAAAAAGGGCTAGATTTCTTGCATGCTTCATGCCGCCACCTCAGTTGCATCATTAATAGAACTACTAATACCTTTGTCATAAGCACTGCTTCTTCATATTTCGCAGGGATCACACCTAAACAGCCTTCAAGTTGCATCCTTTGACTAGAGATGGGACACCGACCTCAAGATGCCCATTATCATGTGCAGTTAGGAAGCATGATACATAAATGCTGAGCGAAACAAGAGGAGGCAAGAAGGCAAGAAGACATAAATGCTGAGGCGAAACAACTTACAACACACACACACACACACACACACAGAAGGTAATATTGATAAGAGGACATAGAATATAAAGTTACATCTGCGTGTTTTGTGTATAGCAGGGAGGACATATATTCACAACACTGCACGTTCCAATTGCACAAGCGCAACTCCAGCTCGACAACACTGCAAGTCCATTATCTGCATCCAATTTTCCATGCGCATGCGTCTGCTTGGCGTAACACAAAAACGCTACGGGGCAGGGCACGGCTTCCGTTTCTTATAATTTTTTGTAGATACCACAGTGCCAACTCTCCACCATACTTTTGTATGGCACCTCTGTATGACGTGCACTGTATACTTTGCACTTTCAGTCTGTGATGTTTTATTGTAAGCTGACGATATTTTAAAACTATTCACATTGCTTTTTTGTAGCTTGACTCAAATATTGCCTGTAGATTGGATGTCAGTAAAGCACCTCATTTATTTTGCAGTTCATTCATGCTTTATCTATTTGCTTGTTTTAGAATTTTCTGCATTACTTCCTTTGCTTCAGTTTATTTGGATCTCGTTTTCAAAACTATACACCGATCAACATCTGCACATGTTAGTTACACACGCAACTCTTTGCATATGATTGCTAGCCAATGCATCTGATGTATTACAATAGTGAATACAGAAGTAGTGAATGCATGTGGTGTATCATAGTAGTGAATTCACCTTGTGCATATTTACTTTAGCTCTAAATAATTGATACCATATTAGATGTCTAAATAATTGATGCCATACTATATATGTCCTCGTTTCTCCAACACTAGGTGTCAGTATGAAGTTCTGAAGACCTAGAGAAATACGGTCCAAGCGTCAATAAGCAGGGAGCAAACTGCAGCCAACTTGAAACTAGCTTATGTCCATATGCTAGGTCATGGTTTGGAAATTACTGTATCGTATAAAGATTGGAGCATGCTAAATTACATCTTGCTCACAATCTAGAATACGTCCTTCTTACACGACAACATACCTCACATATATAGAGATAAATGAGATCGACAAACAAATGAAATAACACTCCTCCTGCTGTCCCCCGACTTCTATATTAATGTTGGGTGCTTTGCCATCAGAAA
>NC_140943.1:149257990-149524996 GCF_014529385.1 Adiantum capillus-veneris
GAGTGTAATGTTGTCACGATATTTGTAAAGGTCCCATGTGAACTAGCCACTGGCCATTTAGAAAGCCCTAGGTATAAAGGTCAATAACTTTAAATGTGAAAAGGGGGCTTATCTTTAAAGAAGAGAAGAGATATGTTGTACGTACGCTCAAGTTACAAAGCAGCTCCAACTGTAATCATCGCAACTAATGATTAGGTAATCTATTTTCAATTTTGAAATGTGCATTGTGTTCCTCTTTCTTTGCTCTTTCTATGTTAGTGCCAGATTTCTATGTTACAAACATTGGTGCCACTGCCGGAGATTATGATCCTTAGATGGTGAGTGACCTAGTGCGTATTTAGAGTGTTCTTTTTTGAAGATTTGTCTTCCATTCCATTTACACCTTAGCATTGAAGCAGCTAGACATGGGGTTTAGTGCTTGATAGAGTGTAGAAGTCAAGGACTTGCTAGATCTATTCTTGAAAAGTAAAGAGGGTTGTGAGTGAGATAGCCACAAGCATTTCATTCTTTGATTTTCTCTGTGCGTTTAGAGTGTTGTACCATTTTCTGTTATGACTTTATTTGTACCATTCAGTTTGTTTTGTTTCATGTTTCATTTCAGTACTTAGGAGTAGGTTAAATAACAACTATCACATCAAAAAGGGGCTAAAAGATTGAGGGAAAAAAAGGTGAAAAACATATTTTGGCCGAATTGACCATAACTCTGAAATTCTAAAAATTTGATGTAGAGACCTCAAAAGTGATCCAAACTCAAAAATTTGGATTAAGGACATCAATAGATTCTCTAGAAGCAATCTGGAAAGTTCGACCAGTTTTTGTGTAGGAACATGATTCCAATCCATGTACCCCAAAGACCAATTTTGTAGAAAAGTGACTAGTGAAATTGCGCATCAGTGGTACATTGCTCTGATCAAGTTTTCTTGAAAGAAAAACTCAAAAATCACATTAGAATTGGCTGTCAAGGCAAAGTAGCAAAACGGCATTGCAGACATAAATTTGGGTTTTTTCAACTTTTTGGGATCCAGATCAGAAAGGGGTAATATTGGCTTCTACAGGGAATAGAGAACTAGCATAACAAAATTCATGAAAAAAATACTTTCAAACATGGATGGAGATCCATGTACCTTTTGACACTTGGGCTGATATCCTAGCTTGATAAATAGTGGAGGGTGAAAGCATGTTAACCTGTCGCGCTTTTTGTGTTAGTTAGCAGTTTCAAGTTAGCACATCTTCGAAAAGTTGGGTGGCCCGGTAAATTTTTTACAAATAATAGCAAAATTTATCGGAGGTTGTACATTTGGATTCCTTGTTTCAAGTGCTTTCTATTGATATATCATATGTCATAGATCTTGGAGATGTAGCTCAAGTTATTGTACTAGTAGCATATGTCAAAATTGTGCTAGTTAGCATTGTCTGGGACATGAAAAAGCATGACAGGTTAACATGCTTTCACCCTGGAACAACTTTCCCAAAAGGCACCATGTCAAAAAATTGAAAAAATTTGGTCAAAATAGCCAAATACAGAAACTAGTCAAAAACCATAGGGCAGACAGAAAAACTCACTTTTGACTAGGAAAAAGTTGTTCAATTCAAAAGAAGTGGTGGTAGACTACTGACACTACAGGTAATCATCAGGCCAAACTTGGTGTTCAGATGTGTTGAACATGGATCCGATCCATGTAGCTCATGAAAAAATTTTGAAAAACTTTTGGATGGGATTTCGAGACAGAGACAAACAACTTTCCCAAAAGAACCATATGCAAAAAAGTTGTAAAAAGTGGTCAAAAGAGCCAAAAACAGAACATTGTCAAAACTGCCACAATAGACTGTAGAAGTCAGTGGTCGGGCAAAATTGTTTCAAATTCAAAAAAGTTTGTGGAGCAAGCTACAAACACCACAAACTATCAGCATGCCAAAATTCAGATCCAAAAGTGGTGGAACATGGATCACGATCCATGTACCTCTGAGAAATTTTTGGACAAAAACTTTCCGCTTGTAACACAGACCATTGTGAGCAAAATTCCCCAAAGAAATTTGTCAAAAAAGGTTCAAAGTATGTGAAAAGAGCCAAAAGAAATTCAAGGTAAAAACCCTAAAACAAACCTCGGGATTGACTTTTGTCTGACCTAAACAAGTCCAAATCATACAAAAACCATATAGCAGGGATCAGTAGACCAAGGGCAAGCTGTGAGTCAAGCTTCATTACCATTTGACACATAGGTACATGGATCACGATCCATGTTCCTCTGTCAACAAACTGATACCAAACTTGCACCATAGCTAGAGCACATCACAGGGAGTCTACTGTCTTTTAGAAACTTAATTTGGATACCAAAAACTAGACCAAAAGCCCAGAACTTCCAAGTACTCTGACAAAGTGTCAGAATTGACCTAACTTTCAATCCTGAGGTCCATTTTCCAAAAAAATGATACCATAGGACCTACTAATCATGTTGAATCTGATGGTACTAAGAGAAGTCAATTTGGGTTCCAAACATGGATCACGATCCATGTACCCATAGTGATAGCTTGACCTAGAACTTTCCAGATCAGTAGTGCATACACAAGGAAACATATCCCCAAGCCCAGTTGTGAAAAAATTTGAGCAAATGTGGGTCAAAAGGAAGAAAACCAGGTGACAGACCCTAAACCGTTGTGCAGACCTAGTGTTGGCTATTTGACCTATCAAATCAAGTCCAAATCCAAAAAGATTTGAAATTTAGCTTGTGGACATAGTCAGGAACAAACTCCTAAGAGATCAAGTCCAGATGTGGTTGAACAAGGATCGTGATGCATGTACCTCAACCTCAGAATTTGATGAAAATTGGCACAGAGCCTGCACATGACCTTGTCTACACACATTCAAAATTTGGAAAAATTTAGAAAAAGATTTGATAGAGGAACATGGATCACGATCCATGTACCTCAACATAGTGGGGTATCTGAATTGATGATCTTGTAAACATACTTGAGGACATCCCAAATCTCAAGTTTGTGCTAAAATACCACAAGCCAAAGTTCCTGTGTCCTGGTCCTGAAACTATTTTGAGTGTTGTTTCAAGTGGAGTTTACTAAAAGTGCTCTAACTTTTGATAGACAACTCCAAATTGAGTCGGGTATAGCTGGGAAGATAGCTTGCGGGCAATAGGACACACCTAGATGAGTTTTGGTTTTAGACCTGATTTTTTCTAGGTTTACTAAATCCAAACTTTTAGGGTACCCCGAGAATAATTTCCAAAGACCAAAAAGTAACAAATTCTTGACTTCTGAGAGACCTGATCAAGGGCAAAAAGGGATAAGTTGCACTAAGACAAAGTGGACTTGTCAAGGACTACCTGAGAGTTTTGAGTGAGCCTTAACCATGACAAATCATACGCCACTAGGGTTTTCTACTCCACTCAAAGACATGAAAAATGTTGCAATGCCAACAATAGGGGGATTGGGAGAATACATAGAGGAGAGGGATCCTCGGTCAACAAACCAAATGTGAGATTCGTCAAAACCAACAAATCCATGAGATTTCTAATGGATTATGCTCATGATGTCTTATACATATTCACAAACGAGGACCAATATACCTTTTACAAGTGTGTAGAACCCAATGTTGAAGAGATTCCATTCCATAAGAATCTCTATGCATTCACGTATACAGAGGCCCATGAAGTTCAAGTTTTGATGGTAGATAAGTATGGACGTGAGTACAGACTTGTTAATCCAATTGACTTAGACCGATACACATACAAGGGTAATCCAATCTCTACTCTATTTCCAGACAAAAACGATGCCAGAGCACACATCAGAGAGGATTCCATAGGATTTTCTCCAAGACGAGAGGAGAGCATGAGAAATGTTTTTCCAAGAGACCATGAATTGGTTAGATTGGTGACTGGACCACAACAAGTGGCACAATGTGTCAAGACAAAGTACAATGGTCAAGGGATCCATATGCTCATGTCTCACTCTTCAAACAAGTTTTGAGAGATGAAAAGATTTCAAATTTCCATACTCAATATGAGGGACTTGGATTGACATTAGAAGGGACGGCTTTGAGGTGGTTCCAACCTCCTAAAAGAGATTATATTTCAAACATAGCACAACTCTTACAAGAGTTTGTAGAGGAGTTCTCAAAAATGGGAATCAAACACAACATTGTGTCACAGATCTATGCATTCAATCAAAAAAAGGACCAAATGTGAAGGAAGCTTTCCTTCGCTTCAAAAAATACATCGAGAGGGGATAATAATTCTGAAAGCTTTTAATTTAGAGCTTTTGGCACAAATTTAGAACTTTTTTAATTGTGTGCTCAAATAGACTCATTGTACATGACACTGCTCCCAAACATACAACCCTTTAACATAATTTTATCCCAGGACATTCATTAGTAAAATTTTAATATATCACGTGTGTTTACCAAAATTGATTTTAATTACCCCTTATACCCCTCTTGTATACATGAATTTTGAAACTTACAAGAAATGAGAATCCCTTCTGTAGAACGCACGTGCTATGTTACATATACTTTAGTGAACTCCGTGGGAATTTTATATCAAGAGTTTATATTAAAATATCTATGTTGTATGAAAAGTTACATACAATAATAACAGTTTTTGGATTCTTTAAGCTAATACATGATGCATATCAAAAATATATATTATGTATACCCATTCTATCCCCAAAAAAAAGGCTTTCACATACTTGTTCTATAGACATGTGTCTTTTCTCTTGTTTATTAATGGCTAACTAAAAACTTTAAGGTTATTAAGGACACAATGTAGCCTTTGTCATCACAAATAAGGGCAAGAGGTAATTGCTCCACTAATCTAGATCCAGTCACTTGGTAGTCTCAAAGGTATTCAAAATTGAATTAGCGGTAGATGTAAAGCAGTATATAATGCAAAATGTTTCTCAAACATCATAGTTTGTCACTACCTTGTAAAGTGAATCATTGGTAGATATAATGCACTGCATATAATGAGGCCCCCACCCCCCCCCGCCCCTCCCCCTAATAGTACCAAGGACAACATTTATTTCAACATCTCATCGTGAATATCTTACACAATGCAATGCCTTCAAATGCAAGCATGGATGGTTTTATTGGGGTAGAAGCCCTTGTCCCCATTTGAAGAAAAAAACCAAAACTTTCAAGTGCTCTAGACCCTACCATGTTGCGAATTCCTTGCCACGCTCATATGTGTTTAATGGTCACACAATTTCTCACTATGCATTATGTACATTGCAAATGGCATACAAGTTGAGCTTAACCTTGCCATCTTTCTATATAAATATAAAGGAGAGATGGCACTGTATGAGGATTGAGAAAAATACCCTATCCATGCTATGAAAGATCATGCAAGGCGGCAATTGTGAAGATTCCTATTAATGAGATTTTTTCCAAATTGTGTGGGTACATACTATTGGGAAAAATATAGGAAGGTTATTGCATTTTTTTGCATCGTTATTCACACACCCACACACCTTTGTAATGCAATTGAAACAATCCAATGAGATCTTTGAGATCTATTCCATGAGTCTTGAATTGGATATTTATTATCCAAGGGGGAGCATCTCTCTCTCTCTCTCTCTCTCTCTCTCTCTCTCTCTCTCTCTCTCTCTCTAGCCACCAAAGAAGTATTGCTAAAATTTAACCACTAGTTGTGCAAGGTGGGAAATCCATGCTTCAAGAGATTAGGTATCAATAATGAAAGATTGAAGGAAAATACCCTTATAAAAACCAAATCTTAATGAAGTAGCAAGAGGTTGCCACTACCAAATGCATGGAGAGTACGGCCCTATCACTTGAGAGCATACACAACATCCATGGTAGTGATAGTTTTTGGGCAGGCATGTTTGTGTAGGTCACAGCATTTAGGATAACATTCTCCAAGAAGATCTTGAGTACCTCTAGTTTCCTTGTAGCTTAGGCCACTGATGTGTTTCACACCCCCCCTACGAGCAAGCCTTTGAATGGCAGGCTTGGCAATGTCCTGAATGTTCACACAAACCCTCCTGTGGAGCTTGACCCCTCCCTTTCCACGACCCTTCCATCCTTTCCTCTTTTTGGCATGCTTGCATTTCTCTCCCCTTACCCATAATATAGGCTTCAAGATCTCTCTCTCTCTCTCTCTCTCTCTCTCTCTCTCTCTCTCTCTCTCTCTCTCTCTCTCTCTCTCTCTCTCTCTCTCTCTCTCTCTCTCTCTCTCTCTCTGCACCCAAATACAGAGGAAACCTTCCCACCAAGAGTTGGACAACAATCTATTCACATGTAGAAAAAATATTCTTCTCTCAAAATCAAGAAGCTCAGCTACATCTATACACATCCTGGGCTTGCTATCTATCGGAGCCTAACCAGTGCTATTCATTGTCATTGGTCTTCAAAACTTCAAGTTGCAAGACTCGAGAGGAGCTTGCTATGATTATCCTCAATATGAGATCTTTTATAAGCACGTTCGCCACAATATACTTGTTGTGACCAATCTCATTCCTAGCAACTATGGGGATTACTTTTGTCCGTGTGCTCTAGTGAAATGAATGACTTTGCTAGCTCTCCAAGGCCACAAAAATAAGCTCACTAGCATTACATCAAAAGCCTGCACTCTCCAGCAGCATTTTGGGCTCTTGCAATTAGTCAAGTTGTTGACGACGTGAACTTGATCAAAATTGAACAAGAACGTAGTGTGAATGCCGTGAGGATCGTTGCAGATGTTGTTGTCATCGTCGTTGCTACGTCGACGGCAGCATGTAGAAGTTTCAAGGAATGACGCTGCATCTTCTCTGCAGGGTCATGTCTGAACTGTTTGGACCAATCTATTTAGCAGCCATGTCAAGTTTCAAGGAATGTGATTATGTGTGATGAATCCTTGCAAAGAGGGTTGATAATTATGGTTTAGTGAATTGAGGGGATTGAATCATTGATTACAAGTTGAGGGAAATTGATACGCCTAGAATGCCAAAGGGCATCGAATTAGATGAATATCTAAAGGATGTAAGTGACTGTCAAAATGCGTAATAACTGAGAGCGCATTTAATGACACCATGAAAATGAAAAGCGGCCTATGGAGAGCCTCCAACACGAGTAAAAATTAGCTTGCGGAGTATTTAGTAGTAATGAGCAAATGAGTAGTAGCTTGTGATGGTGATGAGACGGCAGTCGATAATGCATGTGCGCACCTGTAGTCTGTTGCTAAGGCATCGCAAAGGCACATAGGTGCAATTCCTCTCTCTCTCCTCTCTTCTCTCTCCACTCTCTCTCTCTCTCCTCTCTCTCCTCTCTCTCTTCTCTCTCTCTCTCTCTCTCTCTCTTCTCCTCTCTCTCTCCTCTCTCTCTCTCTCTCTCTCTCGTTCATGAGCATGCAATCTGTCCGCGCGCGCGGACGGATAGGGAGCTCAAGATATGAAAATTAAATTTTGGGAAAATTACCAAAATACCCCTCTAATTTGTGGAAATTCCCAAAATACCCTTCAAATTTCAAAAATTCCCAAGATACCCCTCATATTTTGTCAAAAAATCCCAAAATGCCCTTCAAATTTTCCAAAATTCCCAAAATACCCCTCGTTGTGAGAGTAAATTTATCCAAAAGTTAAAAAAATTATAGCTTTCATAAGAAGATGGATTGTCTATGAATACAAGATATTAAAACTAGAATTTGAGCTGGTTATGTCAGCTTTGGAGATGAATTGCTTCATTATATTTAGACATAATTGTATTTTTTTGGGAGGTAATTTTGTGACAAATTACATGCTAAGCACTAGAACACGGATATACATTGTCAAAAAAGAATAAAGATTAGGAAATCATGAACAATCCAGTAAAAATAGATACTTGAAATTTGAAGGGTATTTTAGGAATTTCCACAAATTAGAGGTGTTTTGGTAATTTTCCCTTAATTTTTAGTATTTCTTGTGTCACAAGGTGGCGTAGGATGGGGAAAAGGTCTCTCAGCTTAACCTTGAGCTGTTTGAAAATTCAAGAAATTAGTTACCTCAGAGGGAGCAAAAATTTAAATTGTGACTTAGATTTTGCAAGAAAATAGAACGAATATGTTAAAAATATAGCTTAATTCATAGAGATTGGGGTGCTTTTATTTGATGAAAAATACCCACATTGGTGAATGCGCATGTAGTCCATCTGCGCACGTATTTTTCATCACAGCGTGGACGAGGACTGCGTGCTTGTCCATCAGCGTGGATATTTTTCATCAAATAAAAGCACTCCAATTTTTGCAAATTAAACTATATTTTTAACATATCTGTTCTATTTTCTTGCAAATTACAGGCACATAGAATATCTGCCCTTGGGACTACATGCGCCTTGCCCTAGTTTATTCCTTTAATGATTGTAAAATTCTTTTATGTTCCTTACGCACTTGCAGCTCGTGGCAAGCAATTCTAGACGGCACAAAATATTGGATGCATGAGAGACAACTTGATCATCAACACGATCACCCATTGCTAATTTTGTGAATTGGGAATACCAAGCATCTTGTCAACAATAACACATCTGGACAAAATACATATGAAGGTCCATCAGCCACACTTTTTCACACACAGGGCCAAACACAAATTAAACACAAACAACACACATCACTTTTTCTTGGGTCTTATCAGAGAGAGAGAGAGAGAGAGAGAGAGAGAGAGAGAGAGAGAGAGAGAGAGAGAGAGGGCAACCAAGTGAACCAAACAAGATTACTCGCACATGATAAGCATGATTGAGAGAAAATTGTGATGTAGGATGATAAGAAAATTGGCTTTTATCTCAATAGAAAAGTAGGTTTCTAGCACTTTTCCCTACTATGAGGATAAGATTGGTTCACATTAATCTCTCACAAGCTAACAACGATTTTTTGTTTACTCAATATGCTCTTGCAATATAGCTTTTATATAAATGAAAGGCTATTGATCAATAGTGTCTTTGAAGTTTTGTGGAATGTATAAGGTGGACTGAATCATTCCCCCTATCAAATTGTGGAGGGTGAACTGGTCAAAGAGAAGTGGCTAAAAGGTATAAACAACATTTGGGAAGTAAAATGGCCAAGCTCAATGACGATAATCACTTGGTATTTGTTGTGGGGGTTTATCCCTATTAGGAGTAAGATTCTTGACAAAGGTATTGACACAAAAACTTACTCTGGGTGCAAAGTAGCTTTGGAGGATCCCTTCCATCTTCTCAGAGACTACCCTTCATTGCAGGGTCGTGTCGCCAAAATCTACAAATGGGTACACTCAAATAGTCAGATATTTCTATCTCAAGTAGATTTAGAAATCCCAAAACATTTGTGTCCTTGAAGAAACTTTGTAGTAGCTTGGCTCAATGATATCGTGCATGATAGCAATGATCTTATATATTTTGATATGGTCAAGAGTAGGGACAACTTTGCAAGTCGAAGAATGTAAACATGCATTGAGTTACATTGGCTATTCAAGTGGTGTCCCCTTGTGGAGAAGCAGACTGTTTACCTTGGGTTGAAGCTATTAGATAAGAACTAAAATAGGGTCTTTTGCTAATGTATTGTACATTGCCTTTTTGGAAATTTTGTCCCTTTAAGGCACATCTAGTGCTTGAGGCTCATTGTAGATAAATTGAGTATTTAATATAGTATCTCTACTTACAATTGCTAGTATGGAATTTTTTAAAAATTTGTTGGCCACAACAATGCAAAAGACATTTCATCCAATGCCAATGGTTTTGGTTACCTAATGCAACTCTCAAAATATAACAAAATAAAAATAAATACATACACGGTGGAATGGAATTCAAAGGACGAGAGCAATAGGCTATGATTTAACATCATTTTTTACATGTTAAAAGATATGTATATGTGTTAGACATGGACTTAGGACTTTAGCTCAAAAAGTTTAAGTTTTGACTTTGTATCCTTTATATGTATTTGTCCTACCTTCTAAATTCTCATATAATTTTATACTATGTATGTGGGTGATTTGCCCCTCCTAGCCCTCAAACAAGAAATCATAACACACCAACAAACAAGAAATGTCAAATAAATACTAGAAAGTATTTGAATTGATTTAATTCTTCATTTTCACCTTGAGAAAATAGGAATTCACATATTCATTATCATTGAGTATCCCTTAGAGATGGGGCCACCATAAGTCACTAGCTAGATGAGGCTTTTTCTCGTTCCCTTGCCTTTCAAAGTGGAGACATGTGTAGAAGACTCAAGTTCACATGAACCCCATAGTGATTTTAGATGGTAAATCTTGAAAATTACATTCCAATATTATAGCATATCTATCTACTCAATTGTCTTTCTCTGCATTTATCTAGACAATTCTTACCCCTTGTCTCTATTTCTTGTTTTTCTTATCAACATAAAGAATTTATTTCCTTTAGAAACTAGAGGTTGGTGTCTTTAGAGGTAAAAATTTTGCTTTTTTAAACCCCCTATGCTACATATTATGGCTGAAAAATGAAATAAATTAATAACGATGAATCTAAACTTCGTGAATATGTTTCCTCTAAACACAAGGAGTGTTTGAAGAGATGATGGTGTTAGTAAATAGAAACTCTTCATGAAGCTCAACATATCCATGGACTCAACATGTTCCTCACAATTTACTGCTTGTTTGTAATCAAGGTTGCTATCAAATCATGGCTTCTTTAGACATATCCACTCAATGCCTTGCTATCAACTTCAATGTGTATGTCCCACTAGATAAACACTTTAGCTCATATATTTTATGTAGATTTTAAACACAATGCACTTATTATTGTTTCTCTCTTGACTTGAAAATCTATCATATGAAACACGGGGATTATACAATTTGTTTTTTAAAGGTCATGAGATCTCTTCAATTTGGAAAAGGAAAAAGATACTTTAGGCTTAAAGATTGATAGGTGGAATGGGAACTTGGAAGGCAATGTAGATTGGACGGTTGAATGTGGATTGGGAAAGTGAGGGTTGATATTATATGAAACGAAAAATATCATGAAAGAAAGTCAAAGGACTTTGTACAACTACAAGATTTTGCAAAATTCTACCCACAACTTGAAAATACCAAATATATTTTAAAATCCAATGCATTGTGTTAAGCACACGAGCCTAAAAGACCTAATTTTTTGAAAAAGCTCTAAATAAGAAGCTCTCAAAAAATAAGCACTCCATAGAGAGATGTCCTTTGAGAGAGTTACCCAAGATGAGAGATTATCAATTCTCTTCATAGAGGTCTTGAGGAGTGAAACTCTCAAAAAGGATTTGCATTTAAAAGGATGCACGGCATTCGACCAAGTCACTAGAGAAGCTCTATATCTAGTTGACAATTGCAAGGCTCTCATGTAAGATACAAACAACACGACTAGTAGTGCCTCTTCTCCAAAGAGTGAATCCACAACAAAGTAAGATGTTCAAACTTCTACGATGCAAAGCTTTGACCAAGTGGTCGAAGAGGTGATCAAAATAATAAACAAAGACTACAAACAGAACCTGAATATAGGAAAAACTCAATTGAGGAGATGTAATACTTGTGGAGGGGATCTCTCCACTCCATGGTGTAACATTCAACCAAAAATGCAACGAATGCTAGGAAAAAAACCAACTCTTCTAATGATGTTAGAGTGGTAGTCAACTACACTCAGCCAACACACGTGCCACAACCTACAAGATTTCAATACTCCATGGATGCGAATACGCTCATGTTCATAGCCAATCAGGAGTATGGTTCAAAGAACATTCTTACAAGGCAAGAACAACCATTGGCTAGATCACCAACTATGCAACAAAAAGTCTATGCTATGAATGTGGAGGTGACCATTGGGCAAGAAGTTGTCCGAAAAAGGATACACAAATAGAATTATTTGTATTCTGTGAACGTTGTGGAAGAGACCATCCACACCAACACTGTGCTAAAAATCCAGACTACAAAGGGAAAGCAACAATGAATGTTGTACGTGTGATGCCTTCTGCAAGTGGATCCAAGGTAGAACCCACCATTCCTTTAAACGTGATGACTCAGGCTCAAGTTCAAGAAACTGCTAAAAATGCAATCATTGAGGAGGAAACCACATTGCATGTTCAAGGTAGCAAGATCCCTACCAAGAACAAGTCTTTTGGATGCATTGCCCAATGGATTGATTAACTTCTTTCCATTGTGAATAAAGTCAGAGTCACATGCAGATCCAAGATATTACCATCAACATCCATGTTAGTTGTTAATAGCCAATCTTTCAAAGGGATTAAGAAACTCTTACTTGCAAGGAAATGTAGTCCTCAATCATGATCTTCCTCCGTCAGGCATCCCCATCGGAGTCATGACTAGTTAAAGGGCCAACTACAATCTATCTTCAAATATACATTCCAATATGATAATACTCCATCCTTGTTCTCTTATGAAAAAGGAGTTGAACCTATTACGGGTGAGCTAAACTAAAAGAACAAAATTTGGTAGACAAATAATGAGAGGATTTGCAATCAAAACTCTAGCATAATGTGAAATCTCATTCTTTTGGAAAGAATAAACTATTTTGTTGTATCCATCATCCCCTTCCCAACTCGCATAAGAAAATTTGGTGTGCATATGTGTCCCTGTTTTTTCCCACAAAATCCAACAAGTTCATTATTTTTTGCTATCCATCCAACCATTCTTTTGGTGACAGTTTCATCTTCACAACAATGACAAGCACAAATCCCAAGGAGAGATTGTTTCTTATCATGTGATTCCTATATACTTTTTCCACATTCTCAAACACATTCTCTCTCAGACCTGTTCTATACTAGATGGCCTTTCTTGTGGATGTCATTGTGGTGACATGTGTGGACCACCTAGATTCAATGAGAGAAAATTGTGCAATCTTCTTCCACCCCATATGTTTATAGCTTCAAACAAATCCTTTGTTGACTTTGAGTACGCCTTGACTTGGGGATCTCTACCAATGTTTTGAGAGACATCTATAAGAAAACTCCATAATGATTTTTTTCCTCAAACAAGCCGAGATCATGTGCATTAATGATGTCAGTGCAAAACATTTTGACATCTTCACAACCCAAGGCTTCAGACATGCTCTCCTAGAGCTTCTTACCCTAATGCTTAAATCTGCAAGCTTTGTCTGTGTAAACCAAATGTCTTTCCTTAGTTTGCGAACAAGAAACTCTTGATTCGAGAAATGTTTAGTATCTCTAAGTTAGTCATGTAATCCAACCTTGGACCTCACCCAGTGTCTCGAGCGCCTTTAGAGCTTTGTGCTTGAGACTATCGATAAACTCGCATAAGAAAATCTCGTTCTTTAGGAATTTAAGCACACTCACTACATTGAAGAGTTTCATATGTCACACCAAGGACAATCACTCTTTTGCACTTCTTGTGACGAAACGTACCAAGAACTCCTATCATTGTTGTACCAATCAACAATGATGCTTTCATGGATGGTTCACAATACCAATTAGTTCCCCCTCTGCTATCATCCAAGAATGGGTATAAGTCAGCTTTTTTTTCCCCTTATTGTATATGATTTTTTGCCAAAATCCCCAACAAAGAGAGAGTAATATAGTGTTTTTTGTGCAAAAAAGCCACACAAAATAAAATATGATGTGAAATACAAACTTATTGATTTCAAGACCACATAATGTTTCCTTGGATTTTTTTTATTGAAGTATGGTGCTACCTTGGTTATCCGTGGTTGAGGGAGCGCATGCCTCTTTATCCGAATATGCATGCACATATTTTCTCATGTTAGAGATGTAGTAACAATTGCATATTGGCATTGAAAAATGCTTAACTAGTTACCTAAGATTGGTTTGAAAAAACCAAAATTTTTGTTTCTTATCTAGTACATTACTCTTTCTTGGACGAACAATCTTCTTAGGCACCACTTGCACATTGGGATAAACTGCTTGAACATGATTTTTTGATTTCATGTGCTCAAGCATGCAATTTTGGAGAGACCATGTCTTCGAAAACAAAGGAATCCATTTTCCATCTATGTTGCATTCTATGAAGGCTTTAGAAAAAGTCTTGTAGTCATCAATAGTTTCGGGGACCAAGTTGAACACCACATTATTTTCAACCCCAAAATATTGAACCTCTACCATTGCTCGGCTCGGCGGCCGTCGCATAGGCCAACTGGGCAATGCATAGCAAAGCACCCAATGCAAACCAAAAAAGGGCTTTTTTTGAAGTTAAAATGGGATTTTGTTTTCAAGTTTTCAAAGGTTTTGAAGGGCATGAGCCGTGAAGCTGCCACATGGCACCCAGGGAGATCCCATATGCGCAAGGCCGGGTAGGTTTCACGATGTATATAGGTAGGGGCATGGCCCTCATTGGAAGCACACAAGAGGAGAAGAGAGAGCTCCTTGACATCTTAGCGATGGCACCCGTGGCAAAGCTGGGAACTTCTCAGGGCACATTTGCAGCGGTTTTGGCCGAGTAGGGCGGCACGTGCCCACGTGCGTGGCGGTGAGAAGGTGGTGCACGCCATCCTGTAGGGGATGACATGGTGGTTAAGGGGTGATCCCTGTGCCCTTGTGGCCCTTGCCTTTGAAAAGACCCCCTTACCCACCATTAGCGACATATAAGAGGTGTTTCTCATTGAGGAAATCCCCGAAGGCAGCCGAGCAATGAGGTGAAAAATGGAGGAGTTCCTCTGCGTATCAAGCATAGAGAGAGAGAAAGGGAGGGTCCAAGGACCTCCATGTGGACAAGGCAAAGGCCGTCCGGGCCAAAAGGCAAAGCACAGGGCCAGTGGAAGGCCGGACAAATCAAGGGAGTACAAAGTTAAGTTAGTCCAAGGGGGTCAAAATTGAAGGATTAAAAATAAAAAATAAAAATACCAAGGGGCAATAGCAACATCGCTAATCCCCCCCCCCCTCCCCCAGGTGCAAAAGAGAGAAAGGGAGCAGATGGAAAAAGCGGTGCCCCCCCTTCCCAGGAGATACCAAAAAAGGGTGCCCCATGGACGAATCAAAGAGCAGTTTCCCCAAATTAAGCCCCCCCCTATAAAAGTCAAAAAATGATCAAATTAGGGGCTTCTTCTTAGCTTTTTCTTGGCTTATCAAGCCCGTTGGAAGCCTCCAAAGTGGGGTTTTTGGAGGGAGGAGTGTGCATGTCAAGCCCCTTGCATTTTCCTTGTGTAAATGGCCATGGTGATGGCAGTGTGAGTTTGTACAGGTGTTTTGTGGAGTGCAATTGAGTCGTTGTTGCCTCGCCTTGCTGTTGTTTCCCCTTCCCCCCTTCTCTTTCTCTTGCTTTCATGGTTCTCCTCGGTGCCGGCTGTGTGGAAGTGTGTCTCCCCCCGGATCGACAGTGTGTTGTGTGAGAGAGTGAGATTGAGTTGTTGTGTGTGTGTGGAAGGGTGGAGACAGCCACGGCAACAGGTGTGCGTCATGTGGTGGTTTTGTGGAGTGTGTGAGAAATAGAGATGAGCAAGCGGTGGTTTTCTAGTGTGAGTTGTGTGTTTGAAGGTGTTTTCTGAGAGGATAGGGGTGTTGTGGATACACTGAGCTATAGAGAGTCCCTTTTGTTTGTGCCGGGCGTGTTTCCCCATTCCCCCTCTCCATCTTCTGGTGCCCCCACTAAGAAGTGTGGTGATGCTCCTAGTTGATGTCGAAGCAATGATTTTTGTTATGCCAAAGGTACGGCCTTTGAATAGCAGGTGCTGCTAGTGATGGCTTGGACAAGATTTCCCGTTTTCACTAGGGTTGAAGATGCGGAAACTTGGCTTCAAGACTAGGGATTTATTGTGTTGGAAAGCGGTTGATCAAGAGAATATGGTGCGGTACAGGTGTTCCCGCTCCTTGTTCATGGTAAAGCAAGGGTATGGTTCGATAGCCTTGGTGAAGAAGAAAAAGCAGATTGCGAAGCCCTGGAGGCGGCTTTTCGAAGCAGATTCGTAGTAGATACGGAGATAGATGAGGTAAAGCGGAAGCTGGACGAATTGAAGCAAAGCTTGGAAGGTGATTTTCAAGCGTTCGAGTGGGAGTTCGAAGCCTTTTGGGGGAAGTTGATCAAGGTAACTGCTGCAAAAAATGCCAAGTTTTTGAAATTGTGTAAATTCATGGATTGCCTGCTGCATGAAGAAGTGTGAGATAAGGTGGAGATAGATAGCCCAATGTCGTATGAGGAGGCGGTAGCTCTAGCGAGAGGCGAACCAAAAAGATTTTAAAGAAGCGTGAGGCTAGTAGGATTTTCCAAATGCTGTGATGCCAAAGCAGTGTGAAACGGTGGTAGCCGAGCCAAGAATGGTGCAAAGAGAAGTGCTGGTGCAAGAAGAACCAAGAGCTCTTTGGCTGCAAAGAGATAGGATGGTTCCCATGCCAAAGATGCCGGTTAGAGCGGTTCTAGTTGTGGAGGATGTGCAGGTGGTTCTAGAGTGGATAAAGAAAGTGCTGCCAAGTTTGAGTGAAGATGTTGAAGCTCCATTGAAGTGCGGTAAAGAGCAAGGAGTGCGGTTTGCAGACAAGGTTGAAGTGGTGAAGTTAGAGGAAGTTCCTGAGCTTGAAGCCAAAGAGGATACTGGGTCAAGTGACAATAGCTCAATCGATGCAGATACGAGTTGGGAGACCGAGTCATCCCAATCCAGGTATGATGATTTCGACCTCTTACATGAGTGGAGAGGCTATAAATATGTGTGAGAAGCAGCATGAAGTTCAAGACGACGTGCTTAGTGAAGACCAAGTGGAGCAACATAGCCCTATAGGTGGTGAAGAGCAGGTAAAACTGGTGTGCAGTGCCATGCTAATGGTCATGTTGATGAAGGTAGCTATGGAGTATGCCATGGTGGTGCAACATGTGCAAAATTTTGCCAAAAGGGGTAAAGCAGTGGTAACTATGGAAGAAGACAAGGAGCGGGTGATAGAGAACGAGTTTCTCTCTTCCTTGTCAGAGATTGATGATGAAGCAGTAGAAGAACAGGTAATTGCAGCAGACAAGCAAGCGGTGCTTATTGACCTTGAAGGGACAATTGACGAGGAGGAGCTTGACGATAGTGGAATTGAGTTCATGGTAGGTGAAAAGGCCAGAGCAGAGTCCAAGTTAGAGGTGCTTCCTACACAGTCAATGCCCTCCATGACAGGTGATGTGGATTTCAAGCAGTGTCCAAGCTTTGTAAGGAGGTCTGTGTTGAAAGGAATGGTGATAAAGGTAGCTGTGCAAGGTGCTGTTGAGCAGGTGCAGGATCTTCTAGATGAAGATATAGCTTTACATGGATGGGAGGGCAGGTCATATGTGTTAGGTTTGTTTGGTGCGAGTGATGGTACCATCAGGTCTTTGGATGCTGAGCACGAGGGCTCCATTTGGTGTTCTTCCAAGTTTCTTTGTTGCAAATGGGCAGTTTGCCAAGAAGTGCTTGGAGTGGTAGAAGTAGGATGCTGGAAGTTTGGTTATGTGGTTGGATATGTGCCTTGGTGTGGCATTATACAAGATTGCTGCAAGTGGGGCGTTTTTTTAGGCCAAAAGTGTTGTGGGATGTCTAGATGGGATGGAAAATGAAAATGATCGTAATGCCAAGTCAAACCTCTAGAATGTAGAGTTCAACGTGCTCTGAAGCCGGTCCAGAAGGCTCGTCAAAGAGAGCCCCGTGTGCAAGATACTGCGGTTTAAAGAAAGAGTGTGTAGCAGATTCCCGATGGACAGGACAGCAGAGGATAGGGGGCCCGAGCTGATGTCAGAGGAAACATGTGTAAAGATCGAGTTATGGAGCATGCCCTGTCTTCTCCGATTGCGAGTCGGAGCTCTGGTTAGCAAGATATGGTCAGTTGAAGATTTTTGGGGGCAGGGTCTGAGCTCATTTGACCGCACTGGGAAATGTGCCATCTAGGATATTTTGGCATCACCAAAGTTCCTGGTGATAAGGTGCATCATGTGGCTAGCACGAATTGACGGCGCGTCAATCGGATGCTTAGTGGGCAAGATACGGCAAGACGAATTCGGGAGCATTTGACAATGAGAGGTTTGCAGATGCTTTTGGTTTTTTTGTGTTGCCTCGAATGAAGACATTGTAGATCCCAAAATGGGGTAGGAGGCAGAGGATTTGGAAGTGGAAATGGTGGTTTCGTGGTTGGGCTCAGCGGCCGTCGCATAGGCCAACTGGGCAATGCAAAGCAAAGCACCCAATGCATACCAAAAAGGGCTTTTTTTGAAGTTAAAATGGGATTTTTTTTCATGTTTTCAAAGGTTTTGAGGGGCATGAGCCATAAAGCTGCCACGTGGTGCCCAGGGAGATCCCATATGCGCAAGGCCGAGTAGGTTTCGTGTTGTATATAGGTAGGGGCGTGGCACTCATTGGAAGCACACAAGAGGAGAAGAGATAGCTCCTTGAGCTTTTAGCGTGGTGCCCGTGTGAATAGCGAAGCTGGGCGCATTCGCGGCAGTTCTGGCCGGGTAAGGCGGCACGCGCCCGTGTGTGTGGCGGTGTCAAGGCGGTGCGTGCCGTCTTGCAGGGGATGACGTGGTGGTTAAGGGGTTATTTGCGTGGCCCTTGTGGCCCTTGCCTTTTGAAAATACCCCCTTACCCACCATTAGCGATGTCATTAATGGTAGGGATAAGAGGTGTTTCTCACTGAGGAAAGCCCCGAAGGCAGCCGAGCAATGAGGTGCAAAAGGGAGGAGTTCCCCCGCGTATCAAGCATAGAGAGAGAGAAAGGAAGGGTCCAAGGACCTCCATGTGGACAGGGCAAAGGCCGTCCGGGGCCAAATAGGCAAAGCAGAGGGCCAGTGGAAGGCCGACAAATCAAGGGAGTACAAAGTTAAGTTAGTCCAAGGGGTCAAAATTGAAGGATAAAAATAAAAAATAAAAAAACCAAGGGGCACTAGTGACATCGCTAATGCGCCCCCCGCCCCCCCCCCCCAAATGTAAAAGAGAGAAAGGGAGCAGATGGAATAAGGCGGTGCCTCCCCCAAGAGATACCAAAAAAGGGTGTCCCATGGACCAATCAAAGAGCAGTTTCCCCAAATAAACCCCCCCCCCCCCCCCCCCCCCCCCCTATAAAAGTCAAAAAATGATCAAATTAGGGGCTTCTCTTAGCTTTTTCTTGGCTTGTGGATCCCTTGGAAGCCTGCAAAGTGGATCTTTTGGACAGAGGAGTGTGCGTATCAAGCCCCTTGCATTTTCCTTGTGTAAATGGCCATGGTGATGGCAGTGTGAGTTTGTACAGGTGTTTTGCGGAGTGCAATCGAGTCGTTGTTGCCTTGCCTTGCTGTTGTTTCTCCTTCCCCCCCTCTCTTTCTCCTGCTTTCATGGTTCTCCTCGGTGCCGGCTGTGGAAGTGTGTGCCTCCCCGGACCGACAGTGTGTTGTGTGAGAGAGTGAGATTGAGTTGATTTGTGTGTGTGGAAGGGTGGAGACAGGCTACGGCAACAGGTGTGGCGTCGTGTGATGTTTTGTGGAGTGTGTGAGCAATGGAGATCGAGCAGGCGGTGGTCTTCTAGTGTGAGTTGTGTGTTGAAGGTGTTTTTTCGAGAGGATAGGGGTTTGTGGATACCCTGAGTTAAAGAGAGGCCCTTTTGTTTGCGTGTTTCCCCATTCCCCCTCTCCAACGACGCCAAAAATGAGTAATCATTGTAAATGAAAGACATTAAGAATAATAAATTGATGATACAAATTTTAAAACAATCCATGGTTTATTACAAGGAATGAGGCTTTTTATGACTTCTAGCCTTTCAAGGACAATTGTCAAAGACTTGTGAGCTCTATCAAAATATGTAACTTTATAGTATTCAATTAAATGCAAGCTAAACTTCAAGAACAACAATCTCATATCCTCCTTCCACCACTCATTTCATCAACAAAGATAATCAATACACGGAATGGCGTCTCTTCCTTCCATAAGAAAAAAAAATACAGGCCCCACCATCATTCCCTGCATATTAAGAACTACATTTTCAATCATTGCTTGACTATTGCCTCCCCTGCCATTACCTACACATGCATACATACAAACATCTCATAAAAGTGTGGGAAGATATTTCCTACAAGTGTGATTGCAATTGACAAACCAATTAGTTAGCACTCCATATGACATATACATATCCATAAGATTGACATTGTAATAACACTAGGTGGGGACCCTAGCAGGTAAGTCTATGTCGAGTCTATGTCGAGTGATATACTAGGCCTACATACATGTGAATCAGCTTTTGTGCTTTAGGGTTACTGAGTAACACATGCATCCAAGTGGATGTGTGTGACATGGGCCCTGTCACACCATGCCGAGGATCTCTTCAAGAAGTTCGTCCAAACCAATCAAAGAAAGAATGCAACTTTTGGCATCACATAGACAATGGACTTCATTTGAGCATTCCTACAAGACAATGCTCAAAAAAACCTAGGTTTAGTTTATTCCGCCTACAATTTTGAGATTAACCTAAATTTTAAATTTTAATTTGATCCAAAATCTACACAATTAGGAGAAATGTACTGTAATTTTTCCTTTTGCCTCCTTCAAAAAATATGGGAGTCCCCGTGTGAAGGCCCTCTAAACTTTTTTAAAAAAATTTCCTCTTGGAAAATTCGAGAAACATAATTTTTTCCCTTTCCAGAGCCCTGTATAGCAAGCCCTGTCTCAGTAGACGCCTATTCATCAAGCCCTGTCTAGTGTGCTTGCTAAGATAAGCGCAACAACTAAAAGCCAAGGCAGCATTGCAGTTACGAAAATGACACAAGCGAAAGTGAATGGAGCGAGAAAAGCTAGATAAACAAAGAGGGATGGGAGCATGCAAAGTGCCCTAAGAAAGAGAGCAACCAATTTGCATTCGTGGCGGGTGCATCATGAGGGAGTTGCAGCTATGCCTATGGCAAGAAGCTGAAAAGGGGAGGGTCTTTGTTTCCTGAAAAAGGGGAGCCAAGTGCTATAAGAAAGGGGAGGTCTTTGTTTTCTATGCTAGACAAAGAAAGGGAAACCTAGGTTTGTCTACTAGATTTGGATCATGTAACCAAGTACGGCTAGAAAACGATTTTAAAGCCTTACCTCTATACAACCAACATTGGTATGGTTTTTTATAATCCTTGGGGTCCCTATAATTGATTCGCATTGGACTTTGAAGGCATGATTTAATAGCTAGAATATGCAGTTGATGGTAGATCAATTGGTAAAAGAGCTAATACACTAATGCACGATGTAGTAGGGCGATAGCAATGTGATGCACTATGACATTAGGGGCTCTTGAGAAAAGATGCTAAGATTTGCACTGAGTAGACGTGTATGCAAAACGTGATCTACTTCTAAAAAACACAAGGTCTCTTGGACTGCTTTGATCGTTGTGGCAGGGTATGATAGCAAAAAGGGGCTCTTTTCGATGAATGTGCAATGAAGGTTTCCTCTCGGATTCCTACCATGCCATGCAACAGGGGCATAGCAAAAATCCCTTGGGCTATTTTTGATGAATATGCAGCAAAATGTTTCTCTCCGAATGTCGAGATGTCTTGGATTGCAGGCTACACTTCTATGATGATATGCTCAGCAAGGGTGGTGACCGTAAGAAAATCTTAGAGTTGTCTTCAAAGGATGCAACACGTGGTCATCTCCTTAGGCAAGGCTTTCTGGCAAATCTATGCACACAGCTCGAGCATCTGGCTTCATGGTCTTCAATGTCAAACATGAAGATTTGAGCTCATGTTCCCTGGTTGAAGCTCCCTTTTTGAGAGACGAGCCAGGGAAGCTGCATTCAAGCACTTGCACACATCTTTTTAACCTCTGTGTGTGTGTGTGTGTGTGTGTGTGTGTGTGTGCATTGCTGCTTCAGTCAGTAAAGTTACTAAAAAGAATGTGTGTATGTGTGTGCACGCACGCATGCACTACTTTGGCATGCGCACCACAGGAGATGGAAGGTGACCGTTGGCACTGGGATAGTGGAGGGAATTCAAGGGATTGAGAATATGGAGCCTAGAAAAGAAAACTTGGAGGCATTTTTCTCTGACACCAATTATGCCCAACGCTAATTTACAAGTGCTTCCAGCTTCCAATGTGGCAAGCCAGGCAAGGTACCTGTTCAAAGTGCTAGGCTAGTCGCTGCCCAAGAGAGAAGAGAGAGAGAGGGCAATGTTAAAGAAAAATCAATTTCACAAATATACAAAATTCCTTTAAAGTTTTAGGGTAGATTCAAAGAGGAGTTTTTAAAATAATCAATGTTTTTTCAGAATTCTACTCTATTTTCTCAAATTTTCCAAGCCGGTTTTCTCCTCTTCTCTTTCCTTCAATCGCCAATTTTGATTCTTCAAATCGGCTCAAGGCGCACACTTTTTTTTGCGAACATTGGACACAATGTTCGCAAAAAAGTGTGCGCCCTTGAGCCGATTGAAGAATCAAAATAGGCGATTGAAGGAAAGAGAAGAAGGAGAAAACCGGCTTGGAAAATTTGAGAAAATAGAGTAGAAATCTGAAAAAACATTGATTATTTTAAAAAAACTCCTCTTTGAATCTACCCTAAACTTTAAAGGGAATTTTGTATATTTGTGAAATTGATTTTTCTTTAACATTGCCTCTCTCTCTCTCTCTCTCTCTTTGGCAGCGACTAGCCTAGCACTTTGAACAGGTACCTTGCCTGGCTTGCCACATTGGAAGCTGGAAGCACTTGTAAATTAGCGTTGGGCATTAATGGTGTCAGAGAAAAATGCCTCCAAGTTTTCTTTTCTAGGCTCCATATTCTCAATCCCTTGAATTCCCTCCACTATCCCAGTGCCCAACGGTCACCTTCCATCTCCTGTGGTGCGCATGCCAAAGTAGTGCATGCGTGCGTGCACACACATACACACATTCTTTTTTAGTAACTTTACTGACTGAAGCAGCAATGCACACACACAACACACACACACACCACACACACAGAGGTTAAAAAGATGTGTGCAAGTGCTTGAATGCAGCCTTCCCTGGCTCGTCTCTCAAAAAGGGAGCTTCAACCAGGGAACATGAGCTCAAATCTTCATGTTTGACATTGAAGACCATGAAGCCAGATGCTCCGAGCTGTGTGCATAGATTTGCCAGAAAGCCTTGCCTAAGGAGATGACCACGTGTTGCATCCTTTGAAGACAACTCTAAGATTTTCTTACGGTCACCACCCTTGCTGAGCATATCATCATAGAAGTGTAGCCTGCAATCCAAGACATCTCGACATTCGGAGAGAAACATTTTGCTGCATATTCATCAAAAATAGCCCAAGGGATTCTTTGCTATGCCCCTGTTGCATGGCATGGTAGGAATCCGGAGAGAAACCTTCATTGCACATTCATCGAAAAGAGCCCCTTTCTTGCTATCATACCTGCCACAACGATCAAAGCAGTCCAAGAGACCTTGTGTTTTTAGAAGTAGATCACGTTTTGCATACACGTCTACTCAGTGCAAATCTTAGCATCTTTTCTCAAGAGCCCCTAATGTCATAGTGCATCACATTGCTATCGCCCTACTACATCGTGCATTAGCTGTATTAGCTCTTTTACCAATTGATCTACCATCAACTGCATATTCTAGCTATTAAATCATGCCTTCAAAGTCCAATGCGAATCAATTTATAGGGACCCCAAGGATTATAAAAAACCATACCAATGTTGGTTGTATAGAGGTAAGGCTTAAAATCGTTTTCTAGCCGTACTTGGTTACATGATCCAAATCTAGTAGACAAACCTAGGTTTCCCTTTCTTTGTCTAGCATAGAAAACAAAGACCCTCCCCTTTCTCTATAGCACTTGGCTCCCCTTTTTCAGGAAACAAAGACCCTCCCCTTTTCAGCTTCTTGCCATAGGCATAGCTGCAACTCCCTCATGATGCACCCGCCACGAATGCAAATTGGTTGCTCTCTTTCTTAGGGCACTTTGCATGCTCCCATCCCTCTTTGTTTATCTAGCTTCTTCTCGCTCCATTCACTTTCGCTTGTGTCATTTTCGTAACTGCAATGCTGCCTTGGCTTTTAGTTGTTGCGCTTATCTTAGCAAGCACACTAGACAGGGCTTGATGAATAGGCGTCTACTGAGACAGGGCTTGCTATACAGGGCTCTGGAAAGAAAAAATTTATGTTTCTCGAATTTTCCAAGAGGAAATTTTTTTAAAAAGTTTAGAGGGCCTTCACACGGGGACTCCCAATATTTTTTGAAGGAGGCAAAAGGAAAATTACAGTACATTTCTCCTAATTGTGTAGATTTTGATCAAATTAAAATTTAAAATTTAAGGTTAATCTCAAAATTGTAGGCGGAATAAACTAAACCTAGGTTTTTTTGAGCATTGTCTTGTAGGAATGCTCAAATGAAGTCCATTGTCTATGTGATGCCAAAAGTTGCATTCTTTCTTTGATTGGTTTGGACGAACTTCTTGAAGAGATCCTCGGCATGGTGTGACAGGGCCCATGTCACACACATCCACTTGGATGCATGTGTTACTCAGTAACCCTAAAGCACAAAAGCTGATTCACATGTATGTAGGCCTAGTATATCACTCGACATAGACTCGACATAGACTTACCTGCTAGGGTCCCCACCTAGTGTTATTACAATGTCAATCTTATGGATATGTATATGTCATATGGAGTGCTAAACTAATTGGTTTGTCAATTGCAATCACACTTGTAGGAAATATCTTCCCACACTTTTATGAGATGTTTGTATGTATGCATGTGTAGGTAATGGCAGGGGAGGCAATAGTCAAGCAAATGATTGAAAATGTAGTTCTTAATATGCAGGAATGATGGTGGGGCCTGTATTTTTTTTTCTTATGGAAGGAAGAGACCGCCATTCCGTGTATTGATTATCTTTGTTGATGAAAATGAGTGGTGGAAGGAGGATATGAGATTGTTGTTCTTGAAGTTTAGCTTGCATTTAATTGAATACTATAAAGTTACATATTTTGATAGAGCTCACAAGTCTTTGACAATTGTCCTTGAAAGGCTAGAAGTCATAAAAAGCCTCATTCCTTGTAATAAACCATGGATTGTTTTAAAATTTGTATCATCAATTTATTATTCTATAATGTCTTTCATTTACAATGATTACTCATTTTTGGCGTCGTTGGAGAGGGGAATGGGGAAACACGCAAACAAAAGGGCCTCTCTTTAACTCAGGGTATCCACAACACCCCTATCCTCTCGAAAAACACCTTCAAACACACAACTCACACTAGAAGACCACCGCCTGCTCGATCTCCATTGCTCACACACTCCACAAAACATCACACGACGCACACCTGTTGCCGTAGCCTGTCTCCACCCTTCCACACACACAAATCAACTCAATCTCACTCTCTCACACAACACACTGTCGGTCCGGGGAGGCACACACTTCCACACAGCCGGCACCGAGGAGAACCATGAAAGCAGGAGAAAGAGAAGGGGGAAGGAGAAACAACAGCAAGGCAAGGCAACAACGACTCGATTGCACTCCGCAAAACACCTGTACAAACTCACACTGCCATCACCATGGCCATTTACACAAGGAAAATGCAAGGGGCTTGATACGCACACTCCTCTGTCCAAAAGATCCACTTTGCAGGCTTCCAACGGATCCACAAGCCAAGAAAAAGCTAAGAAGAAGCCCCTAATTTGATCATTTTTTGACTTTTATAGGGGGGGGGGGGGGGGGGGTTTATTTGGGGAAACTGCTCTTTGATTGGTCCATGGGACACCCTTTTTTGGTATCTCTTGGGGGAGGCACCGCCTTATTCCATCTGCTCCCTTTCTCTCTTTTACATTTGGGGGGGGGGGCGGGGGGCGCATTAGCGATGTCACTAGTGCCCCTTGGTATTTTTATTTTTTATTTTTAATCCTTCAATTTTGACCCCCTTGGACTAACTTAACTTTGTACTCCCTTGATTTGTCCGGCCTTCCACTGGCCCTCTGCTTTGCCTATTTGGCCCCCGACGGCCTTTGCCCTGTCCACATGGAGGTCCTTGGACCCTTCCTTTCTCTCTCTCTATGCTTGATACGCGGGGGAACTCCTCCCTTTTGCACCTCATTGCTCGGCTGCCTTCGGGGCTTTCCTCAGTGAGAAACACCTCTTATCCCTACCATTAATGACATCGCTAATGGTGGGTAAGGGGTATTTTCAAAAGGCAAGGGCCACAAGGGCCACGCAAATAACCCCTTAACCACCACGTCATCCCCTGCAAGACGGCACGCACCGCCTTGACACCGCCACACACACGGGCGCGTGCCGCCTTACCCGGCCAGAACTGCCGCGAATGCGCCCAGCTTCGCTATTCACACGGGCACCATCGCTAAAAGCTCAAGGAGCTATCTCTTCTCCTCTTGTGTGCTTCCAATGAGTGCCACGCCCTACCTATATACAACACGAAACCTACTCGGCCTTGCGCATATGGGATCTCCCTGGGCACCACGTGGCAGCTTTATGGCTCATGCCCCTCAAAACCTTTGAAAACATGAAAAAAAATCCCATTTTAACTTCAAAAAAAGCCCTTTTTGGTATGCATTGGGTGCTTTGCTTTGCATTGCCCAGTTGGCCTATGCGACGGCCGCTGAGCCCAACCACGAAACCACCATTTCCACTTCCAAATCCTCTGCCTCCTACCCCATTTTGGGATCTACAATGTCTTCATTCGAGGCAACAAAAAAAACCAAAAAGCATCTGCAAACCTCTCATTGTCAAATGCTCCCGAATTCGTCTTGCCGTATCTTGCCCACTAAGCATCCGATTGACGCGCCGTCAATTCGTGCTAGCTCCACATGATGCACCTTATCACCAGGAACTTTGGTGATGCCCAAAATATCCTAGATGGCACATTTCCCAGTGCGGTCAAATGAGCTCAGACCCTGCCCCAAAAAATCTTCAACTGACCATATCTTGCTAACCAGAGCTCCGACTCGCAATCGGAGAAGACAGGCATGCTCCATAACTCGATCTTTACACATGTTTCCTCTGACATCAGCTCGGGCCCCCTATCCTCTGCTGTCCTGTCCATCGGAATCTGCTACACACTCTTTCTTTAAACCGCAGTATCTTGCACACCGGCTCTCTTTGACGAGCCTTCTGGACCGGCTTCCAGAGCACGTTGAACTCTACATTCTAGAGGTTTGACTTGGCATTACGATCATTTTCATTTTCCATCCCATCTAGACCATCCCACAACACTTTTGGCCTAAAAAACCGCCCACTTGCAGCAATCTTGTATAATGCCACACCAAGGCACATATCCAACCACATAACCAAACTTCCAGCATCCTACTTCTACCACTCCAAGCACTTCTTGGCAAACTGCCCATTTGCAACAAAGAAACTTGGAAGAACACCAAATGGAGCACCCTCGTGCTCAGCATCCAAAGACCTGATGGTACCATCACTCGCACCAAACAAACCTAACACATATGACCTGCCCTCCCATCCATGTAAAGCTATATCTTCATCTAGAAGATCCTGCACCTGCTCAACAGCACCTTGCACAGCTACCTTTATCACCATTCCTTTCAACACAGACCTCCTTACAAAGCTTGGACACTGCTTGAAATCCACATCACCTGTCATGGAGGGCATTGACTGTGTAGGAAGCACCTCTAACTTGGACTCTGCTCTGGCCTTTTCACCTACCATGAACTCAATTCCACTATCGTCAAGCTCCTCCTCGTCAATTGTCCCTTCAAGGTCAATAAGCACCGCTTGCTTGTCTGCTGCAATTACCTGTTCTTCTACTGCTTCATCATCAATCTCTGACAAGGAAGAGAGAAACTCGTTCTCTATCACCCGCTCCTTGTCTTCTTCCATAGTTACCACTGCTTTACCCCTTTTGGCAAAATTTTGCACATGTTGCACCACCATGGCATACTCCATAGCTACCTTCATCAACATGACCATTAGCATGGCACTGCACACCAGTTTTACCTGCTCTTCACCACCTATAGGGCTATGTTGCTCCACTTGGTCTTCACTAAGCACGTCGTCTTGAACTTCATGCTGCTTCTCACACATATTTATAGCCTCTCCACTCACATGTAAGAGGTCGAACTCATCATACCTGGATTGGGATGACTCGGTCTCCCAACTCGTATCTGCATCGATTGAGCTATTGTCACTTGACCCAGTATCCTCTTTGGCTTCAAGCTCAGGAACTTCCTCTAACTTCACCACTTCAACCTTGTCTGCAAACCGCACTCCTTGCTCTTTACCGCACTTCAATGGAGCTTCAACATCTTCACTCAAACTTGGCAGCACTTTCTTTATCCACTCTAGAACCACCTGCACATCCTCCACAACTAGAACCGCTCTAACCGGCATCTTTGGCATGGGAACCATCCTATCTCTTTGCAGCCAAAGAGCTCTTGGTTCTTCTTGCACCAGCACTTCTCTTTGCACCATTCTTGGCTCGGCTACCACCGTTTCACACTGCTTTGGCATCACAGCATTTGGAAAATCCTACCTAGCCTCACGCTTCTTTAAAATCTTTTTGGTTCGCCCTCTCGCTAGAGCTACCGCCTCCTCATACGACATTGGGCTATCTATCTCCACCTTATCTCACACTTCTTCATGCAGGCAATCCATGAATTTACACAATTTCAAAAACTTGGCATTTTTTGCAGCAGTTACCTTGATCAACTTCCCCCAAAAGGCTTCGAACTCCCACTCGAACGCTTGAAAATCACCTTCCAAGCTTTGCTTCAATTCGTCCAGCTTCCGCTTTACCTCATCTATCTCCGTATCTACTACGAATCTGCTTCGAAAAGCCGCCTCCAGGGCTTCGCAATCTGCTTTTTCTTCTTCACCAAGGCTATCGAACCATACCCTTGCTTTACCATGAACAAGGAGCGGGAACACCTGTACCGCACCATATTCTCTTGATCAACCGCTTTCCAACACAATAAATCCCTAGTCTTGAAGCCAAGTTTCCGCATCTTCAACCCTAGTGAAAACGGGAAATCTTGTCCAAGCCATCACTAGCAGCACCTGCTATTCAAAGGCCGTACCTTTGGCATAACAAAAATCATTGCTTCGACATCAACTAGGAGCATCACCACACTTCTTAGTGGGGGCACCAGAAGATGGAGAGGGGGAATGGGGAAACACGCCCGGCACAAACAAAAGGGACTCTCTATAGCTCAGTGTATCCACAACACCCCTATCCTCTCAGAAAACACCTTCAAACACACAACTCACACTAGAAAACCACCGCTTGCTCATCTCTATTTCTCACACACTCCACAAAACCACCACATGACGCACACCTGTTGCCGTGGCTGTCTCCACCCTTCCACACACACACAACAACTCAATCTCACTCTCTCACACAACACACTGTCGATCCGGGGGGAGACACACTTCCACACAGCCGGCACCGAGGAGAACCATGAAAGCAAGAGAAAGAGAAGGGGGGAAGGGGAAACAACAGCAAGGCGAGGCAACAACGACTCAATTGCACTCCACAAAACACCTGTACAAACTCACACTGCCATCACCATGGCCATTTACACAAGGAAAATGCAAGGGGCTTGACATGCACACTCCTCCCTCCAAAATCCCCACTTTGGAGGCTTCCAACGGGCTTGATAAGCCAAGAAAAAGCTAAGAAGAAGCCCCTAATTTGATCATTTTTTGACTTTTATAGGGGGGGGCTTAATTTGGGGAAACTGCTCTTTGATTCGTCCATGGGGCACCCTTTTTTGGTATCTCCTGGGAAGGGGGGGCACCGCTTTTTCCATCTGCTCCCTTTCTCTCTTTTGCACCTGGGGGGAGGGGGGGATTAGCGATGTTGCTATTGCCCCTTGGTATTTTTATTTTTTATTTTTAATCCTTCAATTTTGACCCCCTTGGACTAACTTAACTTTGTACTCCCTTGATTTGTCCGGCCTTCCACTGGCCCTGTGCTTTGCCTATTTGGCCCGGACGGCCTTTGCCTTGTCCACATGGAGGTCCTTGGACCCTCCCTTTCTCTCTCTCTATGCTTGATACGCAGAGGAACTCCTCCATTTTTCACCTCATTGCTCGGCTGCCTTCGGGGATTTCCTCAATGAGAAACACCTCTTATATGTCGCTAATGGTGGGTAAGGGGGTCTTTTCAAAAGGCAAGGGCCACAAGGGCCACAGGGATCACCCCTTAACCACCATGTCATCCCCTACAGGATGGCGTGCACCACCTTCTCACCGCCACGCACGTGGGCACGTGCCGCCCTACTCGGCCAAAACCGCTGCAAATGTGCCCTGAGAAGTTCCCAGCTTTGCCACGGGTGCCATCGCTAAGATGTCAAGGAGCTCTCTCTTCTCCTCTTGTGTGCTTCCAATGAGGGCCATGCCCCTACCTATATACATCGTGAAACCTACCCGGCCTTGCGCATATGGGATCTCCCTGGGTGCCATGTGGCAGCTTCACGGCTCATGCCCTTCAAAACCTTTGAAAACTTGAAAACAAAATCCCATTTTAACTTCAAAAAAAGCCCTTTTTTGGTTTGCATTGGGTGCTTTGCTATGCATTGCCCAGTTGGCCTATGCGACGGCCGCCGAGCCGAGCAATGGTAGAGGTTCAATATTTTGGGGTTGAAAATAATGTGGTGTTCAACTTGGTCCCCGAAACTATTGATGACTACAAGACTTTTTCTAAAGCCTTCATAGCATGCAACATAGATGGAAAATGGATTCCTTTGTTTTCGAAGACATGGTCTCTCCAAAATTGCATGCTTGAGCACATGAAATCAAAAAATCATGTTCAAGCAGTTTATCCCAATGTGCAAGTGGTGCCTAAGAAGATTGTTCGTCCAAGAAAGAGTAATGTACTAGATAAGAAACAAAAATTTTGGTTTTTTCAAACCAATCTTAGGTAACTAGTTAAGCATTTTTCAATGCCAATATGCAATTGTTACTACATCTCTAACATGAGAAAATATGTGCATGCATATTCGGATAAAGAGGCATGCGCTCCCTCAACCACGGATAACCAAGGTAGCACCATACTTCAATAAAAAAAATCCAAGGAAACATTATGTGGTCTTGAAATCAATAAGTTTGTATTTCACATCATATTTTATTTTGTGTGGCTTTTTTGCACAAAAAACACTATATTACTCTCTCTTTGTTGGGGATTTTGGCAAAAAATCATATACAATAAGGGGAAAAAAAGCTGACTTATACCCATTCTTGGATGATAGCAGAGGGGGAACTAATTGGTATTGTGAACCATCCATGAAAGCATCATTGTTGATTGGTACAACAATGATAGGAGTTCTTGGTACGTTTCGTCACAAGAAGTGCAAAAGAGTGATTGTCCTTGGTGTGACATATGAAACTCTTCAATGTAGTGAGTGTGCTTAAATTCCTAAAGAACGAGATTTTCTTATGCGAGTTTATCGATAGTCTCAAGCACAAAGCTCTAAAGGCGCTCGAGACACTGGGTGAGGTCCAAGGTTGGATTACATGACTAACTTAGAGATACTAAACATTTCTCGAATCAAGAGTTTCTTGTTCGCAAACTAAGGAAAGACATTTGGTTTACACAGACAAAGCTTGCAGATTTAAGCATTAGGGTAAGAAGCTCTAGGAGAGCATGTCTGAAGCCTTGGGTTGTGAAGATGTCAAAATGTTTTGCACTGACATCATTAATGCACATGATCTCGGCTTGTTTGAGGAAAAAAATCATTATGGAGTTTTCTTATAGATGTCTCTCAAAACATTGGTAGAGATCCCCAAGTCAAGGCGTACTCAAAGTCAACAAAGGATTTGTTTGAAGCTATAAACATATGGGGTGGAAGAAGATTGCACAATTTTCTCTCATTGAATCTAGGTGGTCCACACATGTCCACCACAATGACATCCACAAGAAAGGCCATCTAGTATAGAACAGGTCTGAGAGAGAATGTGTTTGAGAATGTGGAAAAAGTATATAGGAATCACATGATAAGAAACAATCTCTCCTTGGGATTTGTGCTTGTCATTGTTGTGAAGATGAAACTGTCACCAAAAGAATGGTTGGATGGATAGCAAAAAATAATGAACTTGTTGGATTTTGTGGGAAAAAACAGGGACACATATGCACACCAAATTTTCTTATGCGAGTTGGGAAGGGGATGATGGATACAACAAAATAGTTTATTCTTTCCAAAAGAATGAGATTTCACATTATGCTAGAGTTTTGATTGCAAATCCTCTCATTATTTGTCTACCAAATTTTGTTCTTTTAGTTTAGCTCACCCGTAATAGGTTCAACTCCTTTTTCATAAGAGAACAAGGATGGAGTATTATCATATTGGAATGTATATTTGAAGATTGTAGTTGGCCCTTTAACTAGTCATGACTCCGATGGGGATGCCTGACGGAGGAAGATCATGATTGAGGACTACATTTCCCTTGCAAGTAAGAGTTTCTTAATCCCTTTGAAAGATTGGCTATTAACAACTAACATGGATGTTGATGGTAATATCTTGGATCTGCATGACTCTGACTTTATTCACAATGGAAAGAAGTTAATCAATCCATTGGGCAATGCATCCAAAAGACTTGTTCTTGGTAGGGATCTTGCTACCTTGAACATGCAATGTGGTTTCCTCCTCAATGATTGCATTTTTAGCAGTTTCTTGAACTTGAGCCTGAGTCATCACGTTTAAAGGAATGGTGGGTTCTACCTTGGATCCACTTGCAGAAGGCATCACACGTACAACATTCATTGTTGCTTTCCCTTTGTAGTCTGGATTTTTAGCACAGTGTTGGTGTGGATGGTCTCTTCCACAACGTTCACAGAATACAAATAATTCTATTTGTGTATCCTTTTTCGGACAACTTCTTGCCCAATGGTCACCTCCACATTCATAGCATAGACCTTTTTGTTGCATAGTTGGTGATCTAGCCAATGGTTGTTCTTGCCTTGTAAGAATGTTCTTTGAACCATACTCCTGATTGGCTATGAACATGAGCGTATTCGCATCCATGGAGTATTGAAATCTTGTAGGTTGTGGCACGTGTGTTGGCTGAGTGTAGTTGACTACCACTCTAACATCATTAGAAGAGTTGGTTTTTTTCCTAGCATTCGTTGCATTTTTGGTTGAATGTTACACCATGGAGTGGAGAGATCCCCTCCACAAGTATTACATCTCCTCAATTGAGTTTTTCCTATATTCAGGTTCTGTTTGTAGTCTTTGTTTATTATTTTGATCACCTCTTCGACCACTTGGTCAAAGCTTTGCATCGTAGAAGTTTGAACATCTTACTTTGTTGTGGATTCACTCTTTGGAGAAGAGGCACTACTAGTCGTGTTGTTTGTATCTTACATGAGAGCCTTGCAATTGTCAACTAGATATAGAGCTTCTCTAGTGACTTGGTCGAATGCCGTGCATCCTTTTAAATGCAAATCCTTTTTGAGAGTTTCACTCCTCAAGACCTCTATGAAGAGAATTGATAATCTCTCATCTTGGGTAACTCTCTCAAAGGACATCTCTCTATGGAGTGCTTATTTTTTGAGAGCTTCTTATTTAGAGCTTTTCAAAAAATTAGGTCTTTTAGGCTCGTGTGCTTAACACAATGCATTGGATTTTAAAATATATTTTGGTATTTTCAAGTTGTGGGTAGAATTTTGCAAAATCTTGTAGTTGTACAAAGTCCTTTGACTTTCTTTCATGATATTTTTCGTTTCATATAATATCAACCCTCACTTTCCCAATCCACATTCAACCGTCCAATCTACATTGCCTTCCAAGTTCCCATTCCACCTATCAATCTTTAAGCCTAAAGTATCTTTTTCCTTTTCCAAATTGAAGAGATCTCATGACCTTTAAAAAACAAATTGTATAATCCCCGTGTTTCATATGATAGATTTTCAAGTCAAGAGAGAAACAATAATAAGTGCATTGTGTTTAAAATCTACATAAAATATATGAGCTAAAGTGTTTATCTAGTGGGACATACACATTGAAGTTGATAGCAAGGCATTGAGTGGATATGTCTAAAGAAGCCATGATTTGATAGCAACCTTGATTACAAACAAGCAGTAAATTGTGAGGAACATGTTGAGTCCATGGATATGTTGAGCTTCATGAAGAGTTTCTATTTACTAACACCATCATCTCTTCAAACACTCCTTGTGTTTAG
The DNA here is from genome assembly GCF_014529385.1 of Adiantum capillus-veneris. Lineage (NCBI taxonomy): Eukaryota > Viridiplantae > Streptophyta > Polypodiopsida > Polypodiales > Pteridaceae > Adiantum > Adiantum capillus-veneris. The sequence goes on from NC_140943.1 coordinate 149,291,920, forward strand.
AGGAAACATATTCACGAAGTTTAGATTCATCGTTATTAATTTATTTCATTTTTCAGCCATAATATGTAGCATAGGGGGTTTAAAAAAGCAAAATTTTTACCTCTAAAGACACCAACCTCTAGTTTCTAAAGGAAATAAATTCTTTATGTTGATAAGAAAAACAAGAAATAGAGACAAGGGGTAAGAATTGTCTAGATAAATGCAGAGAAAGACAATTGAGTAGATAGATATGCTATAATATTGGAATGTAATTTTCAAGATTTACCATCTAAAATCACTATGGGGTTCATGTGAACTTGAGTCTTCTACACATGTCTCCACTTTGAAAGGCAAGGGAACGAGAAAAAGCCTCATCTAGCTAGTGACTTATGGTGGCCCCATCTCTAAGGGATACTCAATGATAATGAATATGTGAATTCCTATTTTCTCAAGGTGAAAATGAAGAATTAAATCAATTCAAATACTTTCTAGTATTTATTTGACATTTCTTGTTTGTTGGTGTGTTATGATTTCTTGTTTGAGGGCTAGGAGGGGCAAATCACCACACATACATAGTATAAAATTATATGAGAATTTAGAAGGTAGGACAAATACATATAAAGGATACAAAGTCAAAACTTAAACTTTTTGAGCTAAAGTCCTAAGTCCATGTCTAACACATATACATATCTTTTAACATGTAAAAAATGATGTTAAATCATAGCCTATTGCTCTCGTCCTTTGAATTCCATTCCACCGTGTATGTATTTATTTTTATATTTGTTATATTTTGAGAGTTGCATTAGGTAACCAAAACCATTGGCATTGGATGAAATGTCTTTTGCATTGTTGTGGCCAACAAATTTTTAAAAAATTCCATACTAGCAATTGTAAGTAGAGATACTATATTAAATACTCAATTTATCTACAATGAGCCTCAAGCACTAGATGTGCCTTAAAGGGACAAAATTTCCAAAAAGGCAATGTACAATACATTAGCAAAAGACCCTATTTTAGTTCTTATCTAATAGCTTCAACCCAAGGTAAACAGTCTGCTTCTCCACAAGGGGACACCACTTGAATAGCCAATGTAACTCAATGCATGTTTACATTCTTCGACTTGCAAAGTTGTCCCTACTCTTGACCATATCAAATATATAAGATCATTGCTATCATGCACGATATCATTGAGCCAAGCTACTACAAAGTTTCTTCAAGGACACAAATGTTTTGGGATTTCTAAATCTACTTGAGATAGAAATATCTGACTATTTGAGTGTACCCATTTGTAGATTTTGGCGACACGACCCTGCAATGAAGGGTAGTCTCTGAGAAGATGGAAGGGATCCTCCAAAGCTACTTTGCACCCAGAGTAAGTTTTTGTGTCAATACCTTTGTCAAGAATCTTACTCCTAATAGGGATAAACCCCCACAACAAATACCAAGTGATTATCGTCATTGAGCTTGGCCATTTTACTTCCCAAATGTTGTTTATACCTTTTAGCCACTTCTCTTTGACCAGTTCACCCTCCACAATTTGATAGGGGGAATGATTCAGTCCACCTTATACATTCCACAAAACTTCAAAGACACTATTGATCAATAGCCTTTCATTTATATAAAAGCTATATTGCAAGAGCATATTGAGTAAACAAAAAATCGTTGTTAGCTTGTGAGAGATTAATGTGAACCAATCTTATCCTCATAGTAGGGAAAAGTGCTAGAAACCTACTTTTCTATTGAGATAAAAGCCAATTTTCTTATCATCCTACATCACAATTTTCTCTCAATCATGCTTATCATGTGCGAGTAATCTTGTTTGGTTCACTTGGTTGCCCTCTCTCTCTCTCTCTCTCTCTCTCTCTCTCTCTCTCTCTCTCTCTCTCTCTCTCTCTCTCTCTCTCTGATAAGACCCAAGAAAAAGTGATGTGTGTTGTTTGTGTTTAATTTGTGTTTGGCCCTGTGTGTGAAAAAGTGTGGCTGATGGACCTTCATATGTATTTTGTCCAGATGTGTTATTGTTGACAAGATGCTTGGTATTCCCAATTCACAAAATTAGCAATGGGTGATCGTGTTGATGATCAAGTTGTCTCTCATGCATCCAATATTTTGTGCCGTCTAGAATTGCTTGCCACGAGCTGCAAGTGCGTAAGGAACATAAAAGAATTTTACAATCATTAAAGGAATAAACTAGGGCAAGGCGCATGTAGTCCCAAGGGCAGATATTCTATGTGCCTGTAATTTGCAAGAAAATAGAACAGATATGTTAAAAATATAGTTTAATTTGCAAAAATTGGAGTGCTTTTATTTGATGAAAAATATCCACGCTGATGGACAAGCACGCAGTCCTCGTCCACGCTGTGATGAAAAATACGTGCGCAGATGGACTACATGCGCATTCACCAATGTGGGTATTTTTCATCAAATAAAAGCACCCCAATCTCTATGAATTAAGCTATATTTTTAACATATTCGTTCTATTTTCTTGCAAAATCTAAGTCACAATTTAAATTTTTGCTCCCCTCTGAGGTAACTAATTTCTTGAATTTTCAAACAGCTCAAGGTTAAGCTGAGAGACCTTTTCCCCATCCTACGCCACCTTGTGACACAAGAAATACTAAAAATTAAGGGAAAATTACCAAACACCCCTCTAATTTGTGGAAATTCCTAAAATACCCTTCAAATTTCAAGTATCTATTTTTACTGGATTGTTCATGATTTCCTAATCTTTATTCTTTTTTGACAATGTATATCCGTGTTCTAGTGCTTAGCATGTAATTTGTCACAAATTACCTCCCAAAAAAATACAATTATGTCTAAATATAATGAAGCAATTCATCTCCAAAGCTGACATAACCAGCTCAAATTCTAGTTTTAATATCTTGTATTCATAGACAATCCATCTTCTTATGAAAAGCTATAATTTTTTTAACTTTTGGATAAATTTACTCTCACAACGAGGGGTATTTTGGGAATTTTGGAAAATTTGAAGGGCATTTTGGGATTTTTTGACAAAATATGAGGGGTATCTTGGGAATTTTTGAAATTTGAAGGGTATTTTGGGAATTTCCACAAATTAGAGGGGTATTTTGGTAATTTTCCCAAAATTTAATTTTCATATCTTGAGCTCCCTATCCGTCCGCGCGCGCGGACAGATTGCATGCTCATGAACGAGAGAGAGAGAGAGAGAGAGAGAGAGAGAGAGAGAGAGAGAGAGAGAGAGAGAGAGAGAGAGAGAGAGAGAGAGAGAGAGAGAGAGAGAGAGAGAGAGAGAGAGAGAGAATTGCACCTATGTGCCCTTTGCGATGCCTTAGCAACAGACTACAGGTGCGCACATGCATTATCGACTGCCGTCTCATCACCATCACAAGCTACTAACTCATTTGCTCATTACTACTAAATACTCCGCAAGCTAATTTTTACTCGTGTTGGAGGCTCTCCATAGGCCGCTTTTCATTTTCATGGTGTCATTAAATGCGCTCTCAGTTATTACGCATTTTGACAGTCACTTACATCCTTTAGATATTCATCTAATTCGATGCCCTTTGGCATTCTAGGCGTATCAATTTCCCTCAACTTGTAATCAATGATTCAATCCCCTCAATTCACTAAACCATAATTATCAACCCTCTTTGCAAGGATTCATCACACATAATCACATTCCTTGAAACTTGACATGGCTGCTAAATAGATTGGTCCAAACAGTTCAGACATGACCCTGCAGAGAAGATGCAGCGTCATTCCTTGAAACTTCTACATGCTGCCGTCGACGTAGCAACGACGATGACAACAACATCTGCAACGATCCTCACGGCATTCACACTACGTTCTTGTTCAATTTTGATCAAGTTCACGTCGTCAACAACTTGACTAATTGCAAGAGCCCAAAATGCTGCTGGAGAGTGCAGGCTTTTGATGTAATGCTAGTGAGCTTATTTTTGTGGCCTTGGAGAGCTAGCAAAGTCATTCATTTCACTAGAGCACACGGACAAAAGTAATCCCCATAGTTGCTAGGAATGAGATTGGTCACAACAAGTATATTGTGGCGAACGTGCTTATAAAAGATCTCATATTGAGGATAATCATAGCAAGCTCCTCTCGAGTCTTGCAACTTGAAGTTTTGAAGACCAATGACAATGAATAGCACTGGTTAGGCTCCGATAGATAGCAAGCCCAGGATGTGTATAGATGTAGCTGAGCTTCTTGATTTTGAGAGAAGAATATTTTTTCTACATGTGAATAGATTGTTGTCCAACTCTTGGTGGGAAGGTTTCCTCTGTATTTGGGTGCACGAGAGAGAGAGAGAGAGAGAGAGAGAGAGAGAGAGAGAGAGAGAGAGAGAGAGAGAGAGAGAGAGAGAGAGAGAGAGAGAGAGAGAGATCTTGAAGCCTATATTATGGGTAAGGGGAGAGAAATGCAAGCATGCCAAAAAGAGGAAAGGATGGAAGGGTCGTGGAAAGGGAGGGGTCAAGCTCCACAGGAGGGTTTGTGTGAACATTCAGGACATTGCCAAGCCTGCCATTCAAAGGCTTGCTCGTAGGGGGGGTGTGAAACACATCAGTGGCCTAAGCTACAAGGAAACTAGAGGTACTCAAGATCTTCTTGGAGAATGTTATCCTAAATGCTGTGACCTACACAAACATGCCTGCCCAAAAACTATCACTACCATGGATGTTGTGTATGCTCTCAAGTGATAGGGCCGTACTCTCCATGCATTTGGTAGTGGCAACCTCTTGCTACTTCATTAAGATTTGGTTTTTATAAGGGTATTTTCCTTCAATCTTTCATTATTGATACCTAATCTCTTGAAGCATGGATTTCCCACCTTGCACAACTAGTGGTTAAATTTTAGCAATACTTCTTTGGTGGCTAGAGAGAGAGAGAGAGAGAGAGAGAGAGAGAGAGAGAGAGAGAGAGAGAGATGCTCCCCCTTGGATAATAAATATCCAATTCAAGACTCATGGAATAGATCTCAAAGATCTCATTGGATTGTTTCAATTGCATTACAAAGGTGTGTGGGTGTGAATAACGATGCAAAAAATTGCAATAACCTTCCTATATTTTTCCCAATAGTATGTACCCACACAATTTGGAAAAAATCTCATTAATAGGAATCTTCACAATTGCCGCCTTGCATGATCTTTCATAGCATGGATAGGGTATTTTTCTCAATCCTCATACAGTGCCATCTCTCCTTTATATTTATATAGAAAGATGGCAAGGTTAAGCTCAACTTGTATGCCATTTGCAATGTACATAATGCATAGTGAGAAATTGTGTGACCATTAAACACATATGAGCGTGGCAAGGAATTCGCAACATGGTAGGGTCTAGAGCACTTGAAAGTTTTGGTTTTTTTCTTCAAATGGGGACAAGGGCTTCTACCCCAATAAAACCATCCATGCTTGCATTTGAAGGCATTGCATTGTGTAAGATATTCACGATGAGATGTTGAAATAAATGTTGTCCTTGGTACTATTAGGGGGAGGGGCGGGGGGGGTGGGGGCCTCATTATATGCAGTGCATTATATCTACCAATGATTCACTTTACAAGGTAGTGACAAACTATGATGTTTGAGAAACATTTTGCATTATATACTGCTTTACATCTACCGCTAATTCAATTTTGAATACCCTTTGAGACTACCAAGTGACTGGATCTAGATTAGTGGAGCAATTACCTCTTGCCCTTATTTGTGATGACAAAGGCTACATTGTGTCCTTAATAACCTTAAAGTTTTTAGTTAGCCATTAATAAACAAGAGAAAAGACACATGTCTATAGAACAAGTATGTGAAAGCCTTTTTTTTGGGGATAGAATGGGTATACATAATATATATTTTTGATATGCATCATGTATTAGCTTAAAGAATCCAAAAACTGTTATTATTGTATGTAACTTTTCATACAACATAGATATTTTAATATAAACTCTTGATATAAAATTCCCACGGAGTTCACTAAAGTATATGTAACATAGCACGTGCGTTCTACAGAAGGGATTCTCATTTCTTGTAAGTTTCAAAATTCATGTATACAAGAGGGGTATAAGGGGTAATTAAAATCAATTTTGGTAAACACACGTGATATATTAAAATTTTACTAATGAATGTCCTGGGATAAAATTATGTTAAAGGGTTGTATGTTTGGGAGCAGTGTCATGTACAATGAGTCTATTTGAGCACACAATTAAAAAAGTTCTAAATTTGTGCCAAAAGCTCTAAATTAAAAGCTTTCAGAATTATTATCCCCCTCTCGATGTATTTTTTGAAGCGAAGGAAAGCTTCCTTCACATTTGGTCCTTTTTTTGATTGAATGCATAGATCTGTGACACAATGTTGTGTTTGATTCCCATTTTTGAGAACTCCTCTACAAACTCTTGTAAGAGTTGTGCTATGTTTGAAATATAATCTCTTTTAGGAGGTTGGAACCACCTCAAAGCCGTCCCTTCTAATGTCAATCCAAGTCCCTCATATTGAGTATGGAAATTTGAAATCTTTTCATCTCTCAAAACTTGTTTGAAGAGTGAGACATGAGCATATGGATCCCTTGACCCATTGTACTTTGTCTTGACACATTGTGCCACTTGTTGTGGTCCAGTCACCAATCTAACCAATTCATGGTCTCTTGGAAAAACATTTCTCATGCTCTCCTCTCGTCTTGGAGAAAATCCCTATGGAATCCTCTCTGATGTGTGCTCTGGCATCGTTTTTGTCTGGAATAGAGTAGAGATTGGATTACCCTTGTATGTGTATCGGTCTAAGTCAATTGGATTAACAAGTCTGTACTCACGTCCATACTTATCTACCATCAAAACTTGAACTTCATGGGCCTCTGTATACGTGAATGCATAGAGATTCTTATGGAATGGAATCTCTTCAACATTGGGTTCTACACACTTGTAAAAGGTATATTGGTCCTCGTTTGTGAATATGTATAAGACATCATGAGCATAATCCATTAGAAATCTCATGGATTTGTTGGTTTTGACGAATCTCACATTTGGTTTGTTGACCGAGGATCCCTCTCCTCTATGTATTCTCCCAATCCCCCTATTGTTGGCATTGCAACATTTTTCATGTCTTTGAGTGGAGTAGAAAACCCTAGTGGCGTATGATTTGTCATGGTTAAGGCTCACTCAAAACTCTCAAGGTAGTCCTTGACAAGTCCACTTTGTCTTAGTGCAACTTATCCCTTTTTGCCCTTGATCAGGTCTCTCAGAAGTCAAGAATTTGTTACTTTTTGGTCTTTGGAAATTATTCTCGGGGTACCCTAAAAGTTTGGATTTAGTAAACCTAGAAAAAATCAGGTCTAAAACCAAAACTCATCTAGGTGTGTCCTATTGCCCGCAAGCTATCTTCCCAGCTATACCCGACTCAATTTGGAGTTGTCTATCAAAAGTTAGAGCACTTTTAGTAAACTCCACTTGAAACAACACTCAAAATAGTTTCAGGACCAGGACACAGGAACTTTGGCTTGTGGTATTTTAGCACAAACTTGAGATTTGGGATGTCCTCAAGTATGTTTACAAGATCATCAATTCAGATACCCCCACTATGTTGAGGTACATGGATCGTGATCCATGTTCCTCTATCAAATCTTTTTCTAAATTTTTCCAAATTTTGAATGTGTGTAGACAAGGTCATGTGCAGGCTCTGTGCCAATTTTCATCAAATTCTGAGGTTGAGGTACATGCATCACGATCCTTGTTCAACCACATCTGGACTTGATCTCTTAGGAGTTTGTTCCTGACTATGTCCACAAGCTAAATTTCAAATCTTTTTGGATTTGGACTTGATTTGATAGGTCAAATAGCCAACACTAGGTCTGCACAACGGTTTAGGGTCTGTCACCTGGTTTTCTTCCTTTTGACCCACATTTGCTCAAATTTTTTCACAACTGGGCTTGGGGATATGTTTCCTTGTGTATGCACTACTGATCTGGAAAGTTCTAGGTCAAGCTATCACTATGGGTACATGGATCGTGATCCATGTTTGGAACCCAAATTGACTTCTCTTAGTACCATCAGATTCAACATGATTAGTAGGTCCTATGGTATCATTTTTTTTGAAAATGGACCTCAGGATTGAAAGTTAGGTCAATTCTGACACTTTGTCAGAGTACTTGGAAGTTCTGGGCTTTTGGTCTAGTTTTTGGTATCCAAATTAAGTTTCTAAAAGACCAGTAGACTCCCTGTGATGTGCTCTAGCTATGGTGCAAGTTTGGTATCAGTTTGTTGACAGAGGAACATGGATCGTGATCCATGTACCTATGTGTCAAATGGTAATGAAGCTTGACTCACAGCTTGCCCTTGGTCTACTGATCCCTGCTATATGGTTTTTGTATGATTTGGACTTGTTTAGGTCAGACAAAAGTCAATCCCGAGGTTTGTTTTAGGGTTTTTACCTTGAATTTCTTTTGGCTCTTTTCACATACTTTGAACCTTTTTTGACAAAATTTCTTTGGGGAATTTTGCTCACAATGGTCTGTGTTACAAGCCGGAAAAGTTTTTGTCCAAAAATTTCTCAGAGGTACATGGATCGTGATCCATGTTCCACCACTTTTGGATCTGAATTTTGGCATGCTGATAGTTTGTGGTGTTTGTAGCTTGCTCCACAAACTTTTTTGAATTTGAAACAATTTTGCCCGACCACTGACTTCTACAGTCTATTGTGGCAGTTTTGACAATGTTCTGTTTTTGGCTCTTTTGACCACTTTTTACAACTTTTTTGCATATGGTTCTTTTGGGAAAGTTGTTTGTCTCTGTCTCGAAATCCCATCCAAAAGTTTTTCAAAATTTTTTCATGAGCTACATGGATCGGATCCATGTTCCAACACATCTGAACACCAAGTTTGGCCTGATGATTACCTGTAGTGTCAGTAGTCTACCCACCACTTCTTTTTGAATTGAACAACTTTTTCCTAGTCAAAAGTGAGTTTTTCTGTCTGCCCTATGGTTTTTGACTAGTTTCTGTATTTGGCTATTTTGACCAAATTTTTTCAATTTTTTGACATGGTGCCTTTTGGGAAAGTTGTTCCAGGGTGAAAGCGTGTTAACCTGTCATGCTTTTTCATGTCCCGGACAATGCTAACTAGCACAATTTTGACATATGCTAACTAGTACAATAACTTGAGCTACATCTCCAAGATCTATGACATATGATATATCAATAGAAAGCACTTGAAACAAGGAATCCAAATGTACAACCTCCGATAAATTTTGCTATTATTTGTAAAAAATTTACCGGCCACCCAACTTTTCGAAGATGTGCTAACTTGAAACTGCTAACTAACACAAAAAGCGCGACAGGTTAACATGCTTTCACCCTCCACTATTTATCAAGCTAGGATATCAGCCCCAAGTGTCAAAAGGTACATGGATCTCCATCCATGTTTGAAAGTATTTTTTCATGAATTTTGTTATGCTAGTTCTCTATTCCCTGTAGAAGCCAAATATTACCCCTTTCTGAATCTGGATCCCAAAAAGTTGAAAAAACCCAAATTTTATGTCTGCAATGCCCGTTTTGCTACTTTTGCCTTGACAGCCAATTCTAATGTGATTTTTGAGTTTTTCTTTCAAGAAAACTTGATCAGAGCAATGTACCACTGATGCGCAATTTCACTAGTCACTTTTCTACAAAATTGGTCTTTGGGGTACATGGATTGGAATCATGTTCCTACACAAAAACTGGTCGAACTTTCCAGATTGCTTCTAGAGAATCTATTGATGTCCTTAATCCAAAATTTTTTGAGTTTGGATCACTTTTGAGGTCTCTACCATCAAATTTTTAGAATTTCAGAGTTATGGTCAATTCGGCCAAAATATGTTTTTCACCTTTTTTTCCCTCAATCTTTTAGCCCCTTTTTGATGTGATAGTTGTTATTTAACCTACTCCTAAGTACTGAAATGAAACATGAAACAAAACAAACTGAATGGTACAAAATAAAGTCATAACAGAAAATGGTACAACACTCTAAACGCACAGAGAAAATCAAAGAATGAAATGCTTGTGGCTATCTCACTCACAACCCTCTTTACTTTTCAAGAATAGATCTAGCAAGTCCTTGACTTCTACACTCTATCAAGCACTAAACCCCATGTCTAGCTGCTTCAATGCTAAGGTGTAAATGGAATGGAAGACAAATCTTCAAAAAAGAACACTCTAAATACGCACTAGGTCACTCACCATCTAAGGATCATATCTCCGGCAGTGGCACCAATGTTTGTAACATAGAAATCTGGCACTAACATAGAAAGAGCAAAGAAAGAGGAACACAATGCACATTTCAAAATTGAAAATAGATTACCTAATCATTAGTTGCGATGATTACAGGTTGGAGCTGCTTTGTAACTTGAGCGTACGTACAACATATCTCTTCTCTTCTTTAAAGATAAGCCCCCTTTTCACATTAAAGTTATTGACCTTTATACCTAGGGCTTTCTAAATGGCCAGTGGCTAGTTCACATGGACCTTTACAAATATCGTGACAACATTACAACTCAGGGAATTGATCCACTACTCTGGAATCAAGATTTACTACACTAGTTTGGAAAAATAATAGAGTACAAATGTGTCCGGCTACGTGTTCGACCACTTGGGCGTCCGTTCGGTCTGTCTCTTAATAATTGAGTTTTGTAATGTGAATATCTTTGGTTGCACCTCTATCAATGGCAAGTTTGGATTTTACGTGTGTTTTTTGTGTTGAGATGCTTTCAAAGGTTGCTTGCATGCTTTGTTTCTTGTGGCACATATAGCCACAAGGTTGTGGGTTTGCAGAGGCCTAAAGTTTCCTTGGTCCAACACACAGGAACATTGTGAATGTTTGTTAAGCCGAATTGGAGAATTTGTTAATGCACTTTCAGAAGTATGGATCTTGTGTTCTTATAGATGTCGGGGATGCGTATGTTTTCTTGCATCTGTATCGTGGCAATTTTTGGTCTCTTAATGGGTACAACCTTTCTTTGTCTACTCCTAGTAATGCACCTTTTTGGGACTATGCAAGAATTATTTGACAGGTTTGGGTCATGTCTTTGAAAGTACTCATGAGGTGGCTTCACACTCATGAGGTGATTTGGGTTGTCCACTAATATGAGAATTCTTACAAAATTGGAGCATGCATGCAAGGAAGTCGAAGGTTTGATCCATTGTTGGTTGGGTTTGATCTGTAGTATCTAGCTTAGGTTTGATCCATGGTTGGTTCTTTTAGGATGGAAGAAGGTAGATGCTTCAAACGAAGTTTTGGACACAATAGATGACTATTTGAACAAATGGGGGTAAGTGTGAGATCCCCAACCCGCCAATACCAAGATTGGGATGGGGGATCATTGGCAGGTCTTCAGGCCTAATAAAAATCAGAGTCTCTAAACAAGAAAATCCAAGGAATAGACCTTTGCCATTAATAATGGCTTGGGTCTATAGCCCTAGAAGAAGACCTAGTCCTGTCTCGCACTGGAAACGAGACAACATTTTAAAAGTCCAAAACTATTTTAGCCCTATAACTTCCACAAGTTGAGCTAGAATATCTTCACCCAACGCTTTTCCCTCCCTAACATATGTGAGGGCACAGCCGCTGGTGGACTCCTCTTCGAAGTGAAGAAGTTTTCTAAACGTTTTTAGTGCGCGGGAATGGATAGTTACCTGATTAATCAGGTCCACCCATCCATGATTGACAACCTTAGTCAATCCCCACTTACCACCCCACACTCACACATGACTCTTCTTGTTTTCTAATTACTATCACATTGTTTTAACATTTAAAATAATGTTTTCGTTTAACTTTCCGTCACAGTGATTCCTTCAATCAAGTATTAAAACAACATTGAAAAGCATTCTTTTAGCAAACATACATCTTTAAACTTAATACAGGGTACTGTGAATCAAAACATTGTCCATAATAACCATGCCCAATAATCTTCTTGTCTCAAGACCACCTAAGGGTGAAAACCGGCACCCATTCCTTGTTCACAATCTGGGGTGGATAAACCCCCACCCAAGGTTCGGGGTGCCCATACACCAAGCTAGTTTCCCATACAGTCGGGCGGCTCCCCTAAGATAAAAATTGTATCTTAACTTATGTAGAAACATCAAGACATGACACTAAGTAAAAACTCATCGTTCATGGGGGTAACCGACTTATCCGTGGCTGAAAATCCATCATTATTCATCAAAATATATAAAGGAGTTGGAGGTGTCTTGAGACAAGTTGTCTTAAGGATGACCAATCATTCTTTCCTAATTCAACTAGCTTTAATGAAAATAATTCTTTCCTAACTACAAACAATGCACGTTGGTTTCTTTAGAGTTACCTTTCGCTTTCGACCAATTATTACTTGTCAGATTCCTACTCACTCCTTACGTATGCAATGCTAGCTTATAAAAGAACTTCAACTATTTAAAGACTTAAATTGAATAATGGGAAACACACCTGGGACTGATCGGCCATCTGCTGCTGCACTGGCGCCTGAAGACTCTCCTCCGTAGGCCTACTACTAGGCCCAACCTCATGTCATGGGACACCCTAGCCCTCTTGTGAGTTGTATCATCCTCATCAGACTAAGAATTTCCCTGGGTCCTCTTCAAAGCCATCGTGATAGCCTTATGAAAGAATACTTAATTGATTAGATAGTTAATTGAATAATCTCTCTTATTTGTTTTACCCAAAAATATGTATTTTTTGACTTAGTAAATGTCTTCGATGAATATCTGGGTGAGATATTTTTAGCTTTACTTCTTGGTAGTGTTATTGTGCTCCCATAACTATCTTATAATTATCGAACCTATTTCACTAATTTTCTTATTTAGCTTTAGTAATTTATGAATTATTTATCTGCTTGTGGGATATTTATCCTGGGTGTAGTTTAATTCATTATAACCCTAGTAGTTATCTTTCTAACTTCTAAATTGATTTATTAATATTTCCATTTAATTTATAGCCAAAATCAGATAATATTATCTAAGGTAATTAGCTAAACTAATTATCTATGCATAAGATAATTATCCCAACTTTCTAATGCTATTTTCCATCTTTGGTAATTATTGTGGAGTTATATAAACTAATTAACTAATTTTCCTTCTCAATTTATAGTCAAAATCAGACAATATCAGCTAAAGTAATTAACTAAAGTGACTTTTTGGGTATAAAATAATTATTCCAACATCCTAATGCTATTTCCTATCTTTGATAATTAGTATGTATTTATTTAAACTAATTAACTAATTTCTCTTCTCAATTTATAGTCAAAATTAGATAAGATTAGCTAAAGTAATTAGCTAAACTAATTATCTATGTATAAGATAATTATCTCAACTTTCTAATGATATTTTTTATTTTTCTTAGTTACTATGTAGTTATATAAACTAGCTAGCTAATTTTCCTTCTTAGTTTATTATGAAAATAAGACAATATTAGCTAAAGTATTTAGCTAAACCAACTATCTATCTATAAGATAATTATCCTGATTTTGTATTGCTATTTTCAATCTCTGGTGATTATTATGTAATTTTATAAGCTAATCAGCTAGTTTTCCTTATCAATTTATACTTAAACCAAAAAAAGTTAGCCTAATTTATTAGCTAAACTATTTTTTTTGTGCATGGTCTAATTATCCAAGCTTTCTAACACTGATTTCTAGCTTTGATAGTTACTGTATAATTATCTAAGTGACTTAGCTAATTTCCTTCTTCAATTTATGCTTAAAAACAAATAATTTTAGCTTAACTAATTAGCTAAACTAAATTTTTGTGCAAGGCCTAATTATCCCAGATTTTTAATAGCAGTGATTTCTAGCTCTAATAGTTATTGTATAATTATCTAAGTGATTTAGCTGATTTCCCCCTTAAATTTATTCTTAAAATTAGACAATTCTAGCCTAGTTAATTAGCTAAACTAATTTTCTATGCATGGCCTAATTATCCTAGCCTTTTAATAGTTATTTCTAGCTTTGGTAATTATTGTATAGTTATCTAAGTGATTTAGTTAATCTCCCCCTTCAATTTACGCCTAAAAATAAACAAGTTTAGCTTAATAAATTATCTAAGCTAATTATTTGTGCATGGCCTAATTATTCTAGCTTTCTAATAGTGATTCCTAGTTCTAATAATTACTGTGTAATTATCTAAGTGTGCTAATAAATTTTCTCATCATTTTATGTTTAAAAAATAGGTAATTTATGCCTAATTAATTAGGTAGATTACTCAAAAAATTAAGATCTAATTTCCCTGGCTTCTTGACAGCATAACCAAGCTTTAAAAATTATACTTTAATTATTTAGGATTAAAATCTATTTTTCCTTATAAATCAACCTAAAATTAATCATTTTTAGCTTAATATTGTGATGTACCCAAATGTAAAGCAAGATTGAGACCAAATTGAGTGTATCTCATGCAAGCACGAACACCTCCTTATATTGAGAATATGAGGGAGTACAAGTGACTGCACACTATCTTGGCACATAAGACATGGGTTCACACCAAATCCATCCGGCCACACACCACACCTCCCCCCTTAGGGAGAAAAAGATGGACATCATTTTAGAATTTTGGGTTAGGAATGAATGGACTCGACAAGAAGGGATCAACTCCAACGCCTCATTTGGGTGAGTGATCATACAACGGCTTAGGGGCTAAGAAACTGAGCTTGGGGGACCAGACTCGTCATCATGCCGATCATCATCAAGGCATGGAACTCGTACATCTCCCTTATGAAAACATTAGGTCGCTATCCCAATGAAATGGACAAGACGAGGAACGACTAAAGGGTTTTCTCATAACAACAAGAATGCGGTGTTTTTTTGTGACATACATCTCTCCAGGAAGGATTTGGATGTGATGGTGTTTATTGAAAATTTTCTATTGGAAACAAAACCTAAAGACCTAGCATTATTGACAAAAAAAAGGCACCTCTGCAAATCCTTTTTTTATTGTATCATAGCATGGGTGTGATGCGACATCATGTAATTGATTTCGGATGTGGTAAAGGTATCTGCCAAAAACAATCTTGAAAATTCATCATGAAAACGTGGGAGAGTGAACTGGGTTTTGTTCTCAATGGGACTCCATTTGAAAAAGTATGCGTAAGGCTCTGACCATGACAAGTACACTTGAGCGCCAAAAAAGCATAGCACTTAGTTGGTCCGTGACGTTGGTATTGAAAATTGACATCTAGATAAGCTGACTTCTAGAGATCTTCATTCTGAGCTTGGTCAGACTCCAATGACAGCTTTTGCTGGCCCATCCTCCTTATGCTGCACTTTGTCAACATGAAGACCTTCCACTCCTTGGCATCATTGTGTGCAACGGAATGATTTTCTTCATTTCCTTCCAAGAACACACAATCAAAGAGATCGCCAATTCTAAAGCTTGTTATAGCTAGTGTACCCGCTAGGTAAGGACTGAAAAAATGAGGAAGATGGTTGCACAATAATAGCTAAAAGAGATGATAAGATAGATATCGTCATTGTGCTGCAATGAAGTGATAAGTTGTAATGACCTGCAATGAAGGGATCAACTTTCAAACTTATTTTGTCTTGAGTGCCAATTAGGAGCACTTGCTTGCTTGAGGGCTGCGGATAGCTAGAAGAGATAGAAAAGAGCCAAAGCAAGGTACTGGGGAAAATCAACCATCTATTTGCGATCGAGATGTCACAGTAATGGTAGGTAGCTGAGGTTTGAAGCTCCAGAGAAGAGATGGAGAATGAATTACATGAAGCAAGTAGGACTTCCATGGCTGGTTGTGGCAGTGACCCATCAGCAGTTGCGCCTAAAGTAGAGGTGGCCATGGCGTCTCTGGCTGCTCGGACTCCTCTATCGTTTCTGAGGTTGAGCGAGCTGCGGGGCAACTTCAAGATTGAGAGGGACTAGATGATTACTGTGGAGCCTCAAACACACATAGGGGTTACATGAGAGACTTCAGCAGCTGCCTAATCGGGCTCTATGGGGTACGCCATCGCTGAATGAATCAAGAAGATGAAAATCAAGAAGACCCTAGCTACCTATGCATATGCCTATGCCCATCGCCTCCACTGTGACGTACCCAAATGTAGAGAAAGATTGAGACCAAACTGAGTGTATCTCATGCAAGCACGAGCACCTCCCTATATTGAGAATACAAGGGAGTACAATTGACTGCACAGTATCTTGGCACATAGGACCTGGGTTCACACCAAGGCCATCCGGCCACACACCACAATATGCAATAATTAATTAATTAGATTACTCATCAAGCTTAAGAAATAAGTGATCGGCAGCCTAATGATAATTTAGAGAGTAGTTAATAATAGGGAATGCTTAAACTCCTTAATTAATAGTTTAATTAAGAAAATTAGTTCAAACTTAAGCTATTCTCTTAATTAGCTATAATTAAACCAATTATCTCGATTAATTACAAAAAGTTTTTATCTCTAAGTAATTTTTGAGAGGTGTTCTCTTATTCGCAAGAGAAATCTGCCAGCTTTTCGAGTCTGAGTTCGATTGTGAAGAGGGGGGGCCTATTTATAGATTTTTAGGGCTCATAGGCTTTGTTTGGAAGTTCCTTGCACTTCAAGGCAGCCCCCAGCCTCCCCCTAGCACCTTTTCCTGCTTAATCTGGCCTGTGCAAACTCATCACTGCTCCACACAACCCCCAGAATACACCAAAATGATGCTGCTAATTTTTTGACCTATTACAGGCTTAAGTTAAAAAATATGTATAAATATCTAGAGAGTTCTATGATAAAAGTCTTTTTCAAAAATGATTACCAAGACCTTACAAATTTTTTAGTTAAATTACTTAACTGTATAAACTTCCAGTGGCCATAATTGTGTCAGTTTTTATCCGAATTCAGTTCTGAAAACCATAGTAAAGTCATGATTACGGTTCCAAAAATACCAATATTTTCCACGGTCAGAGAATCCTACGTTGATTTTTCAATAATCATATTATTTTGATTAAGCTTTATACAATCTTTAAGGTTTTAAAAATTGGAAACCTTACAGGAAGGGTCTATTATAGTTCTACTTGGTAGTAGTTCTATGAATAGGGTTTGTTCATCTTTAGTCCACTCTTTGAAGATGGACTAGTTGTTTTGAATTGTTATTTACCTTTAGTTATCAGTTTGATGATGAACTTTGTAGTGGACGGGATGATGTGGAGATGTATGGTGAGGACCTTGAACCACTAAATGTAGAGGAGTCCTATCCATACCATACTTGTGTCATGTATTCTGGAGTTGTTTTCGTTGGAGAAGGTGACTTATTTCACCCTCTTGATTTCAGATTAGATATGGAAGTGTAAGAAATACTAAAGCAGTTTGATGCAACATGTAATGAAATTTGACTTGCACTTATACCTATGTGGTCTATTTTTCTAGCTTTTTTTTCCAAGATTTTCTTTTAATCAATTAATAAAATTTCCCATCGTGTTACAAGATGAAAGAGTCAAGGCTCCATATAAGCTCTTAACACTAGGTTGGTAATGGGACACTTTTATGTCCTGTTTAGTGACCATTTTCCTTGAATTATGTCAAGAGTTTCAAAATAGGATTTCAGGTGCTATCTGTCTAGAAAGTTGTCTCATGAGCTGAAAAAAATTGGACATTTTTTTGGAATATCAATTCCATCTTTAACCTTGTCCTTGCACAACATTTCACAACCTAAACTGTGTGAAAAAATGGGTCCTGTTTTTGGCTTTTTTTCAACTTTTTGCAACTATACCACTCTAGAATTCATGTTTGTGAGGTCTATAATTCTAGAGAACTATCTTTAGTAGTCCTCAACATGTCCTGATGCTTCTAGGGAGAAATAAATGTTAAAGTTGTAAGTTATGACCAAATTACAAAAACTGTCAAATCCTGTTTTTTAGCCAATTTTAGCTCTTCTATGATTTTGTTGGTGGCTTTCATGATATCCAAATGCAGTTTGATTTTCTATGTGGCATATTGTAACATAAATCTAATATTCCTTGAGTTTTGGGGCACCTAATACCCTATTTGCATAGTAAACAACAATGGTTGGTTTTTTCAATTATAAAAGAAAACGAAACATTCTACTATATCAAGTATAGCTTTTTCAATATTGTTAGTTTCTTGTGACAACTACATGCATTTTGTTGGTAGTAACCATATCTAGTCATAAGGATCAAATTTGGCTAGATATTGAATAGTTTCTATGGGATTCTACAACTCATAATGTTGAACCCAGTTTTTTCATGTTTGCTGTATTTAGCACTTCATCTTTGTCCCCAAGATTCTCCTTGGTAAGAGATGTATTATTCTTTTGACATGCTCCATGGCTCCTTATAAACCTAAAGGACAATAGGGAACTAAGAAAACATGCATATATTATTTGTATTGAGCATGGCTATAGAAACTTTGATGATAGGTTTACTGAATGGTAAAAATCCAACTTTTTTGTACCTATTTCTTTTGGCGAAACAAAAAATAGTGAGTGAGAAGCAATCATATGTTCTGATCACCAACCCATTGAAGTTAACTAGGGAATTTATCTCAAATCCTACAAAAATCCCTAATCTTATTTTTATGCAACAAAACGTAAGAAATGACTGTTTCGATGAAAATGTATTGGTCCATCAACTTTGGAGGCTTGGTGTGACCAAAAGATGAGAAATTTTACAAGTTTCTTATTTTTTCCATGTGTAGTAGGCCTCGAACTATAACCTCATGGAAGGATTTTACAAAATGAGTGGATCTACTATGGTTTTGGAGGTTTTTTTGAAAACCCCGAAAGCACACTTTTATGTCCTGTTAGGTTACCAACCTAGTGTTAACAAAGCTCTCTATCACTGCTCCACTCTTGAGGCATGAGCTTTGTGGCAGGCTAGAGTGTAGGTTGGCCCTCCTGTATCACAATCATCCTGCGAGTTGAGGATATCTCAAAAATAAGTGTTGGGCCCGTGAGGGGGACCAAGTAGCAACACCTCAAGTGTACTACCTAGCTGACAATAAGACTGACACTAGCTGTAAAATTTGAAGCCAAAATTTTTGCGCCATGGGGTAGTCCCATAGACAAAGCCTTTTTGACTCAAGTGGGTGGTCACAAGTGGCACAATCCGTTGGGTGGCCATTGTAGACCAACCCCAACTGCAATAACCTAATAGAGACTAGCCACTAGAATAGGGTGACTCTCCTTGACTATCTGTTGTCCCACAAGTGCTCCGATAAGTTTTTTAGGAACTCAGCTATGAGACCCTCCTCCTGCTGGTGACCTACTACAACAAGGTGGGCCCCTCTCCAAGCAGCCACCATGTGATGTGATCTGTACTAGAAAAAAAGGATCCCTGGGTAATCAATTGAAGTAAAAGGGTCCCTCCAAAACCACTTCTTAGGGTCCACTGCAATCAAGAGATAAAGGGAAACTATCCCATGCCCAAAGCCTCCAATGCCTAGTCTCAATATCTGATAGGTTAGGATGAAGCACATAGATCCTCCCTTTGATACCCACAACTCGAATCCTTTGGAAACAACACTTTGTTGCCTTTGGTGCCTCAATAGTAACTTTGTGGAGGCGGCTCTCTCGCTGAACCTCTTATCTTGGATTCTTGAAACAAGGTTATATTTCTTCACCTTGAGATGCAGAAGTAAATAAATATGCTATCTTTTCTTTTGTGAATGAATATGCTAAGTTTTTTTTCTAGCTTAGTTAGATTATTTAATGATAAATCATGTGATGTTGTGATGGTATTTTTCATGTTCGATTACGGTGGTTTTTGTTTGAACTAAACAATGTTTTTCTTTCTAATTTTAGGTTCTAGTGATTGTTCTTTTAGCATTCCAAAATTTTTCAAAATACACCTTGTTGAGGGTATCATGTATGATTATTTTTACTCTTACCAAAGCACTGCCCGTTCATGCAGGTCCCATTCCTCGTTAGATTCTAACATGTTGTGCATACTTGCTACTGGGTCTTGTAGCATGTATATGTCTGGTTTCACATCTATTGATGAGAGGTTTGAGTCTTGCATGTGTTGAGGTGCTTTTACATGTGGCTCGCATGCTTTGGCGATCTTCATTTGTGTGGTTTCTTCTACACGCATCTTTCACCAATCAAGCATGTTTGTGATACTCCATATTGAGGTCTTCATGTATGATCGTTATTACACCTACCAAGGAACCACTTATTCGTACAGGTGATGTTTCTCTTCAGATTCCAATAGCTGTGCATGCCTGATACTCAGTTTTTTATGCATGGTTGCATGTATATCGATGACAAGTTTGGGTTCTGCACATATGTGTTGTGTTTAGGTGCTTTGACAGGTCGCTTGCACATCATTTTATACACATATTTCATTGTGAAGGTTTCATGTATGATTATTTAGTATTGCGTGTTTGTGCAAGTTCCATTTCTCTTCCAATTCCAACGTGTTTGTCTCACAGTGTGTATATGTCTGGTTGTGCCTCTATCCATGACAACTTAATTTGGTCTTGCTTGTGTTGAGGTGCTTCAACATGTTGGTTCACATGCTTTGGTAATCATAATTTGTCTTGTTTGTTCTACACACATCTTTCACCAATCAAGCATGTTTGTAATACCCCATGTAATGGATTGGCCTATTTAACCTGAGAGTACTTTTGATAAATTACTTTGTAAGCATAGCAGGTGAACATAATTGAAGATAGCAACATAAACATAGCAATTAGTTAACTTGGCATGAACAATAATTTTGCAAGAGAGAGAATTTAGAGAACATGACAACAATTGAGGACCGGATTCATTAGGGAAAATTTGGACTCTCAAAGGGGCCTTATAAGGAGTTTGACTTCCTCTCTCATGTCCAAAATGGATGTGCGGTAATTTTTTTGCAAATCAACTCCAAACTTGGTGGGGATTTGGCAGTTAGAATCTACTCTTCAAGCTCTTTCTGATATATAGCAAGCCACGAGATTCCTCATATTTTGAAATATTCTATTTTTGATTCTCTTGTGATGTGACAACTCCATCTAGAATCTAGAGAAAAAAAATAGAATATTTCAAAATATGAGGAATCTCATGGCGTGCTATATATCAATAGAAAGAGCTTGAAGAGTAGATCCTGACTGTCAAATCTTCGTCAAGTTTAGAGTTGATTTGCAAAAGATTTACCACATGCTCGTTTTGGACATGAGAGAGGAAGTCAAACTCCTTATAATGCCCATTTGTGAGTCCAAATTTGCCCTAATGTATGTGGAGCCGGTCCCCCCTCTAATAGGCATTTGTATAATGATTTCTCCCATGAAGAGATACTTGTTACAATACAATCTTTGTGTTCCTTGTGACCTAGGTGAATGCAATGAAGATAGAAAGCTTCATGCATCACAAGCATGACTAAACTTTGAAGAAAGATTTAACTATCCCAAGCCTTAGTCTCAAGACCTCAAGCACCTTCGAAGGTGGAGAGAGCTAGCAAGGAATGAGGGTAGGGAAGAGGAAGAAGAAACATTTCATAGGAGAAACAATTAGTTCCTCACTTATCATAACTCTTCTTTCTAGCATACATAATATCATAGTAATGAAGATGGAGAAGATGGAAAGCTTAAGCATTGAAGCACGGCTCTTGGTTGGATTTGCACTCCATAGCCAAGAGTGTTGGTGTAGGCTCTCAACTTCTCAAAGATCTTGGAGAAGGAGATGGAGTTCTTGCACTTCGCATAGCACACAATGAGAGTGTGTGTGAGTGTGTGTGGGTGAGTATACCCTGCAAGCAAGGCCTCTTCTTGCTTTCGTCGAACCCCTCTTCTACCTCATGCTTGAAGCTCATTGGCTCATGCCAAGCCTAGCCAAGCACAAGCTTGGGCAATTTCTAGTAGTAGGGGTAGTCCTCGGACAAGTGTCCCCCTTTCTCCTTTGAGAGAGAGGACTTGATAAATGAAAAAACAATTAGTTAATTCAAGTAATTTATCATTGGACCCATTTTAAGCCTAGCCAACAGGATTCAAGCACCTCATGAAGGTAACATAGGTAGGAGCTTGACATGTTTCCTTGCTGCCTCTTAAGGCTTGAGGTTACCTTGAGTGTGTGTGTGTGTGTGTGTGTATTCTCCCACTAACCGCTACAATATGGGCTCAGCCCCTATTATGTAGGGATCACTTTGACTTCTGGTGCCCAAGCACCTTACTCATCAAGCATGACAAAGCACTTCTAGCTTGGCAATGTTCCGATAAGAATCTCAAGCAAGCACCTCAATAACCTTAGACATCCAGCAAGACAAGCACCTTAATCAAACACGACAAGTACCTCAAGCATGACAAGCACCTGAAGCAGGACAAGCACCTTGATCTTGGGTCGGGTTCCCACCTCAAGCTCAGACCTAGCTTACCTAAGGTCAAAGAGCTTTTACACACATTAATGGAGGTCCTCAATGAATCTAACCCTAAGGTCTTTTGCTCCATTGGTTAGCCTCGCTCTTTGATAGATCATCTCTCATTTGGGCCCCTTTACCATTGGCCCCGTGTTTAGATAGATCTATAAGCACATGTCTATATCTTATCCATTGTTCCCATTTATTCTCCCACACTAAGTGACCAATTTAATATGAGAAAATCATTTGGGTTGGTTAGATTTTATATTTTATGACACCCCATTTTGAGGGGTTCATGTATGATTTTTAGTACAATTACCAAAGCACCATCCATTTGTGCAAGTGTCGTTTCTCTTCAAATTCCTACAAGTTGTACAACTATGTTAAGTATGGAGCCTGATTTACCCCTTGTAATTTTTTGTGGTAAAAATGCACATTTGTAAGGCCCCCATTATGAGGAGAATTCATCGTGCGTGAAGAAAAATAACTCTCCGGAAATCAAAAATTTCACGAGGCCAGTCTCGACCTAGAATATTCCTTTTTGCCGGAATATTATGGCTGGATGGCGATCGGAAAGTGGTCGGAAAAGGACCCGTCGGTTGGCCGGTTGGTTGGTGATCGGTAGTCAATGGCCGTAGTCAAAATGGCCATAGTCAATGGCCGGTGGTTGGTGGTCGGAAGTCAATGGCCGGTGGTCGGTGGCCGAATTCAAAAATGGACTGGTCTTCTCAAGGGTGGCCACACATGGGCAAATTGAAGGTTACGATTTGGACTTATCTACACAAGGGCGGCTACACATGGCTGCTTCTCATGAGAGAGGGTAGCCCTTTTGGCCAATAAAAGGAGCCCATTTCTAGACACATTTCATAGTGTAAAGTTGATGCAACAAGGTGGGTATGAGGTGGTGAGAGTGAAGCAAGGCGGGAGCTTTATTAAGGGTATAATCCCTTTGTAACCTACTTCTTGTTAGAAGTACTAAAGCCATTAAGTGGCTGCTTTCTCGTGGATGTAGCCCACATTGGGTGAACCACGTATATCGTGTGTATACTCTCTCTCTCTCTCTCTCTACTCTATAATCTCTTGTTTGTGTAGATTATCTCTCTCCATTAAGTAATCTACTTAGCTACATCATATTTCCTAACAAACTAGGCATATACACACAATGAACCCTAGTAGTAGGTTGGAATCTAAATAGAAATAGGACTAGCATCAATAGGTGGTGCTTTGGTACATGTAATATCAATCATATATAAAGCCCTCAAAATGGGGTATTACAAACATGCTTGATTGGTGAAATATGTGTGTAGAAACCACACAATGACAATCACCAAAGAATGGGATCCATATGTCAAAGCACCTCAACACACACAACACCCAAACCTATCATCAATAGACGCACAACCAGACATATACATGCTATGAGACCCAGTAGCAAGCATGCAAAACATGTTAGAATCTAATGAGAAATGGGACATGGAATGGGTGGTGCTTTGGTATAAGTAAAAATAATCAATACATGATACCCTCAAAAAGGTGTATTCCAGACAATGCTAAATGAATAGTCAACTTGAACCTAGAATTAGAAAGGAAAACAATGTCTAGTTCAAAGAAAAAACCACCCTAATCGAGCACGAAAAAGACCACCATAATGCAACATGATTTATCATTTAATAATCCAACTAAGGTAGCATTAATAAGAACTTAGCATATAAAAAAATTGAGCATATTCATTTACTTTTGCATTTGAAGGTGAAGAAAGATAGCCTTGTTTCAAACATCTAAGATAATTCTCCAAAAGACTAGTGTATTCATTACAAAAATACATATACATAGTATTTGTAGCTAGGCTCATCTTGAAGATCTATTCATAGAGGAATAGATCAAAAATACATTAAGAGATGGGTGCTTCAATAAACAAGAGGATGCAAGTGTAATTCTATTATCCTTCTACATTAGAAGGATTCAAATCTTCTTGCAAATTTGGATTAGGAGGTATCACATGATGCGTATGTGGTAGGGATAGAACTCCAGTTGTTGTAAGTGGTTTGATATCCCCATTGGGGATATCCACATGATCCCATTCACTACGGAGTCCATCTTCAAAAAGCAGACTGAAAACAAGTAGCAAGAGTCACAAATATTCTTCCAAAAGAAAACAAGAAGGATCATTCTAAATATAATTATAAAAGTTTGACTCATCGTTCACTAAGATTGTCATCTAGCAATACAAAGCTAGATATGGGAAGAGGTAGATAGAGAAAATCAACCTTCAAGAACAATAAGCAATAGCTTAAAATTTTCAGGACAATTACTCAGCTAGGTTGCAAAAATACAACCCACTGTGTAACAAACCTTGTGAGCACTTTGGCTCTGATGGATCTTGCATGATCTTCAAGTCTGATGAAAGTTGCATGCAACTTTGTATTGCGTGGCTCAACTATGATAAAACTGATATTGAGTTGTCAAGTTTTGCAGAGGTCACGGATGTCATCGCACCACAAGATATCATGGTCGTACGATCAATAGAAACAACATAGGGCGGATGTAAGGAAATGCATGTAGCCCCAACACCTACAATGACAAAAACCATACCATGTATCAACAAATGCTAAATAAGAGCAGAGAAGCAAACACCAAACAAGTGACTGGTAGCATTCACAAATATAGACATACACACAAGGCCTGAACGTGTCAAAGCACCATAACAAATATGCTATGGACCAAGAAACAAACCTGGATGTCTTGTTGGTGTGTGAAGGATCATGTGAGTTGCACATGAATGAGGCCATGAAACATTTGAATAAATCAAGAGAAAGAGGCAAACTCTTGTTGAGGTTTCTCGTCCGCAGGTTGAAGGTGAAACCTTGATGACACAAGGGATGCAATTGTGAGAAAAGGAGGATGATGGAGGTGTGGTAGGATGCTACCAATCTAGTGGGAGAGTGAAGCAAGTGCATTTCTCAAATGATGATGAAGAAGTTGAAGCTAAATTCATAGGAGCTACTATTCACGAAGTCACCGGGCAAGGGCTACTACAAAAATTTTGGTCATGGTAGGTGATCTTGAACAACCATTTGTTGCCTTGATTGACCATGGTTCAAAAATAAACGTAATGTCAAAGAGTCTCTACAACAAGTGCAAATGGC
Source organism: Adiantum capillus-veneris (assembly GCF_014529385.1). Classification (NCBI taxonomy): domain Eukaryota; kingdom Viridiplantae; phylum Streptophyta; class Polypodiopsida; order Polypodiales; family Pteridaceae; genus Adiantum; species Adiantum capillus-veneris. The sequence continues at coordinate 149,317,314 of NC_140943.1, forward strand.
CAATGGAAACAGATCATGGTTGGATGGTGAAAGTAGCAAACAAATCATCCGGTGAAGTTTATGCAGCATGTCTAGGGGTGAAGGTGACAATAGGTGATATAAAAATTGACTAAAACTTCTTTATACAGGATACATCTTTATATCATCTCATCCTTGGACAACCCTACATTGTGGGAGTTCAAATGGAAACAAACGTACTAGACGATGGTTCAACATATGCCAAGATACAAAGAAAAGATGGTAAACATGCTGTCAATTCCTCATAGTTTTTGTAAATCATGAAAGGAATCATGACAACCTTAGAGATCATCCTCTACCAAAGGTGATCAAAGAGTTTCATGACCATAGGAAAATGATGGGTTTTGGCCAAGTACCATTGTAAAGCGGGATTGCAGTGGTATAGAAAGAAAAAGGGTCTCCCTTGATCCAAAAATAGGGGAAACTTTCTCAACAGGCTCCTTGATAACAAGGAATGGACCACTATGTTTTACAAAACTTGAAGATTTGAAGAGATGTAAGAGGCAATATGTACATAATGTACAAATAGGCATGAAAGAGAGTGGGTTGCTAGAGCTACTAAAAATGTTTTGGGTTTGTGTGAGCAAGTCCTTTGTAGATACTATGGGTGAGCCCGATTCTATACTCGAGTCTAGTTTTCATCTTGAAAGTGAAGTTGTGGAAGTTATGCTCTATGGAAATGTATCAAGTCATAGAAGCCTTTAAAGAAAACCAATGTTTCAAGCAAACAGTTGGCCCATAAGTCCATGTTAAAGAGTGTAGCAAAGAAGGTGAAACCAGTAGCTTCACCCTTACCACCCAACAACAGGGAAAAGATAGAGCGAGTTGCTTTGCAAAACCAAGCTTGAGGAGTCCTAAAAATATTGGTCACACCTTCACAAAGGAGTCTTTTCAAGAGTTGCAAATTGGTTGCAAGGAGTTTCTAACATAGGAGGAGACAAAGTTCTTTAAAGAAATGCTTTCAAAGCATGGTAAGGCTTTTGCATTTGAGCCACATGAGATAGGATGTGCTGATCCTTCTATTGTAGCTCCTATGGTAATTTCTACAATAGCTCATGTGCCTTGGAATCTGGGGCCTATTCCGGTTCCAAAGGCTCATTTGCCAAAGTTAGTAGAGCTATTGAATGAAAAGATCAAAATGGGAATTTTGGAGCCTTCTTGTGCTCCATACTCAAACAGGTGGTTCACGGTTCCAAAGAAGAATGATGCTCGATGCTTCATCCAAGATATGAAACCAGTGAATAAGGTGACAATTAGAAATGTAGGTACAGGTCCAATTGTTGATAAGTTTGCAGAGGTGTTTGCATGGAGGTCAATCTACTCAATGGGGGACCTCTACTCAGGGTATGATCAATTTCAGCTTGCAATAGAAAGCAGAGACTTGAAAACAACGAGGACACTTCTAGGTTTGGTAAGAATGTGTACCTTGCCACACAGGGGGCAACCAACATGGTTGCATGAATGGGATGAGTAAGGTCTTACGTGACTTTATTCCTCAAATCACAATGAATTTCATTGATGATTTTTCTATCAAAGGATGTGAAGAAAGTGAGAAAGATGAAGCTTTGGATCTCAGCAGATGCTGTAGGTTTGTGGAAAATCACATAAATGATTGTGATAAAATTTTGTCTAGGTTGGAAGTAGTGAATCTTACTTTGTTAGGAAAAAAGTCTATGTTTGGTGTCAATGAAGTCCTCATTGTGGGCCACTTGTGTGGGCCATATGGTAGGAAACCTTGTCCAACAAAGGTAGATGCCATCCAAAGAATGAAAGAAACATGCACTAGCATCACTAAGGTTAGAAGGTTTCTGGGACCATGTGTCTTTTATGTTATTTGGATTACACATTATGCACATGTAACTGATCCTCTTTATCAATTTCTTAGAAAGAATCAAAAGTTTAAATGGACAAAAGCACATGTAAAGGCCATGAAAAATCTAAAGGAGTTGCTCCAATCAGCACCAACTTTGTGAAAATAGACTATGAGTGCCAAAGGCTAGTAATTGTGATAGTAGATACGAGTCCTACAAGAATTGGATGGACAATAGGGCAAGATGCATGACAAAGATGGACACATGTATGTGGTGAGATTTGTTGCAAAGGTACTAAGTGCTCGCCAAAGACACTCTCCATGGATAAAGGGAGAATTATGGGGTATGGTTACAATCTTGAAAAATGAAAAACAGTACCTATTTGGTGCATGTGTGGTTGTAGAAACAGATTGTCTACCACTTCTTGGGATGATTACAAACTACTCAATGCCAGACATTGCTATGTTGCGGTGGATTGCCTACATTAATTCCTTAGATCTTGAGTTTAAGCACATTGCAAGTAAAGACAATACATTGGTAGATTTGATATCAAGGGCAAGGTATGAATATGAATCAGAGATGATTGATGAGGGAGATGATGTGGGCATAAAGTTCTATTCTATCTCTCATGTCAAAGGTAACAATGTCTACATGACTAATTCACTTGAATTTTTCTTGAAAGAGCTTTATGAAGGTGATTGGCTTCTTATTGGAAGCTACTTGAGTACTCTAACAAAGCATAATGATTGGTCTGAACAATAAATCAGGAGGAAATGCAAGAAAGCATATGGGTACTTTTTGAGGGATGGCTATTTGTGGAAGCATCCTAGACAAAAGGGTGTTACACCACAAAGGGTTATATGTAAATGAGAGACTCAAGTAAAGCTCATGCAAGAGTTTCATGAGAGTCTATGGGCTGGACACAGGGCTTGTGGGCAACCTTCTCCAAGTTGAAAGGAAAATACTGGTGGAAGGGTATGTATAAAGATGTATCTCAATTTGTAGAGTCATGTGTAACTTGTCAAATGTATTCAAATGTCTAACATCATGATGGATGTCACCCTACATATCCACTAGCCACGCACTATAAATGGGTTGTGGATCTAGTCACAATGTATTTAGAAGTCTGGCAGATGTGATACTTAGTTCTTGCACGAGAGGACCTAACTAACCAGGTTGAAGCGCGAGCATTAAGAGATAAAACCATGGAAGTTGTGTGCAAATTCCTTCTTGATCATATGTTTTCCTTTATGGTTGTGTTTGAAAGATCATTGTAGACAAAGGTGAATTGGATGCCAAGGAAGCAAGGGAGTTCTTTTCCAGATTAGGAATCAAGCTTTATCTTACTACATCCTACAACCCTGAAGGCAATGGAAAGAGTGAAAGAGGGCATCCTCTTATCATCAAATCTTTGGCCAAGGCTTGTGAAGAAAGAGTTGGTGAGTGGCCAAAACTATTGCATATGCTTTATGGGGTGATTGTACAACACATAGCTCAGTAAGTGGCTATATGCATGCGGAGATGATATATGGTCAAAAGCCAGTGATGCCAATTTAGGATATAGTTCCCACATGGAATGTAATACCTTGGCAAGAGGGGATTAACAGGAAGATCTCAACATTGCACATAAGGCAGCTCTGAGAGAGAAGACTTGGAGACATTGAGGCTGCAAAAGAACGACTCAAAAATGCAAGGTTGAAAAACAAGGACTACTTTGATAAGCGACATCTCTCAGGAGCAAAGCAATTGACAAAGGTGATTGGGTTTTAGTGTATGATAGTAGCCTCCATAACCAGCACACAGTCATGCGTAAGTTGTCAAAAAGATGGTTTGGACCATATGTTGTAAATCATGTGCGTGAAATGCTACTTATAGCTTGTCTGAACTAGATGGGATAGAGATAAAGGTTCCCATTGCGGGGAAAGGAATCAAGGTGTTTAAAGAAGAGAAGACAATGTTCTAGAAGATACTGAGGAAGAAGAAAACACAGATGACAAAAAATCAAAGCGAAGATGAAGCTTTGAACCAGCTAGTGAAGAAGAAACAAGGAAGATCTACAAGAGGGCTGGTCTTACAAAGAAAATGTGGCACATACCGGAGGATGTGTAGGTTTAGAGGGGGTGGATGTCGTGCTGTGACACATACATAGTGGGAACAAATGCTACAAGATCTATCTTGCAAATTTTTAAATACAAACGTATATTTTTTATAATGTACATATACATATCTAAGTATAATAACAAGCTTTCTATCTCATCCTATTATTTATCTCAAGGGTAACTATGGAAAAAGCGTTTATAGCTATTTGGGAAAAGCGTTTATAGCTCTGACTCTTTAACTTGGGGCCAAAAACATTGGTTCTTTCTTTGTACTATGTCATTATCATCTTATACCCTAGCTAGATCTTATATCTAGGGTAACTTCCTATATAATTATTCTATGTATTTTTTATATATTTCTTGTAATTTTTTTAATAGCTACTAGCAAGGAATGAAATCCTAGTGGGACACTAGCTTCCATGATTTTCAAAGATGCACTCATTTTAGCGCATTATTAAGAGGATGCTTACAAACCTTTGTCAAGAAGCAATGTCATGCTTTCATATTGGATGAGGTGTCCTTTGGAATCAAGGGGACCATAAGAAGACTTTTGCCCTACCAGAAAGATACCCTATGTTGGTGAATTTTTTATACAAGGGTCCAATCCAAATTAGAAAAAGTATATAAAATGGGAGTCATAGCTCATGAGCTTAATTTTTTTCTTCTATTTTTTTTTCTTTATTTGGAGCCATGGTTGAGGAGATATGATCAAAATGGTGGACCCCAGGCTACCCACATCATGCAGGGACAACTCATTTCAAACTTTGCCAGTTCCTGTACACACTGGCTTTTCTCTTTCTTGTGTAACCCTTGGGGGGGTTCCTTGCACCTATAAAAGGGGACCTCTTATTCCTTGAAAACCATTCAAGAGGGAGTGAGAGGATTCATGCCAAATTAGCCTTTAGCCCTACACTTTCCTTTAAGGAAGTCTAGCTAAACTTGAAAGAATCCTTGTAAACATCAACTCTAGTCAATCAAGGCCAAAGTCTTCTATCTCATTCCATCTTCATCAAATTGGCATCTCAAACGGGTTGATAAGTAAGGTGTTTCTTGCTTTGTTATTTTATTGATTTTTTATTTTTCATCTCCAAGTCCAACCTATACCTCCATATCTTCTATGACTTCTACCTCTAATCCTATCCACATCTCCCTTGTTTCCTAATTGTTTCTCTTGAAGGCATGCATGCAACAACGCTCTATCAAAAACCTTCTTATGAAGAAGTACTAGTGCACAAGGGAAATCTCTTCCCGCTACAGGTATCTTCCTAAAGTATCTTATTGCCTACGAGCAAGAATAGGGCTTGGGAGGGAAACTTCTCTTCTCACTTCTCTCATATCTACATTTTGCACATACTAGAATTATCCTAGATGAATAATCCACATGATGTGAATTTCTATCGCTTTCATTCTGTGCAATCTGTTGCAATTAACGTATGGATTATCCGCCAAATACACTTTCAACAACGTATAGTGTTTCTCTTTGGCCTAGAAAGTCTCAATAAAATACTTCTTTCACCGGATCCCATCATACTACCCCTTATAGACTATAACTTTTTTATTGACGTAAGTGTAGTTATCTTGCTATGAACCAAGAGGATTTGTACACACAATTAGTCCCAATCACTAAACAAAACATATATATTATGGTAAGCACAAAATTACAATTTCAAAGAAAAATTCGTAGCCTATTTGGTCAGCAAAGATCGAATTCCATTAACTCATCTATTAACCTTTTCATATTACCCATGATGCGATACGACGACCATAGCTTTGATGTTTCATCTTTGTGTTGTTTTGATATTCTCTTTTGTGTTCTTTCTTTGTGTGTGTGAGTGCAAGAGAGAAAGAGTGGGGCTTCTTTGATTGCACTTCCTTCCAAACCCTAGACTTCATGGCATCTATGGTATAACTCCTTCATATAGTTTTTGGAGTTCTCTCACAAAGTCTCACAGCCAAAAGCCTAGTGCTTTCCTAGCAAGACCGCAAACTTCTCGATAACATGTTGCCGAAGTATGTGTTGTTTTCAAGTAACCTACTATCACAACTATCAGCATGTATCCTACTCCCTTCAAGATGCAAGCGTATGTGATTGCATCTCAGGAGACACCCTCACTTTGCATCCCCCAAAAACAGCCCAGAGCTTCTTGGCCTTCTGCCGAAGCTGGGCATTCCAAGAGATAACCCGCAATCAGTGCATTCCAAGAGACAACATCCAAATCTCCTCAAGCACTTTTGGAGCTTTATGGAGTGCACCACATTTGGCATACACGTTGACCAAGGCAGTGCCAAGCACCTTTCAAAAATCCCTAACTAGAAATATCATCGTGATTTATTTTGCCCATATCATAGTCTTGTGTAGTGCTAGATTCCTTCCAGGGGTGAAATTGTACGTTGTTGCATTTGAAGAGATGCCCTCTCTCTGCATCTGCTGAAAAAAACAAAAAATTATTGACCCTCACCCACCCTTGCCTTCAAGATGCAAGCTTATGTGATTGTATTTGGGAAGATACCCTTGCTTCACATTTGTCGATAACAGCCTAGAGATTCTTGGACCTACCCTGGCCCTTGCCTTCAAGATGCAAGCATATGTGATTTCAACCCTCGCTTCGCATCCGCCAAAAACAGCCCAAACCATCACCAAGTTGGGCATATTCCGCAATTAGTACACTCCATGAGACATCAATTGCACATTCAAAGCTCCTCCATGACGACTTGTGCTTTGAGAAGTGCAGTGCACTTCGCATAGATACTGACTAACGTGTTGCCAAAGTATGTGTTGTTTTCAAGTAACCTACTATCTCAAATATTAGCATGTATCCTACTCCTTTCAAGATGCAAGTGTATGTGATTTCATCTCAAGAGACACCCTTGCTTCACAGGCGCCGAAAATAGCCTAGAGCTTCTTGGCCCTGCCAAAATTGGGCATTCCAAGAGATATCCTACAATCAATGCATTCCAAGATATAGCATCCAAGAATGAATCTCCTCAAGCACTTTTGGAGCTTTATGAATGCACCACATTTGGCATACACGTTGACCAAGGAAGTGCCAAGCAGCTTTCAACAATCCCTTACTAACAATATCATTGTGATTTCTTTTTCCCATATCATAGTCTTCTGTAATGCCAGATGCCTTCAAGGGGTGCAATTGTATGTGGTTGCATTTGAAGAGATACATTCTCTCTGCATCTACTGAAAACAGCCCAAAAGTTCTTGACCCTCACCCACCCTTGCCTTCAAAATGCAAGCTTATGTGATTGTATGTGGGAAGATACCCTCGCTTCGCATTTGTCCATAATAGCCCAGAGCTTCTTGGCCCTACCCTAACCCTTGCCTTCAAGATGCGAGAAAATGTGATTTCAACCCTCGCTTCGCATCCACCAAAAACCACCCAGACCGTCTCCAAGTTGGGCATATCCCGTAATTAGTGCACTCCATGAGATACGGATTCAAAGCTCCTCCATGATGATTTGTTCTCTGATAAGTGCCATGTACTTTGGATACATATTGACTAACGTGTTGCTGAAGTCTGTGTTGTTTTCTAGTAGCCTACTATCGTGAATATCAGCATATATCCTACTCCCTTCAAGATGTAGGCGTATGTGATTACATCTCCGGAGACACCCTCTGTAAGGTGCAGCGGAAGTGAGTGTTAATCTTGCTCAAGATGAGTGCTCCGAACTGTGCTCAAGGGTTTCGTTTAGTTACAAAAGGGAGAGCCTTACATTCCTTTAGTGATAGAGTGCAATGATCACAAACAAAGTGAATGCTACTATGAATGAAGGTGCTGACTGATAGGTATGGAGGTGCGTTCCCCACCATTTATAGACATTCTTCCAGAATGATTGGTAAGCAAGGATCAAAATTCCATGCATTATTGCTGATTAATCAATACTTTTAGGGACAACCATCTAGGTTAATTTTAGTGAGTTGATCTACAAGAACCCAAATCAAGTCATGACCCTCTATTGGTGATTGATAGAACTACAATTAATCACAAAGAGATAGTGCACATATAGTGTAAATTCTTTAGAAGCTACTAATCTCATGAATGTGCATGCCGCTCCAAATCAGCCTTTGCTAAACACTAAGCCCATAACAACTAGTGTGCATGCATTTAACAAAAACATATATCAACATGCATATCCATAATTGTACTTGCCAATGCTTATGGCTAATGGTATGCTCACAGCTCACGGGAGGAGATAACTAAATACTTTCCACATGAAAACAGTTCTAACTGATTTGGACCATAATAGAATGTGAAAATCCATCACATCTAGGTACCAACAAATGAACTAGTTCATTTAACGGAACAAGACTTTGCTTATGGGTATAAACAATCATCCATTAAAGTTGTTTAATAGTACTTGTAACCTTAAAAAGTTTTACTAAGTATAAGATAATTTTTGGCTACTAAAATTGTTCCTCATACAATGTGCTCAAAATGGTCTAGGAAACACATTTGACCATCACCTAGGGACTTTGTCGCAATACATAACTCAAATAACGGGCGCCAGTGAGTCCTAGCGACTCATATTCTCCACATGTGGAATATGTCCCATATAAGAATGTCCAAAAAAATGACATCCATCAAGTACGAGAGTTACTTGTGTGTGGAGGTAACTGTAAACGCTTAAATGACATGAGCGAGAGGGACCCTCATTAACCTTTCTCCACACTGGCTTAACCAAACTCCATGCATGAGTTCCTAGACCATGTTTCTCCTCTCGTGAAAACATGTACCAAACCCAACCCTACATGTAGGTCCATAACTACATAATGTAGAAATGTAATTTGGACACTACAACCCAAAATATTTTGCTCCTACATGACCTTATCATGTCTCTGAAGAGAAAAATGGATGAAATTATAGAAGCTTATACATCCTACTTGGAAAAATAAACAAAAAAATATTCAAAAATAAAATAAACCAAATTATATACATAGTTTTCACTTACCCATAGCCAAATGTGCATGCCCAAATATCTCGCATGCAAAGGTCTAGAAACACCAATTGAAAGATTAGTGAAAATCAAGCAGTATTGCAGTGGTAACCATGGGTGTTACCTTTGCAATCCAAACCCCTTGGGTAAAATTGAGAATTTCAAACCCCTTGGTTAGACTCTGTAGAAAAACAACTCAGCCTACCAATGATGGGGACCAACTTAGTCTACAGTGTCTAGTAATGATTGAAATCAACTTTAAAAGATGAAATTGTCCACTACACGTTGGTAGATTGTGATCTTATTTCCTTGAAAGAACAACTATGACAATATGAAATTGTGAATTTCAACAATGCTGAAGTGAGTTAGCTAGGTCATACCCTTGAAAATACCACTCCTAGAGATATAATCAGTGCTAGAATTAAGAAACATATCTTCTCAAGTTGGAATCTTACTCACAACTGGATCTCAAAATAATCATATCTTGGCACAGACAAAAGAGAGTGATTACTAACATCCCAAAGAAAGTAGTTACACTAAATTTTCTTAGGTTTTCAATAAGAGAATACCTTTTGGGAGGCTCTCTTAATCTATTCATGTCGTCTCATGAATTATGTGCTTGATAGCGAGGCCATGTCTACTCGGTACCCACAGAAAAAATCATATGAATTGCTAGCACCTTGTGCATAGAAATCGCTCGTCGCGATAATCATATACAGCAATCACAAGCAATGATACGAACCTCAAATCTTTCCAAATAGAGTAGCTAATATTATAGTAGAAGTGTAAACTATGATTTAGTGGAATGAGTCAACAATACTGGCATGCCATGCATGCATATTAGAGAAATAGTGTGGTAAGCCCTTGGCTTCAATGACGATCTCCCCAATGTGAGAAGATTCCATATGTACCTTGCACAATGTGTACTAGCATGGGTACATCACAGTTAGTCATTACAAACCATAACTATGAGCTTATATCCTCTTATTGCCAAACTTGTGTGCCATTATTGTTGATTCTAAATCAATGGATAGTAATATGGCATGGAATAGAATCCTTGCTTTGTAGTAAGGTTGTCAAAGCACCTTGCTTTGCACAACAAAGAAATCTTATTTAATTAAAAATTGAAAGACAAAAATACAAGTGAAACTTAAAATTGTCTAAACTTGTCACCTCTTTAAGAGAAATTTGCTTCTCTTGAAGGTGGATCCTCGCCATGCATGCTGCAAAATTTATAGTTTTCAGATGCACCTTGTATGCCCTTGGGGATTGCTTCATATCGACCTTCAAATAAAAACAAGTAGACATTTTGCCAATTGTTCCCAAGTCCATATGCTAAAATCATATTTCAAACTTTGGAAACTTCTATGAAATATGCCCTAAATTGAAGCGTTGCTTCACATAAATACATGAAAATGATAAGATAGTATGGAACGGATGTTCATATGTAATAGCTTGTTATATTGACAAATAGATGTCAATGCCAAAGAAAATCAACCTTGTCAAGTTTTCACTGAGAAAATTGGCCCTGCCAAATCGTGCATCTTATTGCGGAGATTCCTTAGATTACCCAATACTAAAATAGACTGAAGCAACAGTTGCTTGTCAAGTTGATATTGTAGAAAATCCTACAAAATGGAATAAGTTCAGAATTGAAACTCAAATTTAAGGTTCTTACCATTTTTTAAACATACAAGACCTAAAAAAAATCACACCCTCTTCTCCCAAAAACCTGATGCTTTGAAACCAATGTGAGACCTAGGGGTGAGTAGGCATACTGATCTCCTCCCAACCTCCATACTTATAGCCCTTGGCACTTGCAAGTAGGACCCTTAACCTTATGCCCTTGCCCTTGGCTCCTAGCTGTACCGAGCCGTTCAGACCCCTTTGACCCTTGGCCTGAGACATGAATACTTTAATTACTTTGAGCAAGCTCATAAGACTATTCTGGTTCTTCATTATGCTAGAGATCAAAATTAGAAAGGCTCAAATGGGCCTTCTCTGATATAAGATATAGCAAGAATGATGAAATCATGTAAGCATTTTCAAAATATGAGTCCTAAGCCATATGTTACTCTATTCCATGTAATGTCAACACCCTCTTGGATCAAACATTTGAAAGAATTTTAGAAGAGATTACTATGATATGAGATGCAAAAAATAATAATAACCATTGACGAGAGCAAAGCGAACCCCGAACCCCTGACGGCCTCTAAAACACCGGGGACCGAATGGCGCGCCTCGAGCCTGTCATGGTAAAGCAAACAGGGGGCACCACCTAGCTTCAGCGGCTAGGACGCAAACAACACACCACCATAACAAAGTTTTCATCCAAGAGAGATGAATGCTTGGGAGTAATGATGAAAAGGAAAGGGAATGAGATCAGGTGAGAGAGAGAGAGAGAGTGAGGGAGGGGGTATAGCGGCTTAGTACTTAGGCATCACAAAAGGATGGCGAATCCGCACACCCTTCACACATACACAAGCTCACTCCAAAACACAAGACTAGGTGGCGATTCCGCACACCTCACATGGGCAAAACATTGCAAGAAAACATACTCACAAAACCTCAAGCTTTATTTAGAGAATTAGGCGATGAAATGGGAAGAATAGGGTAGGGGAATGAGAAGGGAGAGAGTGGTAGAGCACATGGCGGATAGGTGGGAGTTGATGGCGAAGACTCGCACGAGGATTATGGCCATCATCCTTCATTTAGTTTCCCTTCATCTTCCATAGCCAAGGGTGTAGAGGTCATGCTCAAGACAAGCATGGTGATTGCGGTGATGGTGATGGTGATGGTGTGGGTGTGTGTGTGTGTGCACTAGCACACACAGTGCATAGTGTGTTCTTTGGTGATGTTGTATGTGTTTGTGTGATGGTGACCCTTTTTATATAGGGGAGGAGGGGGGGGGGGAGAAATTCTAGAATTTAGAAATGAAGAAATCATTATCTATATAGGCCATGTGACTGTGGGCCCCACTTGTCTGGCTGTGTGTATATGTGCCAGAACAGTAGTCTTATGAGAGAGGAGATGGGTTGATGAAAAAAAGTGAGAGGTGACATGGAGACTAAAGTAATTACAAGAGGGGAGAGAGAGGAGTGTGTTCAGAGGTGAATCTGTGTGCAGATGTGTGTGAACACAAGAAAAATCAGGTAACCACCGCGTGGGGATGGGTTTGTGGGTACATTTTTCAGTGAAACTGAGTGTGTGTGAGTGTTGGGAGGTTATTTAGCTACAAGACAAGAGATATGGCGCCCTTTAGAGAGTGAGGGGGGTATTTGGGTCATGGGATATGATAGGAGAGAGAAAGAGGGGGTGGGGTATACTATTTTGGAAGATAGGGTAGGTTGCATGTGAGTTAGGGTGCATTATTGGTGAGAGGTGGGGTAGCTTGAGGTGAGAGAGACAGGAGAAAGGACAAGGGGAAGAGAGAGGGGGTTGACCTTTTGAGTGGAGGAGAGGAAAAGGGACACACGGTGGGGCAACAGTGAAGAAAAAGGAGGCAAGGTGGGGATGGGCTACCCCGCAGGCATGAGGTGGCCTATTTTACCTTTCTTATATATTTACATAATCATACTTTATTTTTTCTTACTTTTTCCAATGCCTTTTATCACTCCCTCCCTAAGAGGGGGTTTTCATGGGGTGGGGACGAGAGAAGAGGGGTATGGGAGCTTGGCTTTTGAAAAGCCCCCATCATTAGTCCTCCCCTTTTGGCTAGAGGCATTCATGTCTCTAGCTCATTTGTTTGATCATTATCGTCGAAGGTGGCGGCTGATGGTGTGTCCTCATCTGGAATGTCAATAGGTGGAGCCAACCATTTACCCTGGTTTTATGAAGTTTTCCATCAGCCTGCATAAGCTAGTAGCTTCCATTGGCATACTTTTTCCTGACGATGAAAGGACCTTCCCATCGGAGTAGGAGTTTCTTATCCTTGCACGTGTCGAAGCGATTGTCGTAGTGGAGCACCAACATTCCTTTCTTCAATTCTTTTTTCCGGAGATGCTCGTTAAAGCTAAGCCGTCTATGCTCTGCTTGTGCTGCATAATAATTTATTTCTTCTTCTCTGTCCAGCTGCAATCTTTCCAAGTTGATGATGTGATCTCTCAAACACATGTTGGGCTGTTGAAGCTGGCTTGCCATTACTCTGAGACTTTGTAGTTGCACTTCAATGGGCAAGATTGCTTCCTTACCAAATACTAGATGATACGGTGTGAATCCCAAGGATGTACGAAATGAAGTTCTGTAGGCCCATAAAGTTGGTAGTAGATACTTATCCCAGTCTCCAGGATGATTGTTTACCTGCTTGGTAATAATTATAGAAACCATTCCATTTACCTTTTCAACTAGGCCATTACATTGAGGGTAATATGGTGAAGAGTGCCTCCTTGTAATGCCCAGTTTCTGTATTAATTCTCCTACCAAGTCTGCTATGAAACCTGGCCCTCTATCAGAGATGATCTCTAAAGGTGTGCCAAACCTACAACATATGTGCTCGTAGATAAATTTAGCTACCTCTACCGCTATGATTCTAGTGGTGGTTGTAGCCTCTGCCCATCTAGTCATGTAGTCGACCCCCATGATAATGTAGAATTTTCCTGAGTTGGCCCTAGGTAATGGCCCGATGGCATCGATACCCCATTTTTCAAATGGGACATATGAGAGAATAGGTTTCTGTGGTTCAGTCATAAGTGACCTAGTGCCGGCCTTTTGACACAACTTACACATTTTGCACCAATGGTGTACATCACGGTTGAGGCTAGGCCATATGAAGCCTGCCTGCAAGATTTTCCTACTTGTTATGTCTAGGGCAAAGTGACCACCACAAACCCCATCGTGACAGCTAGCAATTACTCCCGTGATTTCCTGAGAGAGAGGGACCTTCCTGAGTATTTGGTCCTTACCCTTACACTACAAACCGTCATTGATGAGTCGATACCTTGTGGCCTTCCGCGTCAGCCATTGCTTCTGTCCCTTTGTTAAATCTGATGGGCATTCCCCTGTTTCCAAAAAATGCATGATGTCAGGCAAGGCATCACTTCCTTGAAATAGAGGGAGCTTTAGTTTTATTGCTCCAACCACCACTTCCTGTAGTCTTTCACTTACTAGGGCATCTGCTTCTTGGTTTTGAGACCTTGGGATATGGTGTATTTGAACTTCTTCAAACTTACCCAACAAGGTTTTTACACCACTTAAGTGAGTCCTTAAACTAGGATTCTTACATGTCCATGCTCCATTTACTTGCCTTACCAGAAGTAGAGCATCCCCAAATACATTAAGGCGTTGTACACCTTGCGAGACGCACCATTGTAGACCCTTGGTTAGTGCTGCATACTTAGCTTCATTTTGAGAATGTGAATCTAACAATCAGCCCAACGAAAATACCTTTGTCCCTTTGTCATCAAAGACCACTATGCCTGCAGCTGCTTTGTCGGACGCTCGCTTGTAGGCTCCATCAAAGTAGAGAGAGTATGCTCCTTCTACCATCGGTGGTACTGGAGGTAATCGGACTTCTCCTTCCTTAGATTGCTTCTCCTTCCTTTCAAAGACTTGGTAGGTCATGAGTCCCCCCAAACTTGCCCTTGTCGTTCTTTCTACCTGTACCGTGTAGTCAAACTCTTGCAGACGAACTAGCCATTTAGTAATTCTAGCAGACACATCCATGTGTTGTACAACATAGGGAAATATTTCATCCGTGGTTAGAATCACAAATTGCTTAGGCAGCAAATATGACCTAAACTTTGTAGTTGCAAATCTAAGAGCTAGGACTAAGTGTTCCACATGGGTGAAACCTTTCTCTCCTGCTGTCATCATTCGACTAGAGAATTAGATTGGCCTCATGAAAGATGTCGTCGTATCCTTTTGGAGTAGCACAGCCCCTAATGAGTCATCACCAACACTTGAGGTGACATAGAATTTTTCATCCCAGTTAGGTGGTGAGATAGTTGGCAGACTGGCTAAGACCTCCTTTACCTTGTTGTAGTGATGTTCGCTTTCCTCGTCCCAAGTGAAAGTTGATATTTGAGTGAGTTGTTGTAGTAGTAGAACAAGTTGTGATAGTAGATGTATGAATCTACTTAAGTACCTCACCTTCTGTAGAAAAGAGACCAGTTGACGTGCGGTCGTTGGTGAAGGTAGGGCTATGAGTGCGGACACTTTACTTGGGTCCGCGTTGATACCTTTTGCTGAAATTTCATGGCCTAGTAGAATGACTTTACTCTCCCCAATGTGGCATTTATCCACATTTAATTGCCCACCTAGGCTCTGCAACCTAGCCAAACCTTCAGTTACCTTTTCTAAATGTGAAATAAGGGAGCTATATATACAAAAATCATCAATGAACACTCTTATGGATGTTCCAAAGAACGGTTGAAAAACATATGTGACATATCTTTGGAATGTGGCAGGTGCATTTGTGAGACCAAATGGCATAAGCCTGTATGCAAAACAACCCCATGGCGTGATAAAAGTGGTTTTTAGTTGATCTTCCAAGGCTATGCGTATTTGAAAGTATCCAGAATAACCATCACAGACGGTATAGCATTCAAAACTCGCTACTTCATTCAGAATTTCATCCAAGAAAGGGAGAGGAAAGTGGTCTCTCTTTGTAGCTGCATTTAGTGTTTTGTAGTCAACACAGACCCTCCACTTACCATTCTTTTTAGGCGTCACCACTACGGGTGACACCCATTCTGAGTTTTCTACAGGATAGATGAATCCCGCCTTCAGCAGTTTCCTTACCTCGGCCAAGAGTGCCTTTTCTTGTATGACCCCCAATCGTCGTAGCTTTTGCACAACTGCTTTTACCCCTTCCTTCAGCTTAATATGATGTTCCACCACTGTAATGCCTGTGATTCTTTCATAGTTGTCAATGAACAGGTTAGGAAATCCCATCAACATTTGCAAAAAACTATCTTTCTCCTCAAGTGTTAATTCCATAGACAACATACCCTTCAACCTACTTCCTCCTAGGCCAGGTGATTTTCTCTCCTCTTCATTGGGTTTCCCTTTTGGTGATGGATCACCAGTTGTGCTTACCCTTTGTGGATCCTTCATAATGATACCCATCACATCAATGGAACTGTCACTTTCGTCGGTGGATGTGGTCTCCTCCTCAGAACTGGAAGATTCGCTAGTGGTTTCATCTGCTGATGTTTCCAAATTCATTTGCTTCTGTTTGCCAATCCTCATGTCGTAGTAGATTGTCTCCTTTCTTACTGGTCATGCATAGAAGGCCAGTACCCCAGTCCTGTTTTGCCTTCATGGCCATCAACCATGGCCTTCCCAAAATTAGTGGATAGCCCTCTCCCTTAGTAGGCATTACAAAAACATCTACCTCTACCTCAGTGTTGAAAGCCTTTATTTTCACGGCACTTACCACATCCACACACTTTACTTTTGCGTTGTTTGCCATCTTTGCCTTGCATGGAGAAGGCCTATCAACCTCGAGCCCTAATCGAAGCATCATAGCTTCACTCATTACACAGATTTGTGCACCTCCATCAATGTAGGTGTTTCCAACCCTCTTTCCTTTTATGTTTACGTCGACAATTGGAAGGATGCCATCCATGTTGCATCCCGAAATTGCTCCGGCTACCTTTGTTTTGGAGCGTCTTGTACTTACCATTTTAGACCATTGTCGCCTTACTTTAGGTACAAGATGTAGCAGCTGTGGCCATGTAATCTTTGGTCCTTGCTCTGCCACATCCAATGTTAGATCATAGGGCTTTGAACTTTCCCCTAGCTGGAAGTCGGTGATGCCCAATTTCGGTCGTGGCCTGGATGGCCTCTTGCTAGTTTCTCCTCTCATGCTTCTCTCATCATCTGATTGTGTAGCTTTCTCCCTCCTAGCTCTTTTCACAGTCATGGCTTCAAGTGGTTCTAAAAAGGTTACCTTCTCCTTACCCTTGTCCCTCTCCTCTGCTCTGGGTGGATCCACTACTAAGGCTTTTCCTTTCTCTTCTAGCCTTATGATGTTTACAGGGCGATCAGGTGGTGGGGCTGGTGGAAGAGGTGGGATGGATGCTTGTAGTGGTGTCTGGGGTGGACGTAGAATTTGTGTTGGTGGGGGTGGTGCTCGGGGTGGGCGTGTTCTTTCTCTAGGGGGTGACAATTGGTTCCTCCTACCTCCTCTATTATAGTTTTGTCGTGGTTTGGGACAGTAGTACATACCGTGACCGTCTTCTCCGCAGTTGTAGCAATGATACTCCCTGTTTTGTCGTCGTGCTCTTCCAGGGCCTTGATCTCTTTCTTGACTCCTTCCTTGTTGTATTAAGTGGACAGACAAATTCTGCAGTTGGTCAGTAATATGGGCCAACATATCTTGTTGGTCATCTCTTACCCCAAGAGCCGGTGGTGGTGGTGGAATGGTGGTTGTCGTAGTTGCTGGTCGACGCGATGTTCCTGATTCTGTTGACTCCGTTTCTTTGGCTTTCATTCGCAGCTTCTTGTCTTTAAGGCAAGCAATCTCAACGGCTAACTCGTACGTAGCCGGGAATCTACCTTTCACCTTCTCCTTGAGAAGCGGCCATAAGCCATGCGTGAACCTATCTTTTTTTAGGAAATCGGGTGCAGCTTCCCCCCTAGCCAGTGACTCAACCCACCGTTCCCACAAATCCACAAATTTGGACTCATAGGTGGCATATTCTAAAAGACCCTCCTACTTCAAATCTCTCAACTTGTCCCACAACTTTTCTGAAGTGGTACCTCCCCCAAAGCGCCTCTTAAAAGCGGTTTTAAAGGGTTCCCAGTCATCCTTGGTTTCTTGTGGAAGTGCATTGTACCATGATCTAGCTTCTAGCTTCATGAGATGCTTAAAGATTCTAACCCGGGATTCATCCGTATCTTTGTTGCTCACTACACATGCTACTTCAAAGTCATCTAGGAAGTCTGTTACCAAATCCTCCCCCTTCTTTCCTTTAAATGTTGGAAATGCTACACTTGCCATGATAACTGAGAGAGAGCTAGAAAGACACACTGTTTAACTTGCAAAAGTTTTTTTTCTTCTTTACAAGGAGGCGTCTATACCCTCTTATACTAGGACATAGATTAAAACTTCAAACGGTACATTGCCTTGTACCAAAGGTAAGAAAAATGGTTGATCTGATGCCAGAACCTCAAAAAATCGCTCCCCACCCAGCATGGTGTCAATGACGTGCTGGTAGTGAGCCTTCAAATCCAGTATTACCTTGATTGAGCGTACACGTGTTGGTATGTGTGATCTGTCTGGAGGTAGGTTGTACTGATTCATGTGAAGCTTAGAGGTGCTTAGTCACTGTCCAAGCTTGTGGGAGAGGGTGGTGTTCTTTCCTGAAACAAACTCAGTAGATCCCTAGTTTCTCTAGTGAGAGTGTGAGCCAATGATTCCGTTATCTGTGCTGTAGCATCAGGTGCGACTTGAAAACTAGCTGTGATAATTACCTCGGTGACTTGAGTTACCCGATTCTCAAAGTAGAATAGTGTTGATTCTCTATTGTGTAAAGCTCCTTCCATTTTGTTGTTGTGGGTTGGTTGTAGGTTGCGGACATGGTTTCGACCTTCTCCTTCTTCTTCTTGGCACTTGGCCTATGTATATCCACTGGGTTTGGCGTGTTGGTTGACTCTCTCACTGCAAATCGATTACCGTTACGCCTGGCACTCGAGCTTCGATGGAGATGCGGAGTTCGTCTAGTTGTGCTTGGAGCTCTTCTTCTTCTGACGTCCAATTAGAAAATCCTGCTAGCCATTCATCCATTCACAATAGTTTAGGGATTTCAGTCTTGTAAACTGAAGGGTTTCATGAAAAGATCCTCCGTGGGGGCACCAAATGACGAGAGCAAAACGAACCCCGAACCCCTGACGGCCTCTAAAACACCGGGGATCGAATGGCGCGCCTCGAGCTTGTCATGGTAAAGCAAACAGGGGGCACCACCTACCTTCAGTGGCTAGGACGCAAACAACACACCACCATAACAAAGTTTTCATCCAAGAGAGATGGATGCTTGGGAGTAATGATGAAAATGAAAGGGAATGAGATCAAGTGAGTGAGAGAGAGAGAGAGAGAGAGAGAGAGAGAGAGAGAGAGTGAGGGAAGGGGTATAGCGCCTTAGTACTTAGGCATCAGAAAAGGATGGCGAATCCGCACACCCTTCACACATACACAAGCTCACTCCAAAACATAAGACTAGGTGGTGATTCCGCACACCTCACATGGGCAAAACATTGCAAGAAAACATACTCACAAAACCTCAAGCTTTATTTAGAGAATTAGGTGATGAAATGGGAAGCATAGGGTAGAGGAATGAGAAGGGAGAGAGTGGTAGAGCACATGGCGGATAGGTGGGAGTTGATGGCGAAGACTCGCACGAGGATTATGGCCATCATCCTTCATTTAGTTGCCCTTCATCTTCCATAGCCAAGGGTGTAGAGGTCATGCTCAAGACAAGCATGGTGATTGCGGTGATGGTGATGGTGTGGGTGTGTGTGTGTGTGCACTAGGCACACACAGTGCATAGTGTGTTCTTTGGTGATGTTGTGTGTGTTTGTGTGATGGTGACCCCTCTTTATATAGGGGAGGAGGGGGGGGAGAAATTCTAGAATTTAGAAATGAAGAAATCATTATCTACATAGGCCATGTGACTGTGGGCCCCACTTGTCTGGCTGTGTGTATATGTGCCAGAACAACAGTCTCATGAGAGAGAGATGGGTTGATGAAAAAAAGTGAGAGGTGACATGGAGAATAAACTAAGTACAAGAGGGGAGAGAGAGGAGTGTGTTCAGAGGTGAATCTGTGTGTGAACACAAGAAAAATCAGGTAACCACCGGGTGGGGATGGGTCTGTGGGCACCTTTTTCAGTGAAACTGAGTGTGTGTGAGTGTGGGGGAGATTATTTAGCTACAAGACAAGAGATATGGCGCCCTTTAGAGAGAGAGGGGGGTATTTGGGTCATGGTATATGATAGGAGAGAGAAAGAGGGGGTGGGGTATACTATTTTGGAAGATAGGGTAGGTTGCATGTGAGTTAGGGTGCATTATTGGTGAGTTATAATGCATTATTGGTGAGAGGTGGGGTAGCTTGAGGTGAGATAGAAAGGAGAAAGGACAAGGGGAAGAGAGAGGGGGTTGACCTTTTGAGTGGAGGAGAGGAAAAGGGACACACGGCGGGGCAACAGTGAAGAAAAAGGAGGCAAGGTGGGGATGGGCTACCCCGCAGGCATGAGGTGGTCTATTTTACCTTTCTTATATATTTACATAAGCATACTTTATTTTTTCTTACTTTTTCCAATGCCTTTTATCACTCCCTCCCTAAGAGGGGGTTTTCATGGGGTGGGGACGAGAGAAGAGGGGTATGGGAGCTTGGCTTGTGAAAAGCCCCCATCACCATGTAAGCATTTTCAAAAAATGAGACCTATACTATACGTTACTCTATCCTAGGTAATGTCAACACCCTCTTGGAGAAAACATTTGGTAGAATTTCTATCAACAAATAGGACGTTTTTCCAGATAAAATGAGCAAAAGACATTAGAGAGTAATTGTGATACAATCCTAAACCTATGATTTAATTGAAAATCAATTGTGCAAAATAGTTCAAGACCAATATCTTTTCCTCTATGAAAATAAATTTGATTACATTTTATTACTCGAGCTTTTGTAGGTCACAAAGGAAGAGATTGCAAAAAACAAAGAAGTCAAACCCTATTTCTAAGACTAACATAGGCATTGGTGAGGACCCCGTGTATATGAATGACCTTGAAGATGATTTTGATTGAGATGAGACCATGGAGACTAAAACGGCCACTATGAGGGAAAAAAATAATGTGGATCAACATGAGCCATAAGGGACAAATTCCAAGGAATCCATGAAGAAGATCGGGACTTACCCAAACCCTGTAGAGGAGATTGAGCAAGTCAAGCAATTAAGGAGTCTGGTAGAAGAGACCCAAAGGGATCTAGAACTAGCACCTAGGAAAATCTAGACTATGAACACATTATTTTCTACACAAACTCACAAGGACCACATATCACTAGCCATACCTAGTGTCATCTAGGAAGAAAGTGACTTAAGACATCAAAAATTGGGCATACTCCTTTCTTGTTGGAAATAATGTTCAAGGAGGATTTTCTAGCCCTATTGAGGAAATGGAGATGCCATCTTCCACATTTCGAGGGACCAAAGCCTAAAAAGTGCTGTTAAATATTACCCCAAGTTAATGGATTTTGTGTCTTTGGAAGTAAGAACCACCATCATGTCTAAATTGTATGGAGATCTCGAGCTAGTCCTATCTCTTTGAGATTTCCTCAATGGCAAATTGAAAGTCGTGCTACCACAATTTGTGCAACAAAGTACCATTTGAGGAGAAATACTTAGATCCATAACCCAACCTAGATGACAACTCTGTTGCTGAAATACCTATAACAAATTGTGACAATACTTTGAAGGTGATGAATCCAATGTGACCCTACCAATCTAAAGGATCAAGTGTGAAGGGAATCCTTGACGATGCTGCAAGGGCTAGCATTGTAAAAAAAAATTTTGGGAATATATGGGAAGACCTCACCTTGGGATCACAAACATAGTGGTAAAGATGGCCAATGGGACTATTGTTAAAACTATTGGGATGCTACCAGATCTAAAGATCAAGGTCCTTGGACACAAGGTAACGCATACCTTCATTGTTATGGATTTCTCCAAGCATCCTATGCCATTTGAGATGATATTAGGATGTCCTTTCATGAGAGACACAAAACTGGTGTACGATTGATCTCTAAAAACCATGTCTACCTACAGTTCTAAGACTGTGTCATTCAAATTGATCTTGTAACCGGTCGAGCATATCCTCTAGGAAACAGATTTATAATTCACAATCGATCTAACACCACAATTCACTCAGCCCCATTGCAATATTGTTACACATGTAAAAAGGACATTGATGTTGGGGAAGACTCCCCTTGTATGGATGTTCTACCTGGAATGGCTTAGTCTAACAACGTGGAATGACAACGTGGACTGGTTCCACCTAGTGGAAACCATAGAAACGTGGAGAAGTGGAGGAACAACTTGGGTAACACCTGAGGGGAATGAAGTGCCACAACTCATACCTTTATATATGATAGTAGAAATGCCTATATCTTCTAATGACATACAAGATGTAGGCTTCACTAATGTTCAAACTAGTAGTGTGTCACAAAACTGTAGCACATACAATTCAAAGTCTGAATCATCAAATGAAATTGACCCTGAGATTGATGGAGAATCTGACTTGAATATTGTTACAAATATGGAGAACCATTTGGATCCCAATAGTATCCTATATGGAAATCTATCATGGAGCGAAGAAGACATGAGTAGCAATTCATCCAATGATTATGCACTAGAGACAGGTCCTCATAAAAAATTAGACAAGAGGAGTAAAATATTTAAAAGGCGACAATATTGGGCAAATGTGCATGCTCAAATAAATAAAAATAAATCCACCGAGGATTGGCTTAGTTATGGGGGGACATGTGATTCTCATTGAAAGTTGGTAGATAATTGGGAATATCTTCAGAGTATCATGTGGTGCAGTCCACAACCCCTTGACATTGCACAATTATAGATTATATAGAATATTAATTAAGCCGTACTATGAGGAGATGCCAAAACCAAGAGTTAGCTCAATAAAAAAAGGAAGCAGAAGAAAAATCACAGTCCATAACCCAACAAGATCTCACTGACTTACACCCTACACCTAAGCATTTCAAATGTTACACCACAC
Source organism: Adiantum capillus-veneris (assembly GCF_014529385.1). Classification (NCBI taxonomy): domain Eukaryota; kingdom Viridiplantae; phylum Streptophyta; class Polypodiopsida; order Polypodiales; family Pteridaceae; genus Adiantum; species Adiantum capillus-veneris. Next base: position 149,339,917 of record NC_140943.1, read on the forward strand.
AAGAGCGTAATGTTGTGTAGACAAAGACCCAAAGAATACCTATTGTGGGAAGTAATGGAGTCTATGATGGTCCAGTGATAGTTAAGGAAATAGAGTTAGCAGACCAAGGTGAGGACTCCAAACCTATTTTCATTGCCCAATACCTAGTAGAGACAAAGGAATTTGTACTTAAGGATCTCCTCAAGGAATTCAAGGACATATTTACTTGTACATATTATGATAATCCCAAGTATAGGAAGAACTCACAAAAGCTTTAAAAATGTGGATTCATATACCCTATTGAGCACTCAAAATGTGTCTCTACAATAGTCATCATGCCAAAAAGAATGGGAAGGTCAAAGTTTGTCTGGACCTCAAAAAGGTTACTGTAGCTACTAGGAACGTAATTCATGGGTAAGCAGTGTGAAAAATAAGTATGCTTTGATACCATGTGAAAAATATAAGATGGAAAAGAGAGGGAGGACATGAACACAATATAAATACAAGAGAGACAATGATATAATATTATAAAAATATTTATTATTTAGTGGACTATAATGTGATCTAATATCAGTACTTAGCATACACAAACAGGTACTTTAAGGTACTTGCTACTATCATCAGAAGGTACTTTGAAGTACCTTGATAAGTACTATGAAAGTACCTATGATACACAATATATGTACTTAACATACACAAACACGTACTTTAAGGTACTTTTTAATACCTGCAAAAGGTACTTTGAAGTGCCTTGATAGGTGCTATGAAAGTATCGATATACATTAGGAAGAGAATGAGGTATAGGAGGGCCTCTTTATTTGGCAGTTTAAGGAATTCAAACCTTTAGTATCAAGAAAGTATTCAAAGGGCAGCTTTTGAATTCAAACAAGCAAAACGGCTAGTTTATTTGAATTCAAATTTCCCTCAAAAATGGAATTTAGAATCTAGCGGGTAAAACCATATTGTGTAGCATATCTATGGAAAGAGCTCAACATCTAGATTGCAGATCTATGATCTCTGCTCAAATCAAAGATCGTATGTGGGAGCTATGGAAGGCCGAAAATCATAAATTGTCCACCTCCTTTTTGGGGGGAAAAGTGCATCCTTTGACCACTCTTACACATCTCCTACACAACCACCATTTTTGCACACATGGAAAACACCTATTCGTCAAAATGTTAATCACCTCCATAAGCTCATGGAAAATAAAGAGGTCCTCCTAGACCCTATCCTCTTCCTAATGACACGATGTATGTACTTTTGAGAGACTTAATGAATGATCACCAAACCCAAGCTAGAGGCTAAAGTCCCAAGTACAGTGAGTATGTTTTCCTAGATAGCAACACTCTATACAATATGATCTAATGGCTCACATTGTCTCTCAGCTCTCTCTCTCTGTTATCTCACTCTCTCGCTATAGTCTCTATGTGTCTCTCTACAAAACCGGTGGCCTCGCACATGTTTTAACTAGTTGTAGCTTTCAGGACTGAGCATAAGTTGTGTATTCTTTGGTAGGTAGATGCACCATAATGTGGGGAACATTCCTTATCTATAATTCATGAGGAGATGATGGATGTATCTCCTAGTAGGTCGCTCTCAAGCTAGTCACACGTTGGCTCCTTTGTGTAGTTTGCAGCTCTGCACGCCGCCAACTTGGAGCCTTCACTTCTCCACAAGATCACTATTGTAGGTGGCTAATATTGATCCTACAAATATGTCTATAGACCTCATAAAATTTCTCCTACCTTTTAGGTACTTTTCAACTATATTCTAGGTGGTTGTTTTAGAGTCCTCCAACACACGTAGCTGATGATGTAGGGGTTTGTGAACATCCAAAATGATGTTGAATAACCATGCTAAGGTACCATGCCATCATCCTACCATGCCAATAATATTGACCCTTTCTTTCTACCTTATTGAAAAGGATTTGTTGGACTGAAACTTCAACATTTTTCCCTTAAGTCCATAAGCATCTCTAATGAGAAATATAAAAACCTGAAACCGAACATGAGTTGAAGAAACCAAATCAATAAATCTAAAATTAAATACTTTTTAAAGAAGCCTTCCCTTATTCATGAACCTTGCATGAGGAGCCTTCCCTTACGATTCAACTCATTCCCTTAAGGGAAGTTCCATGATGCCAAGTGATGATGTATGCTTGACAGTACGCAAGCTCTTTCCCTTAGAGCTCATCTTTGCTACAACCATGGATTCTCCATTAGCCAATGCACCAAATCCTTGTGTATTTAGTTGATCACTTGCATACAAAATTTCTTCTTTCCATTGCCTTCTACCATAATTTTCCTTGCATGTAGTAGTCTTAACATGCTCCATAGTAGAGCTAAGAAGAGCAAAATCACATTGTTCAAAGGCTGATTTGGGAATCCATTCTGTCTTTGTGGATCCCCTTGCTTGATGGTATGCATCCATCACCATAGCATCTTCCCATAATTTGGACTTGAAATATTTCTTCCTTCTTCCATGCCAAGCTCTTCAGGCGTGCTTCATTCTATGTAGAATCTTTCCTTACTTGCATATGAAATGCTTTGGACTTGAAACCATGCACCCTTGTGGCTGCTTCTCTTCCTTCAATTTTCTTTCCAAGTGCCTTGTAGTTGCAACAACACCCCTTTGTGGCTGCTTTACGTCTTTCTCAAGCTGTCCATTGAGGAAGGCATAGTGGAACTCCTTTGGCCACACTTTATGAGTTGAAAGAGAGGATGATCTTCCCTCATCTCTGGTTGAAAGTGTTGAAGAAAATCCATCCAGCTTGAAGAGATTTCCATACTTCTTCCCTCTAGCTATCAACTTGTAGTGATTCCTTTTGCCTTTGATAAGGCATCATTGGCCTTCAAACTCAACCTTCTTTATAATAGCTTCAGCTAAAAGTAGATTCATGGTAAGGGATGGTACCAAGGAAACATTGCCAAGGGTATTCTTCATTCTTGTGCCCAATTCACAATTGAGTGGTGATGTCTCCCTTCCGTGCAATAATATTAGGCGTACTATCTATTGTGTATATGTTTCCCTTATGGGTATCATTAAAAGCTAGAAAAGTATGAAACATGTGAGGTCATGTGGGATCTATGTGGGAGCTTGCCCCACTTTCAATCTACCATGGTTCTTCTTCATTATGAGTTGCCAACTCTTCCAAGGATATCACCTTCCTTATCCATATTGTCCATCCATCTAGTTGGATGATTGTACCTTCCAATCAACTTGGTTGATCCTTCAACGCTTAGCAAGATGCCCATGCCTTGAGCATTTGAATCATTGTATGCAATGGTAATTACCTCATCTCTTGCTCTTGCTCTACCTCTAAATGAATGGCTTCCTCTACCATATACAAATGAGTTACCTCCATAAGGTGGTTGATCTTGGTTGTTGTTGGAATGATTTCTTCCTTGTCCTCTTTGTGTGTGGTGGATATTCCTCTTCCTCTTTTTGTAAAGAGAGCTCTATCATTGGTGTTTGGAGGTGATGCTCTTCTTCTATCATGTATTGTCCTCATGGCTGCTTACCTTTGGTCTTCATCTCTAAAAGAGTGATGACTTATCCCTCAATATAATGAGCCCTTGAACTTGGGCCTCATATCCATCTCTCAATCCATGCATGGTGATTGCGGAGAGTTCATTGTCCGAGTTTTGTGTCTAGCAGCTATTAGCTGTTGATGTAGATCCTTCTCACCGCTTGATGAAGTTTGTAGTGTCCTCTCCTTGATTCCTCTTTTTTTTTTGTAAGTTCAACTTTCAAATCCACTTCTCTTGAGGTGCTCTTGGACTCATAGACGTTATTCAATGTGTTCCAAGACTTCTTGGGAATCTTCACATCCATTAGATGGTTGAGAATGTCATCTTTGACACTCAACTTCATCATCTGGACAACAAACATAGCCTTCTTGTCCCATTTCTCCATATCCTCTTGAGTATGATCTTTTGACTTAGTCTCTCCATAGAAACCATCTCCCAACGTTCTTGGAGGAAGAGTAGGGACTCCATCTTCACCTTCCAAGTTGCATGGTTGCTGCCATTGAGATTTTGAGCTCCCTCCAAGTGTAAATTGTGTAGACTTGGTGCCATCTTTAACTTCTCAAAAGTGATGTGATGAAGGGGTTTTTTTACACTCACTCAAGCTCTCTCTACCTAGGGACTTGAACTTGATCTAATACCATGTCAAAAAATAAGAGCTCTAATGAGCACAACACAAAAACAAGAAAGAAAATTGTATAATATAATGAGAAGATTTATCATTTAGAGTACTACAATGTGATGCAATCTGAGTATGTAATGCACACAAGTGGACTCTTTAAGGTAATTTTTATTGTTCACAAAAGGTACTCTAAAGTACCTTGATAGGTACTATAAAATACTAAGTATAGATACTCAATGGATGATTAAAAAAACCCATGCTAGAAGATAAAGTTCCAAGTCCAATGAGTGTGTCTTCCTAGCTAACAACACTCTATACGATATGATCTAATGCCTCACATCATCTCTTTGCTCTCACACTACAGTCTCTCTACATCTCTCTAGAGAACTAGTGTCCTGGGACATCTTGATATAGTTGTAGCTCTCAAGCCTGAGCATAATTCGTGGATTATTTTGGTAGGTAGATGAACCATAGTGTGGATAACATTCCTTCTCTAGACTTCATGAACAGATGATGGATGTATCTTCTGGTAGGTCACTCCTAAGTTGGTATGCTAGCTCCTCTATGCAAGCTACTATAGATCTGTAGACAACCATCTTGGCACCTTCAGGCAAAATGATAGGAGTGGAACTAGGGTAAACCCTCCAATGAGATTGTACTCCATATTTAATAGAGAACCTTCTCTTTGTATTTCTCCATAAGATCACTACTATAGGTGGATTAAATTGCTCCTACATATCTATCTGCAAACCTCTTGAAATTGCTCTTACCTTTTGGGTACTTTTCAGCTCTCTTCTAGTTCGTTGTCGTCGAGTCCTCCAATGTGCATTGCTGATGATGTAGGTGTTCTTGACCATCAAAAATGACATAAAAGAACCATGCTAAGATACCATGCCAACATTATTGACCCTTTGTTTCTACCTTATTGAAAATGATGTGTTGGACTTGAAACTTTAACTGTTATAGAATTGATATTTTATTATTTATTGCAACTAACAGGTGGAAAAGACTGGACTGAGCTAGGCCTATGCAAATGGATATATATATATATATATTGTATATTTATTTATTCAAGTGCTCTTTTATGAGCTTTGACCATTTATGACCGGCCGGCTAGTTTGTACTCACATTTGACCAATCAAGAAATCTATAAAAGAAATACGTGCAAGAGGGAAATGGTCACTCTTGCACGGGGGGAGATTGCACCTAGTGTTTGTGTTGCTCTTCTCTTCTCTTCTCTCCTCTCCACTCTTCTCTCTTGCCGTGTTGCGTAGCACTCCACTCTAGGAGGTGCGCCTACACATGCTCTTTGCTCTCTCTCTCTCTCTCTCTCTCTCTCTCTCTCTCTCTCTCTCTCTCTCTCTCTCTCTCTCTCTCTCTCTCTCTCTTCACATACGTCGTGGTTTATGTGCTATGGGAATCGTCAGGTATGCATCTTTTTCAGTTTATGCTAGATATTGTGTTATCTTGGGTATTTTGCAAGGCAGCCATGTTTTCCTCTGTAACATTAACAAGCAGGCCTATTTATATTTAACTGGATCCCAAGTTTGTTTTGTAGAGGTATGCCACAAGATTGACAAACGTAGCATGGCTTGATCATTTTTCTTTACCTCTATTCAAATACATGTGATCATGTTTGAACAAAGTAGCAAGGCTCCATACAAGACTACCCATGGGCTTGTGTTGCCAAGCTAAAGATTTCAAAACTTTGAAGTTTGTGCTTGGGTTAGCAAACAAAGCAAGGGACATTCATTGTCATATGGCTATTATAGTTTGACCTCATAATTTTTCTTATGCATGGTATGTGTCGAAAGAAGATCATTTAAGTCACTCAAAACTTGATTGTACATGGTGAAGCAAGGCATACATCATTAGGAAGAGAATGGAGTCTAGGAGGGCCTCTTTATTTGGCAGTTTCAGGAAGTCAAACCTTTAGTATTAAGAAAGTAATCAAAGAACAACTCTTGAATTCAAACAGGCAAAATGGCTAGTTTGTTTGAATTCAAAGTTCCCCCCCAAAATGGAATTTAAAATCTAGTGGGTAAAACTATATCATGTAGCATATCTATGGAAAGAGCCCAACGCTTAGATTGTAGATCTATGATCTCCGCTCAAATTGGAGATCATGTGTGGGAGTTGTGGAAGGCCAAAAATCATGAAATTGTCCACCTCCTTTTTGGAGGGAAAAGTGCATTCTTTGACCACTCTTACACATCTTACACATTCTTTGACCACTCTTACACATCTCTTACATACCCACCATTCTTGCACACATGGCGTACACCTATTCGTCAAAATTTTAATCACCTCCATAATCTCATGGAAAATAAAGAGGCCTTTCTACACCCCATCATCTTCCTAGTGACATGTGAGGTGTCCTACATAGGAAAATCACACAACAGGGTGATACGAAATCCGATGCCAAGGATGATGATTCAAACAAGTTGGTAAGCAATTTAAATTTATAGTTTATGATTTTGAACTTATTAAATCCTACAAAAGTTTCTACAAAGCTATCTTGAAAATAAAAAAATGCTTTGGTTAAGAATTTTTTCAGTCAAATGAAGTTTGATAGCTATGTCTTGTACTCATAACTAGTTCTCAAATCCCCTCTATCACCTTCTTGCACAGGATGAAAGTGACCGTCCTTGATATTCAAATCAAGGACTACTTTTTACCATTTTCTCGATCGGGAAATGCAAAAAAAAAACCCTTCTCTCAATCTTTATTAGCTTCGATTGCAAGCAGTCATAGCCTCCCAAAACGGCAGGGTAAGCATTCTCATGTGCTTTCATCATCGCACAAAAATCAATGAGGCATTAAATTTCTATAACCTTTATCTTCATATCTTGAGCCACTCCCAAACGTCTATCTTTGGCATTGTTTTCCATCCTTATTTGCACATTGGACCTGACCACCACTTTGATGCTATGTCCTTCACAGCATCCTTTGTTACCACACAAACTTGTGCACCACCATCAATATATGCATATAACTATTTCTTCCTTTCAACCACCACAACTAGAAGCACATCACCGAGGCTCACTATTGTTAGAGCCAATTTTTGCAATACATGCGCATCACCTCTAGGTGGAAGCCCCATGCTAACACTGGTAGACCATTGCCTCCTCAACTTGGGATTTAATACAAGAGATTAACCAAATGTAATGTTAGCTTTTTGATTTTGGAAATCCCTCAGCAATGCATATTCCAAATGTCCCCATCCCAAATGGAAATCCATATGTTTAATCTTACAATTATGTCATCTTTGCTTGTCTCGGGTTACTCTTTGCCTTCATTTGCTTTCTCCTTGCCCTTGGGAATCGTGGTTTCTTGCTCGATTTTTATTTCCCTTTCATCCCATGCTCTTTTGTTTCCAAGACATACACATCCTAATTATGCACACCAATGATATTAACCCAAGGAACTTCATCATTACCTGGCTGAGCTGACGGTATTGGGTTCTCAATTGCCTTTTTCTCTCTTTGGCCATTGAACTGTGCCTGCACTCTACTCCACCAAATAATAGGTGCATGTCACCTCCTTCCCATGGTGGATGTGAGAAATCTGGAGCATAGTGGTCTTCTTCTCTACAATTATAGAACTTGTTAGGAAATCACCTAGCCCTACCTCTTCCAGCCGTTGGCTGACCTTTGTCCATAACATTTAAATGAAGCTCTTGCATCTACTCAGTCAAATCTTGAATAGTATGTACCCATTGTTGTGGAATGGTTGAGACTCCCCAATTTGATTGGTTCCTAGTTTTGAACTTCTTCCATCAAACTTTTGAGCGGGTTAGGAACTATAGAGTCATAGCCTAATGCACCTTGCTCAATCTTCTTCTTGATTTTCCTGCTCTTTGCTCTATGACGTTATTGTTCCTCTTGTTGCCAATGAAGATTGGCCTCTAAATTTGTGCTTCCATCACTTCTTATGGAAGAAAATTCCTTTCTTGATCAAACCAATGAGCAATCAAATGCTCCTTAGTGGGGGCATCATAAGATAGAAAGAGGGAAATGGAAACACACTCAATACACACCACAGATGCCTCTCTATAGCCTAAGGTCTCCACAACAATTGTATCCCCTCTTTGAAATTGGAGGCATTCTCTCTGCATATAGTGTTGCCAACACCTTGAGTGGCTTCATTCATGCAGCTTGAAACGTCTCCTTTTATTCACTTGGTGACCTTCCTTCTGCAGTCTCTAGTGGAGCCATCTCTTGTGCATGCAACCGACCCCCAAGAAAAATATTTTCTTGGTACCCCTTCAAGGCATTGGCAAGTTGATCTTCTTGCTAGTGCCCAGAAACTTGGTTTCCTCCCCTCTCCTTATCTCCCCCATCCATGCGAGACTCTAATCCTCCACTTGCGTCAAAAAAATATCCCTTGTGCTTCCTTGAAATGTCCATCATGACTCTCTCTTGAGCCAAGCAGATGGTTGGGCTTATGGACAACCGCTCATCCAGATCTATACACTACATAGTATCATAATAAATAAATAAAATCTTGTGATATCGGCTCATGGAAACCAAAGAATAAGGATCCTCTTCAACCATAGATTTCGGGTGAAATATCACTCTTGGAATAGCACAAGTGCCTCCATTGCCATCAATTTTTGCTCGACATAGCATCTGATCGGAGATGTTCTAGATGCTTGGATTTAAACCTATGAAAACCTTGAGCTTCTTGACCTAAGATACCCATTAGGTATACATATCTTCATATTATCTAGATCAATGATTGATATTCTACTTCAATTTGACATCCCTTTTCCCCGATAGTCCCAAATATAGAGCTGGAAAAACCATGTTCGAGGACGCATCAAGAGCCGCAAAAACACTGATACATTGTGCCCTTTAAGCACCTCTATTATTTGAGCTAGAAGGTGATGCTTAACCTTGACAATCCATATTGTTCCCTACATCTAGTACCTGTCTAAGCACTGTGCCAAAACCTTGCTAGCTTCCACATATGTGCTTCTTGTATGTCCTTGGATTAACAAGTTTTGGTTGGACCAACGTTGGACATGCCATGCAAATTCCTGCTTCCCTTTGACATGCCACAACCTTGCAAGAAGCATAAGATTCCATTGACCCTACTGACAGAGTAGGACCTATGTCACATTTGCGTTTTAAGTCTAATAAACTGACAAGTGGTGCTCTAGGTAGTGCCAATTTGGCTAGAAGCACACTTGAAGCCCCCATAAAAATAGACAATCACTTTTTAGTGATTCCATATACTTCTAAGAATGATCCTACTCTAGAGTGATATAGAGCTACCAAGTGAAACAAAGTCATGAGAAGACCATTGAGCAAATCTTATGTAGATTTTTTTTAATGAGATCACATTGAGAGTATCCAATGAGTTAGAAATGCCATCATTTGGGGAGAAAGATCTCAAAAAATTCTTACAAAGAGATGATGATGCTAAGGAAGTTTCAAGCATACAAAACCCAAGACAACAATGGCCAGTTAGAAATGCCATCATTTGGGGAGAAAGATCTCAAAAAGTTCTTACAAAGAGATGATGATGCTAAGGAAGTTGCAAGCATACAAAACCCAAGACAACAATGGCTAGTTGCTAAGCTCAACTTGGTGGGTAGCAACCCACCAGTAGAATATAGGTGCCAACATGTATTTGGATTTGAGTCTTAGGTCATGAGAAAATCATATGAGAATCTAGATTATCCTCATATGCCAAGAATCAAGCTTGTGTGAGATCCCATCACTAGAACCATTGTGTATATGGATACCTTGGGCAATGAAGGTGTAAAGGTAGCGTTGATGTGGACAAAAGTTAGTGATGGAGTGTCAAATTACTACATCAATGAAATTAGATATGAGAAAATAAACACACGGCCGTAAGAAGCCTAAAGTCCAAAAATTGAAGGCCTTAAACTAACATAAATCTTAGCCAAGCCTTGAGGGTAGCCTTGGATTAGTTTTTCTTCTTCAACACATGTGAGTGTGTTAAAGAATCCTGTAGTGCAAAAATTGGTTTAGCCAAGCCTTGAGGGTAGTGTTGGATTAGTTTTTCTCCTCTAACACATGGGAGTGTGTGTGTGCACAAAAACAATGGACATACTTGGTAATTGCATGCATAGGATTTGGAGCCTTAGTGTTGTGTGTCATATACACATAAACATGCATGATGGCTCTTCATTGGCATCCAACAACTCACACTCGTATAGGGGGTGGGGTGAGGGGAGAGAGAGAGAGAGAGAGAGAGAGAGAGAGAGAGAGAGAGAGAGAGAGAGAGAGAGAGAGAGAGAGAGAGAGAGAGAGAGAGAGAGAGAGAGAGAGAGAATAGTTCTGTCTAATTCTAGCATTCTCCCCAAGTTTCTGATTGTGTGTAACTTATCCACACACACACACACATAGCGCATTGACGAGGGGGTTTGGGTGCTTCAACTCCAACATTGGAGAAAGAGATAGATTGTGTGCTTTAGATGTGCATACACACATACATAGGTCAAAACTCTCTTCGTTATCCACTTCTTGATATCGGCATAGCGGGGGGGGAGCGAGAGAGAGAGAGAGAGAGAGAGAGAGAGAGAGAGAGAGAGAGAGAGAGAGAGAGAGAGAGAGAGAGAGAGAGAGAGAGAGAGAGAGAGAGAGAGAGAGAGAGAGAGAAGAAGAAGAAGAAGAAGAAGAAGAGAGTTTTAACATTGTAGGAAACTATCCCAAGAGACCTTAAAGATCTAGCCGACAAGCTAGGAGAGTTGAAGTCAAGACCTGTTATTCAAAAGGGAAATGATTTAACCAATCTACCACACTCGGGTGATAGAAAGTTTATACCAGTTTCCTCTTTTATTAGCACACACACCCAAGAAGAAGAGAGTTTTAACGTCGAGGAGACTATCCGAAGAGACGATAACACTAGAATGCTAACCTAGCAGGACATAAAAGTGTCCTTTCAGGGTTTTGGGAAAAAATTCCAAAACCATAGTAGATCCACTCATTTTGAAAATTACTTTCATGAGCTTATAGTTCAATAACTACTACATATGGAAAAAATGAGAAACTTGTAATTTTTCTCATCCGTTGGTCACTACAAGCCTCCAAAGTTGATGGACCAATGCATTGTGCCGAAAACAACAATTTCTTACGGTTGATTGTATGTAAATAAGACTGGGGATTTTTGTAGGACATGAGATAAAATGCCCTGTTAACTTCAATGGGTTGGTGACCAAAACATATGGTTGCTTTTACCTCACTAATTTTTTTTTGGTAAAAAAAAATAGGTACAAAAAAGTTCCATTTTTTCCATTCTGCGGACCTATCATCAAAGTCTCTATAGTCACGCTCAATACAGATACTATATACATGTTTTCTTAGTTTCCTTTGGGCCTTTGGATTCGAAAGGAGCCATGGAGCATGTCAAAAGGATAATGAATCTCTTACAATTGGAACCTTGGTGGCAATGATAAAGTACTAAATAAAGCAAACATGAAAAAACTGGGTTTAGCATTATGACCCCTAGAAACCCATTAAAACTACTTAATATCTAGCCAAGTTTGTAATCTATGATTAGATATGGTTACTACCTGCAAAATACACACAATTGGCCTAAGAAACTAGCAATATTGAGAAAGTTATACTTGCTACTCTAAAATGTATCGTATTCTTCAGCAATCAAAAAACTCAACCATCATCATATACTATGCTATATAGCATATTAGGTCCCCCAAAACTCAAGGAAGATTAGCTTTATGTTATACATTACACTTACACAATCAAAATTGAATTTGAATATCAAGAAAGCCACCAAAAAAATCATAAAAGTGCTAATTTTGGCCAAAAACAGGATCATGCAATTCTTATAAATTGGTCATAACTTTCAATTTTTTAACACTTAGCTCTCCCTACAAGCATCAAAACATGTTGAGAACTATGAAGGCCTAACCTCTAGCCATCTAAACCTCACAAACATGAAGTTTAGAGTGGTATAGTTGCCAAAATTTGAAAAAAGGCCAAAAACAGGACCCGTATTTTCACACAGTTTAGGTTCAAAAATGTTGTGCAAGAGTAAGGTTAATGGTGAGATCGATACTTTAAAAAAAATGCTAAGTTTTTTTCAGCTCATAAGGCAACTTTGTGGATATATAGCACCTAGAAATTCATTTTCATACTCTTCAAATAATTCAAGCAAAATGGTCACTTAACAGGACACAAAAGTGTCCAAGGACATAAAAGTGTCCTGTTACCATTCTAGTGTTAAAGATCTAGCCGACAAGGAGAGTTGAACTCAAGACCTGTTATTCAAGATGGAAATGACATAACCAATCTATACACTAGAGAGATTAGAGTAAGAGAGATAATACAAATATCCTTTCTAAAACTAATTGAATCTTACTAATCTACTAGAGAAATTAGAGTAAAAAAGAATACACACATCCTTTTCTAAAGCTAATTAAATCTTATTCATACACTAGAGAGATTAGAGTACAAGAGAACATACAAACATCCTTTCTAAAGCTAATTGAATCTTATTAATACACTAGAGAGATTCGATTAAGAGAGAATATACACACATCCTTTCTAAAGCTAATTGAATCTTATTAATACATTAGAGAGATTAGAGTAAGAGAGAATGCACACATCATTTTTAAAGCTAATTGAATCTTGCTAATGCACTAGAGAGATTAGAGTACTAGAGAACATACACACATCCTTTCTAAAGCTAATTGAATACTTGATTAATATGTATCTTACTAATCCACTAGAGTTTTTGCTCTCTTAGTGGTTTGTGGACACCTTCTCTCTAAGTGAAGTGTTAGCACTCTGTGAGCATTATAGAGGCAATCACTATCTCCAAAGAGTGAGTATGGCTGCTTTATTTATAGTAGAAAACAAAAACATCTAGCTTTATTTCCAAATTTAATTTTTTTTAAACAAATGTTTTTTTTCCTCTAAAATTTATACCCGCGTTTTTGGTCCCCTCGTGGTACCCCAGCAGCTTGACCAATTTATTATCATCATCAAGAGATAAGGCCACACAACCCCCCTCATTAAGATTAGTCAACACTAACCTCTCCTTTCCATGTGATTTTCTGTCCCACTTTGTCTCCTCCTATGTGACTCTAGGTGAGTCCATGTATCGTCCATATGTATCTTTTGACTTTATTATTATTAAATTTTACTTTTTGATTATAAAAGACTTTACATTCTTAAGTTAAACTTTACAGCCTTAAAACAAACTTTACAGTAGTAAGAGAAAATTCTACAATCATTAAATAAATCTTGCAATAAGTTAGTTAGTGTTTTGTATAGCTAAACATGTGAGAATTTTGTACCGTAAATTTTAAATTCTAGGTTTTCTCAGCCTATTGTTCATAATTTGAACTCAATATCTTAATTAATGAGGATGTTTGAAAAATTCAAATGCGTAATAATACTCGTGTGAAATTCGGAAGTAGAGATCTTATATTACTCATGTAATTCACTCTTTCGTGTGTCACATTGACACGTGCATGGCTCCAATGGAATTCTGGACTAGATTTCTTTCAGTGAGCGACTACAGTGTCAAGAAGTACGCAATGGGGCTAGGAAAGCGTCGGGTCTATGGCTATGAGAGTTTGCAACAAAACCAAGCAAGTCGTAGAAGATTTAAAGCTAAAAACACACTTAAGAAGAACAAAACTCCAACCATGAAATCTTTACATTGAAAAAGAGCTAAGATTAACTCAAAGCTCTCATGTTTGTGATGATTTGGTGTAGCCTCGCGGCCAATTGCACAGTTGCACTGCTCTTTTGCCCTCATAAAAAACCTAAACAATTGCTTGAATTCTTCGTCGTAGCCATTTCATGGAAGCTTCAAAACTTCATTAGAAAAATCCAAGTAAGTATTTAAAGTGGGCAAACATTTATTGGTGGCCTCACGGCCTCGAATACATGCTTAGGATAGCACACAATTACACTAGCAAACCATAGGTGTAGGCTATGCATCCGTTCACAAAGGAGCTTAAAGTGATGATATTGTACTTCTAGAATGTTCCTTTGCCTCTCATAGTCACATATCATGAGTGATGTGGAATTTCGAGCCATTTTTCACCATTTTTGCGTCATCGTTTACCCTTTTATGACCATTTTTTGTAAAATTTAGTCCAAAAATACCCTTTTTGCCCGTAAAAAGCCCAATTGAGTTCAAAAAAATCCCTAATATTATGGGAAAATCCATTGGGCTTAAATTTAATCTTGCATCTCATTCTACCACTTGGAAAGCACTCTAAATGCATCTGCTACACCTGCGCATGAAACGTACTATTTTTAGCCGAGATCGCGCGCATTGAACTTTCTAGGCAAAACAAGCATGCCACTTTGAAACACTTGAAATTTGTACATTTCTAAAGAAATTTAGGCATGTGTTAATGTGATAAAACACGCATCATTGCCATGTCTAGAGCGTCGTCCGCCCGACAAGATATGTAGAGGATTGTAATCATGGCATCCGTTTTTGCATATATGACACTCAAAAGGCATATAACGAGTAGTTGAGCTATGAGTTATACGATCAACCCATAGAGCATAAGGCAGTAGCTTAGGGAACTCTCCCAACTTTCATTTGCAAGCCTTATCCAAAGTTTTAGTGATAGGAGGATGCCCACGCTCTGATTTACCATTCCCTTCAAGATTGTATGCAGTAGTAGTGAGATGAGTTTAATGCCCAACCTAGAGAAAAACTCACTACCTTTGTCGACATCCAACTCACCCCTATTAGATGTTATGTTCCCAACATAGCTATAATGGCTAATCATATCATCTAAGAGGAATTTACATATCCCTTCTATGGTTTTTGTTCTTAGAGCACGACCTTCAACCTGATTAGTCAAGTCTTCTCTTGCAAGCATTGTGTATCTCATTTTCCATATACCCAATGGCATTGTAACCAAATCTACTACCCACTTATAGTGCATAGAGCGTGGGTATGTAGGGTGAAACCCATCATGATGACATACATTTGAATACATTTGACATGTTTAATAAGACTCCACAAAATGAGATACATCTTTATACATGCCTTTTCACAAATACCTCTCTTTGATTTTAGTAAAGGTGGCACATACACCTCTGTGCCGAGCATAAAGACTCTAATGAAACTTTATGATAAGGTTATTTTGAGTGTCCTCATCATTCACCACCCTCAATAAGATCCCGTTTCTTTATTTTTCATGCTTCCACAAGTATTCATCTTTCAAAAATATCCATATGCTTTTGTTGCACTTTGTTTTTGCCAAGGGCATGGGGATTTTGGACAGATAAAGAGAAGACTTGCATGATCTATTGAGCACTTGAAGAGTGAGCTTGAAAGTTTTTTTTATTATAAATTTCCATTGATGATACTCTCACTTGATTTCCCAAGAGGAGTTTGTTTTGACAGGAAATGAAGACGTTGAATTATTATGGAATTATGATTAAAGAGAAGATAACTTGGAGATGCTCAACATGATGACATCGCCACGGTTGTGCTTTCTATGTATCATGGTGGTGCAAAAGTTCGAATGAAAGTTGCAGAAAATGCTTGAAGTGACATTGTTTTTGAAATGAATCTTGTGGATTATGATTGCGACAAGTGAAGTGAAGGCCATTATGAAGTGGAACCTTATTTTTGTGCATATGTTGGTAGCCTACCCTAGCTCCCATGCATTGTGGGTATGCATATGTATGAAGTTTCAATGAGGGAAGCCGAGGCCCACAACCTGGGTGGCAAACAAGCTCTGAAATGATATGAATCGGGAAGGCAAAAGAGGTGTCGCCAATGGATACGGGCCGGGCCATGAGCAACGAGAGTCGTAGGGAAGTTGAGTCAGGTGTGAACGAGATCTTGAGGGGATTTTATTAAATGAAAACAAAGGGTGTTTTAGGGTTTCTTTTTAAAGGGAGCCATGAAAGGGTGGCAGGTCATGAGGACGAGGTTGGCGAATAGGGGGACATGTCCATTGGGGGAGAGGGCATGCTAATGGAGAAGAGTCCATGAGAGGGCTGGGCCCGGTTGACAAGTGAAGGGACGAGCACCATTTTTGGGATGGTACTAAGATCACAGTGTGAACGGGATGGAAACACACCCAACGCCTCTATAATGACCTGATACACACTCTTGGGATCATATACACACACACTATGGCGCACCACTTGGCTTACACCACCCACTTGGCCGAGACAGGGAACAAACCTATAGAGTAAGAGGAGAGAGACTACCCATTTACCCACTCCACACAGAGACACACACACACACACCCAAAACACTCAGCTCAAAATAGTATAATTTCTGATGTTTAGATACAATTGATCTTGGGCCAACACCAATGGGGCAAATAGCTCACACAATATGGGTAAAACATGCCAGATACAATCACAAATAGAAGCAGAAGCTTCGCTCATAGGAGAAACTTACACAGCCAAAAGAGCAGAAACAATGTGAGGAATTTGGAAAAATTGATAGAGCCATCGCGTCCGGAATGGCCCAAAACCCCAATATACAATGTCAA
The DNA here is from genome assembly GCF_014529385.1 of Adiantum capillus-veneris. Taxonomy (NCBI): domain Eukaryota; kingdom Viridiplantae; phylum Streptophyta; class Polypodiopsida; order Polypodiales; family Pteridaceae; genus Adiantum; species Adiantum capillus-veneris. The sequence continues at coordinate 149,356,532 of NC_140943.1, forward strand.
AGTGCTCAAATCCGACCTTGGATGAGCAGTTTATGGCCAAAACAGACTCCAAAATCAGCAAAAACATAGTTGCGGTTGTTCCTCGTTCCTCACCACGTTTCCTCTGGTCTTCTCTCTATTTTTTCATTTCCCACACTTAGCTTTATTACTTGGGCACCCTTGGCCTTTTAGTTGTCCTCAAACGGACCCCGAACATGCCAAAAACTGGCCTCGTAGTGCATAGTTGTTACCCTGCTGCATCCATCCGCACACCTCGCTCTCAGCTTTTCTTAATAATGTATCCCGCCACCACGTGAAGTGGCCGCAAAATATGGTGCTCATGATGACCTTTCTGCATAATTATCACAAGGAAACACCCATGTTGTGTCCGTACTTATCTACGTGCAAATATTGACCCCATTCGACCTCTTGACGCCACTAGATGCCATCAGCCTGCGGATAGCTTCCTCGAGAAGTTTACGCGCTACCAAATCCTCATTATTATAGAAAAAACACACTCGTACTGGTGATAGTGAAAGTTGATGCACTATGTATATGTTGTCCTACCTGTACACATGTGGGCCCCATGTAACCACCTGGCTCTGAAAAATGGGCAATTCTTTATTTGATGCACCATGTATTTGTATGTACATATGCACAATCCCTTACTCCAAAAAACTCCTGACATAGTTTACCCATCCGCTAGCCTGCTAGATCATTCATGATCAGTAGCAGCAAAAAGAGATATGAGACTCGTTGCATCACAAGTCTCCTCATCTCTCACCAACATTGCTTGCTCCACAAACAGCTAAATCTTGATCCACCATCATCAACTAGGCATGCTATAATTTAAGACGCAATCCATTTACCCTTGAATTATGTAGTATTCCATCCAAGTTAGCCAACTGATATGTACCATTCGGAAAACACTTCCACTACCTTGAAAGGGCCTTCCCACTTAATTTGAAACTTCTTTTGGAAGGTGTTGTCTAGCTTACTATTGTAGCGCAAAACCAAGTCATGTTTCATGATACCCTCACTTTTGACCTTTTCATTTATCTTTTCTAAAGCCTTATCTTGCATCTGTCCATAATGTTCCAATGTACTCATCCTATCCAGTTGAACCTCTTGTAATTGTAAGAGCCTCTCTTTGAATGCATCACTAGGCGGCCCAAACAACTTCTCTAGCATCTTTACTGCAGGAAACTCTACCTCCACAAGCAATAGTGATTCCTTTCCATATACCAAATGAAATGGAGTAAACCCTGTACATGTCTTCACCGAAGTACGGTAAGCCCATAATGCACTAGGAAATTCAAAATCCCAATTCTTTCCTTGGTGCTCTGTCACTTTTGAAAGGATTTGTACCAACTCACCATTGAATCTTTCATTTAAGTCATTACAATGTGGGTAGTAAGGAATGGTATGTTGGTGCCTAATCTTCATCTTTGCGCATAAAAATTCTAGCAGTTTAGCTCTAAATCCTGGCCCCTTATCTGAAAGTAGCTCCAATGGCACCCCAAACTTGCAACATATTTCCTCATACACAAATTTTTCCACATCCTTTGCAATGATTTGTTTTACTGCTATAGCCTCTGCCCATCTAGAGAGATAGTCTACTGCAGTCAAATTATAAATCTTGCCCCTGCTTGTGATAGGTAATGGGCCTATTGCATCAATTCCCCACTTTTCAAACACATCAAATGCCATAATGGTTTTTCGTAGCTCTGGCTTCAACACTCCCTTCCCAAATGCTTGACACCTATTGCAAGATCTACACCAATGATGAACATCCTTGTGCAAACTAGGCCACACATACCCCTCTTGCAAGATCTTATGCAAGGTGATCTTTAAAGCAAAATGTCCGCCACATGCACCTTCATGATTCTCTTCCAACACTCTATAAAGGTCCTCCCGCCAAGGTGCGGGTCTCAACACGAGATCAGCCCCTTTCATATATAAGACATCACCAATCAATTTGTACTCGGATGCTCTATGCACAAAACCATACTTCTTAGACTTCTCAATGTCCTTCGGAATAATTCCTGTAAGCAAAAACCTCCTCTTATTGATCCAAACTTTCGTGGCCATGATAAAGAGGTAAATTGATTCTCAACACAAATAGCTCCCCAATCATGCTTTGAGATGCTTCATGTGCCTCTCCATTTATAGCACCTTCAATGTGTCTGATGCTCCATGCTTCGAACTTTTTTAACACGCATTTAATTCTGAAACACATTTCCTTCAATGAGGTGTTCTTGCTCTTCCACACACCCAAGCACTTTAATTCTGAAACACATTTCCTTCAATGAGTTGTTCTTGCTCTTCCACACACCCAACACTTGCTTCACAACTAACAAGGCATCACCTTTTATGCTCAACCTTCTAATCCCATGCCTCAAACAAATGTGTAATCCGGCTTCCAATGTAGCATATTCAGCCTCATTGTTACTATGTGCATCCAATTTGAACCCTCTCTTGCATACTAGCTTCCCCTCTGGATCATAAAGTGCCATACCCCCTGAAGCCGCATCATGGCTCTTCCTGTATGAGCCATCAAAGAGAAAAACATGTGCATTGCTGATCTGTCGCACTTTTTCAACTACCCTTCTCACCGCCTCTTCCTTAAGAAGAAGGGGATTCTCCTTGTAAGTCAACAAATCGGCTAGGGTAGCTCTTGTATTGTCTTCCACTAGAAAAGAGAACTCAAAATCTTTCAGCTCAATTACCCATTTCTTGACCACATTTGACATGTTACTGCCATTAATTAATTGTGGCAAAAAGGCGTAACTCGTCAAGAAAACAAAAGGCCATGGTAGCAAGTATGACAAAATTGTCGACAAGCAAATATTACGCTATAGCTCCACTCTCCAACATATATTCTCCCAAAGACCAACCAAGAAACCCTTTCCTTCTTCATCATGTCCGGTGGGGGTACTTGTGGTGCTAAGGTCTTGCACATTCTCTCCCATGCCAATAAAAACTTACATACGTACGCATCTACTGGCTCACCTTCCTTTTACACCAAACCTTGTACTTCTTGCCACTTTGAAGGATCTTCCGTCTTCACAAACTCCACTTCCAATCCATGCCTTAGATTGTCCCAACTCAATCTTACAGGTGGAACAGCCACACGCAACTCCTCTTCAAATGCTTTGGACCAAACTCGTACATCACTCTTCAAACAAATTTGGAGAAGACGTAATATTTGCGCCACGGTCATGAATCTAGTTGCTCATGCAGGCAACCTCCATATTTTCCAAAAAGTCTTCTACATCTTCATCACTTCTTCCATGAAACTCCAGATAAGAGAAATCCATGGCTACCCAGGGTACGATGCTTCGAGAACCCCTTCGAACACACGTGCAAGAACCCAAAACTGTTGATTGATTCAATTCCCAAAAACTTCAATGGAGCTCAACTTTAGATAAGGACAAACACATGCACATCAAATGCGTTTTCATAGTTAATCATCGGAATTACAACAGGAAAGGGCATTCCAGTATCTCTTTTAATCTTCTTGGCCTGAACATAAAGACTATGTGCTGTTGGAAAAAAATCTTCCTGGACACATGAACATTTATCTGGATTCTTTGAGTTAAATGAAAAGGAGTGAACTGAGCGCCATTTTGATCATCCATTAAAGTCAACCATGCAGCTCCCAAGAAGGCACACCTGACTTATCCTCTGATTTTCCCAGAATTTCAGCAGCATAACAGCATAAATGGCTCAAAAGACCAAAAATCAGCCACCATAGCTTGAAACATTTTTGGCAGAGTTTCCCCAGAAGTAGAGCAGTAAGAACCCAAAATATAGACGGTATATGTATGCATAAACTGCCAACAATAGAACCCGAGCATCAAGTAGGAATCACTAATACATAGCCTATGGCGAGGTCACGAAAAGAGTGCTCCAGCTACCTGTATCACCGAAAGGATCTCACATTTGAGAACCCCCCAGCTCAATAAAACTTCACGCTATTGACCCTCACACGAAGGCTTATGCAAATTTCGTATAGTCAAGTCTTAGAAATGACTATCTTAGAGACCAAGTCTCAGAAATGGCTGGGACTGCCAAATAAAACCAAGTATGGATCCACAAAGGCATACAATGGCAGTTTCCACAAGTAACGTACAATACCAACAGACAATGTGCTCACTCAGGCGCCAAATGATGCATACCCGCGGAAACTGCAAGTGACTCCCACTTGCCAGTGTATCACTCTACTCCTGCTACATGTACCTTTGTGAATCACCTGTACCTATACCTGTCCTGGTAACCTATAATCTGCAACCTATAATCCCGAATCTCGAACTTGAAGCTCGAAGTAGAAGGTCCTCGAAGAAGATCCTCCGTGGGGGCACCAAAAGAATGTGAGCGGGATGAAAACACACACAACGCCTCTATAATGACCCGATACACACTGTTGGGAAGATGATATACACACACACTATGGGGTACCACTCGGCTTACACCACCCACCTAGCCGAGACAGGGAACACACCTATGGAGTGAGAGGAGAGAGACTACCCATTTACCCACTCCACGCAGAGAGAGAAACACACACACACACCCAAAAAACTCAGCTCAAAAGGGAGAATTTCTGATGTTTAGATACAAGTGAGCTTGGGAAAACACCAATGGGGCAAATAGCTCACACAATATGGGTAAAACATGCCAGACACAATCACAAATAGGAGCAGAAGCTTCGCTCGCGTCGTACGAGAAACTTACACAGCCAAAACAGTAGAAAAATAGTGAGGAATTTGGTAAAATGGACAGCATCATCGCTTCCAGAACGGCCCAAAACCCCAGTCTACAATGTCAAAGTGCTCCAAAATCAGCAAAAACACAGTTGCGGTTGTTCCTCCTCTTGTCACCATGTTTTTTCTAGTCTTCTCTCTATTTTTTCAGTTCCCTCACGTAGCTTTATTACTTGGGCACCCTTGGCCTTTTAGTTGACCTCAAACGGACCCCGAACAGGCCAAAAACTGGCTTCGCAGTCCATAGTTGTCACCCTCCTACATCCATCCACACACTTGGCACTCAGCTTTTTCCAATAATGCATCCTGCCACCACGTTGTCGTGATGTGACACGTACATAGTGGGAACGCATCATACAAGAGTTATCTTGTAACTTTTAGATACATAATTATCTTTCCTATAATATACATATGCATATTAAGTATAATAATAAGCCTTCTATCTCATCCTATTATTTTTCTCAAGGGTAACCTATTCTTACTTTACCCCATCAAAAAATACTATGGAAAAAGCATCAATAGCTCCGCCTCTTTAACTTGGGGCAAAAAGCATTGATTCTTTATTTCTACTATCTCATTATCATCTCACACCCTAGCTAGATCCTATATCTGGGGTAAACTCCAATATATATATATTCTATGTATTTTTCTTATATTTCTTTCTAAATAGCTACTAGGAGGGAATCAAATCCTAGTGGGACACTAGGTGGCATGATCTCAAAGATACACTTATTTTAATGCATTATTGCAAGCATGATTACAAAACTTTGTCAAGGAGCAATGTCATGCTTTCATATGGCATGAGGTGTCCTTTGGAATCAAATGAAAGTCTAGGCTAAGGGGACCACAGGAAGACTTTTACTGCCAAAATTGGACCCTATTTTGATGAATTTTTTACACAAGGTTCCAATCCGAATTGGAAAATGATTTTAAAATGAAAATCGTAGCTAATGAGCTGAAGTTTCTGTCCATATTTTTACTTTTTTATTTGGAGCCATGGTTGAGGAGATATGATCAAAATACTGGACGCCCACATCATGCAGGGACAGCTCATTTCCAACTTTTCCAGTTTCAATTCACACTGGCTCCTCTCTTCTTGTGTAAACCCTTGGGGGTTCCCTTCACCTATAAAAGGGGACCTCTTCTTCCTTGAAAATGAACTCAAGCATTCAAGCCATTGATGAGAGGAATTCTTGAGGGAGTGAGTAGTAATGCCTAATTGTACTTAGCCATTAACATACGCCCAAGCCTACACTTTCTCCTCGAGGAAGACTAGACATTTTTGTATACTATCCTTGGAAGATCAACTCTAATCAAAAAAGGTCTTGCACTTGCCGTATCAATCAAAGTGGATTTCTCCCCTCTTCTTCTCTTTCCATCAATAATTGTGCCAAAGGGTTTGTCAAGCAAGATGTGTTCTACATTGATGTTTTCTTGATTTCTTGTTGTTTTCTTTTTCATCTCTAATCCAACATATATATATGTATCTAATATCATCTCTTTAACCAAATCTATCTCTCTCACTCTTAGTAATTCATTCTCTCTACAAATTCTAGGTTCTCCTTGCTACAGGTACATCTCTCCCCGCAGTATCCTTATTGCCTATGGGCAAGAATAGGGCTTGGGAGGGAAAATCACTTCTCTTCTCTTCTCTCATATCTACATTTCTCACATACTATCCTAGATGAATAACCCACATGATGATAATTTCTATCTCTTTCACTCTGTACGATCTATTAGAATTAACGTATGGATTAGCCGTAAAATACACTTTCAACAACGTATAGTGTTTCTCTTTGGCCCAGAAAGACTCAATGAGATACTTCTATCACCGGATCCCATTATACTACCTCTCATAGACTATAAATTTTCTTTTGACGTAAGCGTAGTTATCTTGCTATGAACCAAGAGGATTTGTATACACAATTAATCCCAATCACTAGACAAAATATATATATTATGGTAAGCACAAAAATACAATTCCAAAGAACAATTCGTAGCTTATTTGGTCAGTCAAGATTGAATGCCATTAGCTCATCTATTAACCCTTTCATACTACCCATGATACAATATAACCATAGCCTTGATGTTTTCTTCTTTGTGTTATTTTGACATTCTCTTTTGTGTTCTTTCTTTGTGTGTGTGAGTGCAAGAGAGAAAGAGTGGGTCTTTTTTTGATTGCACTTCCTTCCAAACCCTAGTCTTCATGGCATCTATGGTTTAACTCCTTCATATAGTTTTTTTTTTAGTTCTATCACAAACTCTCACAGCCATAAGCCCGGTGCTTTCCCAGCAAGACCACAAATTTCTCGACATATTTTTTGTGAACCCGACGTGAACAAGCCGGGGTGAGAGTACATAAAGATGGCTAGCAAAGTAGAGCAGCTATATGATGAAATGAAAGAGCTTGAAGACCGATGCAAATGGCTTGAAGAAGAAGACCAGATTCAAAAAGCGATTGAAAGCGCTAGGCAATCCATATATAATGAGCTTAATATATTCGAAGGCTATGATCCAGAAGGATGTCTTGAGTGCTATGTGACAGAGATGAGGCTTCAAGCAATTCCAGAAGCTCGGATGATTGCAGCATTTGTTGAACTTGTGAGTGATGATTTCAAGCACCAAGTTCAAGTCTATGCAAGTGAATATGCAAGCAACTGGGGTGAGTTTTCTACAGCGATAACACAGGTATGCTTGGAACATCAAGACCAAGAGATGGAGCAGAGTGGAAGTGGATGTGACCAACTAGAGTTGGTGTCTCCTGTAAGCCATGCAAGTGTCAACACATCCATACATGCTAATTTAGAAGCAGTAATAGATGCATATCTTTTGCAAGATGCAAATTTATTGTATGCAGATGAAGCAGACATAGTGGAAGCTATTTATGCACGTTTGGGTCTTGTAACCTTCATATCTCAAGATAATGACTCTCATCATGCTATCCAAGCGCCTGAAACGGCTCAAAGCGACTTAGAGGATGATGCAAACTCGTCGGCTATGATAGATGATTTGGATGCTCCTTTTGATTCATTTGAAGATGCACATGAGTGTATATACAAGGATGAGGATGCTATGGTTTTGACAGAGGATGTGAAGGGAAAACAGGTGAAAGACGGCTATATTAGTGATGTGCTACAATCTACTTTTGAGCATATCCATGAACTTTTACCAAGTTTAGAAGAGCCGGATGCCTATGCTGAAGACATATACCAGGATGAAGAATTCATTATCAATGCTTTCCTATGCGAGTTTGATGTATGTGGTACTACCCAAATGGATATGCCTAGCTGCAAAAGTGCTAATTTAGAGGGGGTGACTGAAAATATCTTCCTTTGTGAGTATAGCTCTGCTAGTAGCATTGCAGATTGTGAAGTACCTGAGCTAGATGAGGTGGAAGAAGAGGAGTGCATTGACAGAGTAATATGTATGTCTTGTATATATGGGGTAGCAGATGTGATGCAGATGACTCATGAAATTGTGCCTTATTTAGAGCTAGATGCAGCAAGCTTTCACAATTCCATGGTAGAGGAAGGAATGAGAGATGCAGATTCTCTGCATGAGGATTGGGGTTCTGCGGATGAAGCTATGAATCTTCAAGATTCACAAATCAAAGATAGAGAAATGTTTGGGAATGCTATACAGGTTGAAGTGACATCAGAGGATAGAGTAGAAGAGCAAGAAACCTCTTCGGATATGGTCTGTGATTGGGGTGATATTTTTTATCTGCGTAAAGATGCAAATAAAGATGCTTGCCATAAAGTGCCTACTATATAGGGTTTTAAGAATTTCAGTTGCCGCAGGTATACAAACAATATCTGAGGCATAAAAGGGATTTAGGTCTTGTGTCACAGGGTATAAATTGCAAGCAGGTTTGTGAGCATCTATCTGCTATGGATAGGAAGGGTATACATGGTGATGCCTTGAAGCAAGAAGAGGATGCTAGCTCTATGCTGACACGAGAGTCATGTAATGAAGAAAGGTTCTCCCTAGATGAGTGGAGACATGATTCAGTTGAAGATAATTTAGGGATGGATCAAAAAGGAAGAAGGAGTGAAGATATTGTGTCAGAGACTAACTCCAAGGAGGTTTTTGAGCAGTCGGTTACAAGTGACCGGGAGCATACCTACCAGGATGATTTGGAAAGGGAATTAGACACCATATTTGAGAGGTATGCAAAGTTTTATGATGTAAAGCTAGAGAGGTATTTGGTAAAAGGTGAGAGAATTGATGAGAGGTTTACCATGCATATTTCTGAGGTTTCTCTCAATGTTGAGAAAGGCTATCTAGAGGATTCTTTTGAGAATGAAGATGCAGATTCAGACTTCTATGCGAAAGAGGTACATATGGATTTAGAGGTTGGTGAGAAGGTTGAAGTGCAGTTTCAAAAATCTTTCAAGTATATTACAGGAAGCCTGGAAGTGTTTTTTGAAGAGAAGGATGAGGATCTTATGTCTCTTCTTCATGAAGATTTTGCGCATAATGGAGATTTGTTTCAGATGTTTTTGAGACAGATGTATATAACAATTCCTTCTGATCTAAGAGGAATTAAAAGATGCGGAGAATCTCAATGCTTAGTACAATACAAGTTTTTGAGTTACCCATATGATCCTGGAGGAGTTCATGGGATGACAGGGGATACAATTGCTTTCACAAGTTACCATGAGGCTGGCACATGCCGGAGGATGTGCAGGTTTAGAGGGGGTGGATGTCGTGCTGTGACACGTACATAGTGGGAACGCATCCTACAAGAGTTATCTTGTAACTTTTTAGATACATAATTATCTTTCCTATAATATACATATGCATATTTAAGTATAATAATAAGCCCTCTATCTCATCCTATTATTTTTCTCAAGGGTAACCTATTCTTACTTTACCCCATCAAAAAATACTATGGAAAAAGCATCAATAGCTCCGCCTCTTTAACTTGGGGCAAAAAGCATTGATTCTTTATTTCTACTATCTCATTATCATCTCACACCCTAGCTAGATCCTATATCTAGGATAAACTCTAATATATATATATTCTATGTATTTTTCTTATATTTCTTTTTAAATAGCTACTAGGAGGGAATCAAATCCTAGTGGGACACTAGGTGGCATGATTTCAAAGATACACTTATTTTAATGCATTATTGCAAGCATGATTACAAAAATTTGTCAAGGATCAATGTCATGCTTTCATATGGCATGAGGTGTCCTTTGGAATCAAATGAAATTCTAGGCTAAGGGGACCACAGGAAGACTTTTGTTGCTAGAAATGGATCGTATTTTGATGAATTTTTTACACAAGGTTCCAATCCGAATTGGAAAATGATTTTAGAATGAAAATCGTAGCTAATGAGTTGAAGTTTATGCCCATATTTTCACTTTTTTATTTGGAGCCACGGTTGAGGAGATATGTTCAAAAAACAAGATGCCCACATCATGTAGGGACAGCTCATTTCCAACTTTTCCAGTTTCAATTCACACTGGCTCCTCTCTTCTTGTGTAAACCCTTGGGGGTTCCCTTCACCTATAAAAGGGGACCTCTTCTTCCTTGAAAAGTAACTCAAGCATTCAAGCCATTGATGAGAGGAATTCTTGAGGGAGTGAGTAGTAATCCCTAATTGTACTTAGCCATTAACATAAGCCCAAGCCTACACTTTCTACTAGAGGAAGACTAGCCATTCTTGTATGCTATCCTTGGAAGATCAAATCTAATCAAAGAAGGTCTTGCACTTGGCGTATCAATCAAAGTGGAGTTCTCCCCTCTTCTTCTCTCTCCATCAATAATGGTGCCAAAGGGTTTGTCAAGTAAGATGTGTTCTACATTGATGTTTTCTTGATTTCTTGTTGTTTTCTTTTTCATCTCTAATCCAACATATATATATGTATCTAATATCATCTCTTTAACCAAATCTATCTCTCTCACTCTTAGTAATTCATCCTCTCTACAAATTTTAGGTTCTCCTTGCTATAGGTACATCTCTCCCCGCAGTATCCTTATTGCCTACGGGCAAGAATAGGGCTTGGGAGGGAAACTCTCTTCTCTTCTCTTCCCTTCTCTTCTCTCATATCTACATTTCTCACATACTATCCTAGATGAATAACCCACATGATGATAATTTCTATCGCTTTCACTCTGAATGATCTATTAGAATTAACGTATGGATGAGCCGTAAAATACACTTTCAACAACGTATAGTGTTTCTCTTTGGCCCAAAAAGACTCAATGAGACACTTCTATCACCGGATCCCATTATACTACCTCTCATAGACTATAAACCAAGAGGATTTGTATACACAATTAAGCCCAATCACTAGACAAAATATATATATTATGGTAAGCACAAAACTACAATTCCAAAGATCAATTCGTAGCCTATTTGGTTAGTCAAGATTGAATGCCATTAACTCATCTATTAACCCTTTCATACTACCCATGATACGATATGACCATAGCCTTGATGTTTTCATCTTTGTGTTATTTTGACATTCTCTTTTGTGTTCTTTCTTTGTGTGTGTGAGTGCAAGAGAGAAAGAGTGGGTCTTTTTTTGATTGCACTTCCTTCCAAACCCTAGTCTTCATGGGATCTATGGTTTAACTTCTTCATATAGTTTTTTTTTTGAGTTCTCTCACAAACTCTCACAGCCATAAGCCCGGTGCTTTCCCAGCAAGAGTGCAAATCTCTCGACAACGTGAAGTGGCCCCAAAATATGGTCCTCATGATGATCTTTCTGCAGAATTATCACAAGGAAACACCCACGTTGTGTTCGTACTTATCTACGTGCAAATATTGACCCCATTCGACCTCCTGACGCCACTAGATGCCATCTGATGCACCTGCTTACCTCATGTCGTCGGCCCGTGGATAGCTTCCTCGAGAAGTTTTAAGCGCTCCCAACTTCTCATTATTATAGAAAAAACACACTGGTATTGGTGATAGTGAAAATCGATGCACTATGTACATGTTGTCCTACCTGTACACATGTGGGCCCCACGTAACCACCTGGATCTGGAAAATGGGCAATTATTTATTTGATGCACCATGCATGTGTATGTACCTATGCGCAATCCCTTACTCCAAAAAACTTCTGAAAACGGGTAGGGAGAGACACTCTGCATAGGACGGAAGAGAGAGAGTGATTCTCTTTGCTAGGTGTGCGGAGTCAGAGAAGGCAAGCCATGCAAGGGCTCCAGTATGTAGGTTGTGACGAGTATTCGCATGCATAAGAAGGGACACCAGTTCTCTGCAGGCTACCGATAGCTAGGAAGGGAATTGAGCATGAGTGGAGCGTGCGCATCTTGGGTGAGGATGATGATGTAGGCTATGTGCAGAATTAGAGAGCAAGCGAGTTTTGCTTGCTGTAGTGCGGTTTGAGAGCGGGGAGGGAGAACGGGAAATGGGGTAGAAGGAGGGAGTATGCCTCGCAAGTGAAAGGAGGGAGAGGGTGACTCCCCTTGCCCTGTGGTCCAAGAGTTAAGAGGGAGAGATGTTTTTTGCGAGGTCTGTGTAAGCTGCCGAGACAAAGAGAGAAAGAGCCTGTCTCTATAGCATAGTAAAAAGGGAAGTAAGGAGAGAGGGAGAGAGAAGAAACTGGCCATTTGAAGAGGCGGCAATCAGAATATCTACAAAATTTAGATAACGAAAAGATACCATCCTGAAGCTGGCGTCAAGAAGCCCTTGGGGAGATGTAACGATGAAGCCGAGCCATCGATAAGTTTCTTCTTTTTCTCATAACATTGGATGTAAATTTATGCTGATTAATAAAAACACAGAAAATAAAAACACTTGCAGTCTCTCTCTCTCTCTCTTCTCTCTCTGTCTCTCTCCATTTTCATGATAAACTCATTAATGTCTTCATGATTCTGCTCTCAAGTCTGAGCGAGTATATGCAGCCCGAGCATTGCATCCGTTAGAGAGAGAGAGAGAATTTGATATATGTTTTGGTAGATGATTTAGCCGCACTTACATTGTCTACCCTCCTTGTTTGGGAGTGAGCGTAGCATATTGCTTGAGCTCTTTTGCTTGCTAGGTTTTTCCTGGTGTTGGTCTGCTCCATGGCCTGGCTATAGAAAAATATCTATCAGTGGCACGCCCGGTGGGACTAGCTTGCAGCATTTAGGTGTTCAAGCAAAACGCCTGCATCCTAAATGGAGTTTTTTTTTTCCTTTTCCACTTCACAAAAAAAATTGCATTATACTGCATTTTGCCCAAATTTTTTGGGATATGCTTTTATGTGAGAAACTTATTTTGGTTGGCCACCATTCATTGCCACCACCCTAGCATGTGCATGTAAATTTGGACCCAAGCACCTATACATCCCTTTGTAAACTTCCATAAACCTGAGTGTTTTAGGTCATTGAGAGGGCCCCACTTGAGGTTATTGGAGAGTCATCAAGGATCATTAGAAGTGCTAAGTCCGGTCATCATTATCATGCTAAAGGGGGGGGGGGGGGGGGGGGGGGGGGGTTGTTCTATTTGCGTTTATCATTTTGTGATTGAATGGATTTCACCTATTTTTCCTTCATATCTTTTAGTTATGCCTAATGGATAAGGCATCCGAGTTCTGGGCTCTCTTGTTATTCGCATAGCTTCTACCTGTAAACGTGGACCCAAGCACCTATAAATCCCTCCGTCAACTTCCATAAACTTGGGTGTTTTAGGTCATTGGGAAAGAACCACTCGAGGTCATTGAGGACTCATCAAGGATCATTAGGAGTGTCAAGTCAATTCATCAGTGCAAGGCTAGGGGATTATTACCATTTTGCATCTTTGTCTGATTGCATGTTGTCCGCCTCTTGGTTCTTCATATTTTTTTATTTTTATTTTCTCAACATACATTATCTATAGCCCAATGGATAAGGCATCTCTCTTAACCAAAGTTCTGGGTTCGACAGTAGCAGGCTAGTTTTCCGCACAGGACGCCACTATTGTACTTTTTTTTGGCCAAGGGCATGGGGATTTTGGACAGAGAAAGAGAACACTTTCATGAGCTATTGAGCACTTGAAGCGAGCTTGAAAGGTTGTTTTATCATAAATTTCCATTGATAATACTCTCAATTGAATTGACAAGAGGAGTTTGTTTTGACAGGCAATGAAGAGGTCGACTTATTATGGAATTAGGATTAAGGAGAAGAGAACTTGGGGGAGATTGTCAACTTGATAACATTGACACGGTTGTGCTTTCTATGTATCATGGTGGTGCAAAAGTTCGAGTGAAAGTTGCAAACAACTCTTGAAATGACATTGTTTTTGAAGTGAGGCTTGTGGATTATGATCCCGACAAGTGAAGTCAAGGCCATTATGAAGGGGCGCCTCGTTTTTGTGCCTATGTTGGTAGCCTACTCTAGCTCACATGCATTGTGGGTATGGCTATGTATAAAGTTTCAATAAGGAAGGCCGAGGCCCACATCCTGGGTGGGAAACAAGCTCTGAAACTACATGAATCGGGAAGACAAAAGAGATGTCACCAATGGATACAGCCCGGCCATGAGCAACGAGAGTCACATAGAAGTTGAGTCGGGTGTGAACGAGATCTTGAGGGGGTTTTATTGAATGAAAACAAAGGGCGTTTTACGGTTTTTTTTTTTCAAACGAGCCATGAAAGGGTGGCACGTCACGAGGACGAGGGTGGCGAACAAGGGGGTATGTCGATTGGGGGATAGGGCATGCTAATGGAGAAGACTCCATGAGAAGGCTTGCCCCGGTTGACAAGCGAAGGGAGTAGCGCCATTTTCTGGCTGGTACCAAGATGACAAGGACAGAGAGACCCTCTGCATAGGACGGAAGAGATAGAGTGATTCTCTCTGCTAGTTGTGCCGAGTCACAGAAGGCAAGACATGCAACGTATCCAGTATGTAGGCGGTTTGAGAGCCGGGAGGGAGAACGGGCTATGGGGTAGAAGGAGCGAGTAAGTTGTAGTGCGGTTTGAGAGCCGGGAGGGAGAACGGGCTATGGGGTAGAAGGAGCGAGTAAGTTGTAGTGCGGTTTGAGAGCCGGGAGGGAGAACGGGCTATGGGGTAGAAGGAGCGAGTAAACCTCGCGAGTGAAAGGAGGGAGAGGGCGGCTCCCCTTTCCCTGTGGGCTGAGAGCCAGAGGGAGAGATGTTTTTTGCGAGGTCTGTGTAAGCTGCCGAGACAAAGAGAGAAAGAGCCTGTCTCTATATCATAGTAAAAAGGAAGTAACGAGAGAGGGAGAGAGAAAAAACTGGCCATTTGAAGGGGCGGAAATGAGCACATCTTCAAAATTTAGATAACAAAAAGATACCATCCTAAAGCTGGCGTGAAGAAGCCCTTGGGGAGATGTGGAAAGACGAAACCGAGCCATCAATAATTTTCTTCTTTTTCTCATAACATTGGATGTAAATTTATGTTCATTGATAAAAACACATTAAATACAAACACTTCCAGTCTCTCTCTCTCTCTCTCTCTCTCTCCATTTTCATGATAAACTCATAAATGTCGTATATGCAGCCCAAGCATTGCGTGGGTTAGAGAGAGAGAGAATTTGATACATGTTATCGTAGATGCTTTAGCCGCACTTACATTGTCTAGGATCCTTGTTTTGGGAGTGAGGGTAGCATATTTCCTGAGCTCTTTTGTTTACTAGGTTTTTCTTCGTCTTGGTCTGCTCCATGGCTTGGACATAGAAAAATATATAACAGTGGCACGCCTGGTGCGACTAGCTTGCAGCATTTAGGCGTTCTAGCAAAAAGCCTGCATCCTAAATGGAGTCTTTTTTTGCTTTTCCACTTCAGAAGAAAATTTGCATTATACTGCATCTTGCCCAAAAGTTTTGGGATATGCTTTTATGTGAGAAACTTATTTTGGTTGGCCACCACTCATTGCCACCACCCTAGCATGTGCATGTAAACTTGGACCCAAGCACCTATACATCCCTCTGTAAACTTCCATAAACCTGAGTGTTTTAGGTCATTGAGAGGGCCCCACTTGAGGTTATTGGAGAGTCATCAAGGATCATTAGAAGTGCTAAGTCAGGTCATCATTATCATCCTAAAGGGGGGGGTTGTTCTATTTGCTTTTATTATTTTGTGATTGAATGGTTTTCACTTATTTTTCCTTGATATCTTTTAGCTATGCCTAATAGATAAGGCACCAGCGTTCTGGGTTCTCTTGTTATTCGCATACCTTGTACCTGTAAACTTGGACCCAAGCACCTATAAATCCCGCTGTAAACTTCCATAAACCTGGGTGTTTTAGGTCATTGGGAAAGACCCACTCGAGGTCATTGAGGACTCATCCAGGATCATTAGGAGTGTCAAGTCAAGTCATCAGTGCAAGGCTAGGGGATTATTACCATTTTACATCTTTTTGTGATTGCATATTGTCCGCCTCTTGGTTGTTCTTTTTTTTTTTTTTTTTTCTCAACATACATCATCTATAGCCCAATGGATAAGGCATCGGTCCTAACCAAAGTTTTGGGTTCGACACTAGCAGGTAATTTTTCCCCACAGGATGCCACTATTGCATTTTTTTTTGCCCAAGGGCATGGGGATTTTGGCCAGAGAAAGAGAACACTTGCATGAGCTATTGAGTACTTGAAGCGAGGTTGAAAGGTTGTTTTATTATAAATTTACATTAATAATACTCTCAATTGAATTGCCAAGACGAGTTTTTTTTGACAGGCAATGAAGACGTCGACTTATTATGGAATTATGAATAAAGAGAAGAGAACTTGGGGGAGATTCTCAACTTGATGACATCGACAAGGTTGTGCTTTCTACGTATCATGGTGGCGCAAAAGTTCAAGTGAAAGTTGCAAACAACTCTTCAAGTGACATTGTTTTTGAAGTGACGTTTGTGGATTATGATCGTGGCAAGTGAAGTGAAGGCCATTATGAAGTGGCACCTCCTTTTTGTGCGTATGTTGGTAGCCTACCCTAGCTCCCATGCATTGTGGGTATGCCTGTCTATGAAGTTTCAATGAGGGAAGCCGAGGCCCACATCTTGGGTGGCAAACAAGCTCTAAAATGATGGAATCAGGAAGGCAAAAGAGGTGTCGCCAATGGATACGGCCTGGCCATGAGCAACGAGAGTCGTAGAGAAGTTGAGTCGGGTGTGAACGAGATCTTGAGGGGGTTTTATTAAATGAAAACAAAGGGTGTTTTAGGGTTTTTTTTTTAAAACGAGCCATGAAAGGATGGCAGGTCACAAGGACGAGGGTGGCGAACAAGGGGGGATGGTGATTGGGGGAGAGGGCATGCTAATGGAGAAGAGGCCATGAGAGGGCCTTTTGTGCTTATTAGCAACATTCCTTTTTTCCTTTCCTGTGAGATGGATATAACCCCTTTAATATTTGGAAAATATTCCTGTAGGTCTTGGCTATATTCATGAACAGCGAAGATCTTCCCATGTAATTTAAGTAGTAAGGGACTTTTGGATCTTTCCTCTTTAACCTCGAAAGATGCTTTCCCCATAGAAGTATGTACAATGTCATTGTACGCATACTCAATAAGAGATAGGTACTTTTATCATCGAGAGCGTTGATCTACTTCCATGACATAGGCTTTTAGTAGATTCAAGAATCGTTAGATTAGTTATTTCACTTTGGTCATCCGTTTGTGGATGATAGGCAGAAAGAGAAATTTAATCTACTTCATAGATTCCAAAAGAGACCCTTCTAGAAATTACTGTTCGTTCTAGGATCTTTGTCCGACACTATGGATGTTGGAAATCCATGATGTTTGAAAATTTGAGATCTGAAGAGGGTTGCCATTTGATGTGCCTTAATAGTCTTTTTGACAGGCATAGAGTGTGTTTTCTTGTTAAGCATGTGGACTGAAACAATCCAAGCTACTTCCCTCGATCAAATTTCAACTTTTGGTATACCACGCATTTTGAAACATACTCTTGTATGTTTACTTTTCATGATAGACCAACAGAAATACATTTCTACTCCTCGAAGAGTAGACTATGGAATCCCTCTTTGCCCTGCATAAGGAGAAGTATGGGATTCATACATGGCGTTCTTATTGTATGGGTGATTAACACATAGCCTATTGCCATTTGGAAGAGAACCATCCTTCAAGGTGAATGGTTCTTTTTTTCTTCCCTATTACAAAGGCTGTAATTACGTACTTAAAGTCTCGGTCGGTAGCAAACTCATCTATCATAAAAGATAGATAATTGTGAGTTGCCATAGACACCACATTTACCCTTGGTCATTGTGAAAGTGCATCGACCACTTGATTGTGCTTGCCAACAAGGTGAGAAATATGAAATTTAAATTGCAAAAGAAAATGTGCCCACCTCATTTGTTTGTCGGAGAGCTTGGTTTGCGTCATTAAGTTCTTGAGGCTTTGTGATCCATTCGTAGGATGAATGGAGTCCCCAAGAGCCTAGTGATTCCACGTGTTTAGGGCATATAGAATAGCTAGTAGCTCTTTTTCGTATTCTCCCAATACTCACTTATCGAAGTTGAGTCTTTGACTCTCATATGCTATGGCATGCCCTTCTTGAGGCAAAATAGCTCCAAGGCAGTCACCACAAGCATCACATTGGACCTCAAATGGCTTTGAGAGATCTAGTAGTGTGAGCACACGTTGAGAGATAAGATTCTCCTTAACACTAGGTTGGTAATGGGACACTTTTATGTCCTGGGACACTTTTATGTCCTGTTAAGTGACCATTTTCCTTGAATTATGTCAAGAGTTTCAAAATGGATTTTGAGGTTCTATCTATCTAGAAAGTTGTCTCATGAGCTGAAAAAAACTCGACATTTTTTTGGAATATCAATTCCATCTTTAACCTTGTCCTTGCAAAACATTTCACAACCTAAACTGTGTGAAAAAACGGGTCCTGTTTTTGGCTTTTTTCAACTTTTTGCAACTATACCACTCTAGAATTCATGTTTGTGAGGTCTATAATGCTAGAGAACTATCTTTAGTAGTCCTCAACATGTCATGATGCTTCTAGGGAGAAATAAATGTTAAAGTTGTAAGTTATGACCAAATTACAAAAAATATCAAATTCTGTTTTTTAGCCAATTTTAGCTCTTCTATGATTTTTTTGGTGGCTTTCATAATATCCAAATGCAGTTTTGATTTTATATGTCGCATATTGTAACATAAAGCTAATATTCCTTGAGTTTTAGGGCACCTAATACCCTATTTTGCATAGTAGACAATGATGGTTGATTTTTTCAACTATAGAAGAAAACGAAACATTCTAGTATATCAAGTATAGCTTTTTCAATATTGTTAGTTTGTTGTGACAACTACATGCATTTTGTAGGTAGTAACCATATCTAGTCATGAGGATCAAATTTGGCTAGATATTGAATAGTTTCTATGGGATTCCACAACTCATAATGTTGAACCCAGTTTTTTCATGTTTGCTGTATTTAGCACTTCATATTTGTCCCCAAGGTTCCCCTTGGTAAGAGATGTATTATTCTTTTGACATGATTCATGGCTCCTTATGAACCTAAAGGACAATAGGGAACTAAGAAAACATGCATATATTATTTGTATTGAGCGTGGCTATAGAAACTTTGATGATAGGTTTGCAGAATGGTAAAAATTCAACTTTTTTGTACCTATTTCTTTTGGCAAAACAAAAAATAGTGAGTGAGAAGCAATCATATGTTCTGATCACCAACCCATTGAAGTTAACTAGGGAATTTATCTCAAGTCCTACAAAAATCCCTAATCTTATTTTTATGCAACAAAACGTAAGAAATGACTGTTTTCATGAAAATGTAATGGTCTATCAACTTTGGAGGCTTGGTGTGACCAAAAGATGAGAAATTTTACAAGTTTCTTATTTTTTCCATGTGTAGTAGGCCTTGAACTATAACCTCATGAAAGGATTTTACAAAATGAGTGGATCTACTATGGTTTTGGAGGTTTTTTTCAAAACCCTGAAAGGACACTTTTATGTCCTATTAGGTTACCAACCTAGTGTTAAGCTTCTTGCAGTTTTGCAGTCCATGAATACTTAACGTTCTTTTTTTGTTAAGTCATGCAATGGGCTTTCTATTAGCGAGATTTTTTTTTTTAATGAAGCATCTATAGTATGCACACATACCTATGAAGCTTCGTACCTCCTGTAGATTCCTTGGATTAGGCCATCTTTTTATTACCTCTAACTTTGTTGCATCCATACGGGTGCCCTCTTTAGAGATAATGTGACCTACGTATTGAATCTCTTGTACGAAAAATTCACTTTTCTTTTGATTAATGAAAAGCTTATTCTCTCTCACAACTTGAAATATTACCTGGAGGTGTCCCTTGTACTCCTCAAGAGAATTTGAATGGCCTGACGATTTTTGTCCATCATGAGTTTGAATGCATTTGGAGCATTTGTCAGGCCAAAACTTGTAAATTACCAAATAGATCTTCTACGCGCGGCACGGGAAATCTATTTTGATAGTAATCTTATTTAGTGCTCTATAGTCGACACACATATGATATGTGTCGTCTTTCTTTTGCACTAAAAGCAATGGTGAACAAAATGGAGAGGAGCTATACCTCATCATCCCTTTTTCCACAAATTCATGCACTTGCCTCATGATCTCCTCTTGTTGAGCTTGTGAAACTTGATAAGGAGGCTTGTTAGGCAGTGAGGTTCCTGGTAGGAGCTCAATTGCATGGTCATCATCCTTCATTTTAGAGGTAGCTCACTAGGGATTTCATCTATGAAAACATCTAGCTTGGGATCCATTTAGGAAATTAGACAACTCTAATTTCTCTTGATTCCCTTTATTGCAAGGATATGGTGTTCCCCAACTCATTAGCATCTATGTACATGCTCTTTTCCCTGTAGGTGAAGTAGATTCTCCTTTCAAGGAAATTCATGTTGGAAGCCATGCAGTTAAACCATGGTGCCCAAAAAATAACATCCTCATGTTTGAGAGGGGAGATGAAGAAATCCTTTTTGTCCACATAGCTTTGGACATAAAGACTTAATTTTCTAATTAAGGAAGTAATTGAGACATCTTGTCCCTTGATAGCTCCATTGGCTTTCAATGCATCTCCCATCTCGTGGGCTTGTATGTCTAGCTTAGTGGGCAACTCCATGGATATGAAGTTGTGAGTTGAACTAGGGTCAAACAAAATAAAAGCATCATGTTTTTCCATCTTTCCCCAAGCATAGGAAAGGAGAAATACTTGGCAATGAGCATCCTGTTTTGGAGCTTCAAACATAGAGGCTCTAGAAGTCTCATTGCGGGCAATTCTCTTGGGGCAAGGACGATAACCATGGCCTTGCTCCCCACGCTTAAAAGATTTGTGGTCCTTAAAGAAAGATTCTAGCTCTTTAGGAGAGAGTTTATATTTACCTTTGTAAACTCCCTTCCCCTTGGACCAATTGTTGTTGTTGTTGGAATAGCCTTGGTAAGAATTTTGGGCATTGGTTTTCCCCTTGGCATCACTTTTGTCTTTATTTTCCATGGGCTTGACATTCCGTCTAGCCCCTTGTTGGAAATTGAAGCACAAATAAATCATGGTGTGGTGGATTACTTTGGTGATAGAACCAGGCCATTGAGAGTTGACATACACGGTCATCTCTTTGGGTAATCCCGCACAGAATTGTTGCTTTTGCTCGGCAAAGTGTATCTTTTGAAAGATTGTAGCCTTGAGATGTAAATCCCAAAACTTGTCCACATATTTGTGGATAGACTCATGAGAGAGAAGCTTTAAACTTCACCATTTGGTAATCACTTTGTCCTTTGCATCACTTGCAAGGAATTGCTTCATGATAGAAACTCGTAGAGTTTTCCATGTCTTTGTGGTTTCACTGTTGCCACGAAGGCTAGCCCACCATTGATGAGCCGATTTTTGGAATTGCATAACTACATGGTGTAGCTTGGAGGACTCTGTGAAGCCCTCGTTTCCAAAGGCCGCATCAAGTTGTTGGATGAAGGCCGATACTTTGTCAGTAGCATCAAAGGTGCCATCATAGGTGAGAAAAGAGATACTCTTTCCTCCCTCTTTGAACTTCTTAACTTTTTGGGACCTTCGCCATGCAGAGTAAGCTTTGTGGTGTCCTCCCTCTTGTATTCTAGCTCTAGGAGAATAGCCATAGCTTTCATCGGTAGAGCAGGAAGGTGAAGAACAAGGAGAAGAGGGTGACCTCTTTCTTGCCCTTTTCTTCATTTGTTTCCTCTCTTACTTTTTGAAGTGACGAGGAGAAGGACTATGGGCTAACCGTTTCCTCTTGGGAGGAGTTTGCAATCATTTAGTCTTCCGTCTTCGTGGAGCCACATCTTCGGAGGAACTTAGGGATTCATTACTTTCTTGATATTTGGAAGCCCTCTCTCCTCTTGGAGAGGAAAGGAATCACATAAGCATGAAGTTGTAACTTCGGCTTGCAAAACGGGGTTGCCCATAGCTTGTTACAACCTAGTGACAAGATAATTAACAAACATGGGGGCATCATCATTAGCACCTTCATGTGCAAAATCAGAGTTATCAATGTTCATTCTACTCTCTTGGTTATTGTCAACCATGTTAATTAAATTTGTGTGTTTACTTAGTGTATTCTTTGGCAATTCAAAGCCTTAGTTGCTACTCCTCTTAGCCTTTGAAAATAGGCACTTAAGTATCTACACCCATGGCTCAAATTGGTTAATTATAGAGAGTAGTGGAGTGAGTCTAACATAGCAAAGTTGCCGAGGGATAGTTCCTTTCAAAATTCTTATGGCTCAATAATGGTAAAGTCGTAGGCAAGTCTAAAAAAACTCCATTATTAAAACCAAATCTCCCAAGGTGTGCACCATATCCCACATAGTGGGCTCAAAAAAACCGATAATAGATCCCAGTTCCACTTACCCTAATATAATTAACAAAATCAACCATTAATAGGCTACTTAAGGACCTCTCTTCTCAAGCAAGAAAAGAGAAGGCAAATGCTCAGATACCAATGTAATGGAAATGGTCTATTAACTTTGAGAGTAGTGGAATTAGGAAATTAGATGAAGCAATTTTGTGAGGTTACTTTGTGAGCATAGCGGGTGAACTTAATTGATGGTAGCAACATAAACATGTTACCTAGCTAACTTGGCATGAACAATACTTTTTCAAGAGAGAGAGTTTAGAGAACATGACAATAGTTGAGAACCGGATTCATATGGAGCCGGTCCCCCCTCCAATAGGCATTTGTATTATAGTTTCTCCCACCAAGAGAGACTTGGTACAATACAATCTTTGTGTTCCTTGTGACATAGGTGATGCAATGAAGATGGAAAGCTTCATGCATTAAAAGCATAACATGAACTTTGTAGAAAGCATTAACTATCTCAAGCCTCAGTCCGAAGGCCTCAAACACCTTCAAGGTGGAGAGAGCTAGCAGGGAGTGATGATAGGGAAGAGGAAGAAGAAACATTACATAGGAGAAAGAAATAGTTCCTCACTTATCACCACTCTTCTTGATAGCATACATAATAGCATGGTAATGAAGATGGTGAAGATGGAAAGCTTAAGCATTGAAGCATGGCTCTTGGTTGGATTTTCATTCCATAGCCAAGAGTGTTGACGTAGGCTCTCACTTCTCACAAGCTTGTAGAAGGAGGTGGAGTTTCTGAAAGTTCACCAAGTGAGAATGGATCCACAAAATGAGTGTGTGTGTGGTGTATATCCCTCTAGCACCCCCCTTGTTTGCTTGGGCGAGTTGTAGCTTTTCCACATGCTGCAAGCTCATTGGACCCCTCTCCCTCTAGCCAATCATATGCAGCATGCATTCAAGTGCATGGGAAGTCTTTTGACAAGTGTCCTTCTTACCCCTTAGAGAGAGAGAGCTTGAAAATATCTAGATATTTGTTGGATAGAACTAGAAGCTCATAACAACCCTCTTTATCCCAACCAATAGCATTCAAGCACACCATGTTTTTAGGCATAGGGAGAGTCTGACATGTGTCGCATGTGCCCTTTGAAAAACGGGTGCCCTTTGGGTGAGTGTAAAGTTAAGTCAAAGATTCCCCTAGCTTTGAGACTTTCATGCATACGAATCTTCTCAAGCACCTTCCTCATTAAGTTTGTAGGGTCTCTTTTTGACTCAATAACCTTACCCCCCATGTATGGGAAGCTTCTCAAGCACCTTCCTCATTAAGTTTGTAGGGTCTCTTTTTTACTCAGGCACCTTACCCCCCATGTATGGGAAGCTTCTCAATCACCTTCGTCATTCAGCTTGTAGGGTCTCTTTTTGACTCAAGCACCTTACCCCCCATTAAGTATGACAAGCACCTCAAGTACCTTAGTCATCAAGCATGACAAGCACCTCAAGTACCTTAGTCATCAAGCATGACAAGCACCTCAAACACCTTAGTCATCAAGCACGACAAGCACCTCAATCTTAGGTCGGGTTCCCATCTCAAGATCATCCCTAGCTTGCCTAAGGTCAAAGGACTTTTTAACACTAACCATTGGAGGTCTTTAATGAAGCTAACCCTAAGTTCGGTTAAGATCCATTACATGCACATTGCTCTTTGATAGACTGCCTCCTTTTGGACCCTTATTGAGATGTAACCATCTCTCCTCTTGGTCCCCTATCAAGGTAAGTCTAGAAATACTTATTGCACATTTCTCTTTGATAGACCATCTCCTTTTGGACCCCTATTGAGATGCAGCCATCTCTCCTTTTGGTCCCGTGTTGAGATAGGTATAGAAGCACATGTCTCTATTCTAGCTCTTGTTCCCGTTTATTCTCCCACATTAAATGATCAGTTTAATATCAGAAAATCATTTGGTAAAGTTAGATATTATATTTTATGACAATAGACGAACAAGATATCGTAAAAAATTCAATGGAATTACAATGTTATTGAGTGAATTTGAACTTTTGATCAAGTACTCATGTGTAACTTGGAACAAACGTGAGAGGAAAGTTAGTTGGGCATCAACAATACTGCATTTACAGCCTCCCTCTCTCTCTCCCTCTCTCTCTCTCTCTCTCTCTCTCTCACACACACACACACACACACACACAAAGGGCATGTAGTAATATCTCTACAGAGTCGGCACCTCCAAGTTCTGCAACACACTAGGTACAAAACCGACTCCTGAGAGCTAGTCAACTGCAGCCACTTTGTGTGTGTGTGTGTGTGTGTGTGTGTTGCAGTATTAAATTAAATACATATACACAAAATAACATGATGCTCAAAAGGTGATTGGCTTTAGATGACTAGGCAAGGCTTTGTACAAAAATGATTCAGTATTTGTGTGAGGGCCATACCCAGACTCGACCCTACTCACCTCCCTCAGTCCTCTAGACCGTTCAAAGGAATGACATAGATCTATCTGCAGGTATCCCTCCCACTTGGGATCGACACTCAGACAGGACTCC
This sequence comes from Adiantum capillus-veneris, assembly GCF_014529385.1. NCBI lineage: Eukaryota > Viridiplantae > Streptophyta > Polypodiopsida > Polypodiales > Pteridaceae > Adiantum > Adiantum capillus-veneris. Next base: position 149,381,561 of record NC_140943.1, read on the forward strand.
AACCTATCTCGAATGCCAACGTCCAAAGGGGGTACATCCCAATATTCAATGATTCTATCATATTCTCATAATCAATCTGTCTTTGATAGCTTTTCGCACCAAAATCGTGGTCCTTAGTCTTGATTCTCTTGATCTTTAACTTGAGGATCTTCACTTGCTTTCTTGTTCTCCTTGGTTCACGGCGATAACCCCTTTTTCCTGACAAGTAGGCACGGCAGTTATCACTTTCCCCTAAGAAGAGGGATCTTGCAATCCTACCTGGTCTCACTCGTCCCCGATTACCCATTTTTATCCCACGTAGTCCTAGCATTTAAAATAAAAAATTTAAATCAAAATCCGGCCATTTGACCCTCCGGATCCACCCACCCACCGAACCATTTCATAAAAATCCCTTCTCCAGTTAGTACTTAACTACTACAAAATCAGGAAGACAACAGTCTATCGGACATCATCAAACAACAAGCAGCATGCAATCTGTTGCATACCCTCGTTCACTAAAATTCATCTCGTTGTTCCCACCATATCTTTATTTAGAAACTTTTAATTCATTTTCTTTCCTTTATCTGTTATAATTAGCTTGTAACTAGTTTCCTAACTAATCGTGCAACACATTTAGTTTCAACCAATTCATCTTGCCTCCCCATTTCGGCCAAGATAATCGGTTACAAGCCATCAAAATGGCAACACCTTCACAATATTTCCCAGAATTAAGTGTTTGGGAAAGGCTCATCAAGTAATTTAATCATTCCTTCCTAAGTATTTTATTTCGAGAGGTATAGCACCATCTGGTGATAGATTCATAGGATAGCCCCTATATTCCTAGCCTTTCCAGTTCCTTTTTAAGCAACCAAGTCGAACAAATTTGCTTAATTAAATTCACATCATCCTCCCTGAATATGACCTTCTCATCCAACTATTGACATCAAGCCATACCCGGATTATGGTGGATTTCCAATGAGATACCGCGGGTACTTCACCTGGCCAGACCTTTCCTAACTTGGAGGAGATGAATCCTAGATGCTGATGCAAGTGAAGGGGTAGGTTGGGATATTCTACCAAAATAGGGTAATTCCTAACAGCCAATACGTCTAGATTACAAACTTGATTCCATTTGAATGGATTTAGTGGGGAATTTCTAACAAGCCATTGACCATAACTAAGGATGTTGAAGACTTTTTCAGGACTTTTGAACGCCTCGAGGAAGCTACTATTGTCTTATCCACGTGTAGGGGTCCCGCTAGTAAGTTGGCAAGCCCTCTTGGTTCCAAATCCTTCTCTAGAGTGCAAATTTGTGAGGAAGGAAGTATTATAGAGGGCTTACCTACTTGAAATCTCTCTTGCTGTAATTGAGGAGTTGGTGAACTTTGGGGTTTGGCATCCTTCTCGGTATTACACATATCGTTGTTTCGGGCAACTCCTCCAAGAGGGTTATTATCTGCCCCTGATGGGATTTTGGTAGGCGACAACAGCTCATTTTGGTGCTAAAGTTGTTGCTGAAAAAATAATGATGGTGAGCAACAAGAGCATTGTGGGTAGTCTCTGCATGATCACAGGGGAGGAACTGAAGAAGAAGAGGGTCTAGCTCATCATTAGAAGGATAAAGGTATGGGAGATTTGACAAGAGGAGGAAGGTATGGTGAGAGAGCAGATTTGTGGGATTCCATGCACTATCAGGATGGGAGGTGAAAGGATGAAAAGATAGCGATCGAGGAAGCCTAGATGAGCAACTTCGGAAATGCAACTTTTTAAGTTCAATCCCCGTTTTGTTGATTCCCAGGTTTTTGAAATCCTTTTGCCATCCATGGGACATCTCCATGGAAGCTTGTAGAGTTTTTGGTTCAAAACAACATGGAGGTCAATTCCGTGAAGTTATCCCCTATGTCCCCATCCCGTATTTGCAAACAAACTTGAAATTGACAACTTTAGAAATACTCTTCAATACCAAAAATTGAACTACTTCTATGGATTTTAATTAGACAACTACTCTTTTCTTATGGTGCCTAGCTTTCCATTTTAGGAAGTTAGAAGGTCGTCCTAGTATGTGACCACGATTTTCGGAGCGACTCAAATTAAATCGAATCTGGGTAGATGCCCTAATTCCTTGGAGGAGAAAAAGCATGGACCCATCACGTGGAGGAGAGAGAGGGAGGGAGAGGAGAGAGCGGTGCCATGCCTTGAAGATTTTTTTGTCTCCTGGAGAGCGCAAAGAAAGGCGAGCACCACGATGCTGAGCACTGGCCGGATGCAGACAGGTATCACAGCAAGGTGGAGGACAATGTCTCTGTGTGTGTGTGTGTGTGTGTGTGTGCAGGGTCTTTGGGAAGCGTATACCTAAGGATGGCCATTGGAAACTCATCATAGCTGGCCTGTACACGTTTTGTGAAGTCTACTGCATGGCATTCGACTGTGCTTATATGGTGTAGAGGTTTGTTTTCTGGATTCTAAACGCAATCAAAAAATGTAGATATGATAAAGTAATGGATCATGATGCAAACGAGAGCAACCAGGGAGTAGAGACGTGAAGCTGGGGGTTGGATGATGTGCGCACGATAAAAGGAGTGGCGCTGCGATTCAAGCTCATTTTCACAATAAGCAGGTTGATTGAGTTGCTGATGATGAAAGGTGTGGCCAAGGGAGTGTCCGATTGCACGTGCTGTTCAACCTTGCATGTGCACACAGAGAGGTTTGATGGTGGGAAGGTGCAAAGGATTGAGTGTCAGTACCGTTGCAGGAATGTTTGGACATATCCCAAGGCTACAGCACGGAGCGGGTTGCGACAAGATGAGAGCATCAAAGGGGCAAGCATATGGAACGTGTGCATCGACTCCAACCGATTGGTTGTTTTAAAACTTAAGGTCTTGTGTCAATATTGCGTGTTAATTAATTAATGTTGGATGAATAGACCCAGTATGTGACCTAGTATGTAATTTATGAGTCTTTGAGATTTCCATTAAAGCTTAAACCTAAAATACAAGGTAGTCACTAAAGCTTACACCTAAGTGCAAATTTACCATTAATGCTTAGCTTAAGAGTGCAAATCTATCTTTAAAACATAACTTTATGATGCATGGATACTCTTAGCACTTAACCCTAATGCGAGGTTTCCATTAAAGCTTAAACCTAAAATACAAGGTAATCACTAAAGCTTACACCTAAGTGCAAAGCTACCATTAAATCTTAGCTTACGAGAGAAAATATACCTTTGAAGATTAACTTTATGATGCACAGATACTCTTATCACTTGACCCTAATTGCAAGGTTTCCATTAAAGCTTAAACCTAGAAATGCAAGGTAGTCACTAAAGCTTACACCTAAGTACAAAGTTACCATTAAAGCTTCGCTTAAGAGTGCAAATATACCTTTGAAACTTAACTTAATGATGCATAGATACACTTAGCACTTAACTCTAATTGTAAGGTTTCCATTAAATCTTTGTTGACCGCTGGGTCAACAACACAACATAACTCAAGTTTCGTACCAAAGTCTTATCTGTTGTGAGTTATGAAATGCTGCGGATTATGGCTATAAACTTCATTTTTATTGAGTAGTTATTCTAGTTTCAGAAGCCGGGATGCAATGGCACTTCCAGATTGTAAATACAAAGACATTTGACCCTTTCAACCCCATTTTTGGTTAAACCTAAGGTAGCCTTAGTATATAAGGTACCTAGGTCATTTTGTAAAGGAGACTTTTTTTTATCATAATCAAACTTTAGCGCTTCCGTCTACTGTGTGTGAGAGAGAAAGAGAGTGAGCGTGAGCTTCATCCTCTCTCTACACCCGGCTCGTTCAACACATTGGAGATCCGACTGCACCATTGTTGTAGGCTCGAGGAGAGCTACACGACAACGCCAAGTATTCCACGTGAGATGAAGCACACACGCCGACGCATCTACGAGCTATTTGTGGCCGTAAGTATATCAAACGATGTCTGTTTTATGCATACTAGTAGTCTATAGAATCGTGGCGACGTAAGCTACACATAGGTACTCATAAATTTTAGTTTCGGACACTTTCAAAATTCAGCTATGTCATCGTACGCGTTTTCCGCAGATGGGTTTTGAGTGTAGAAGCTTAGGGACAGGTGTATCCTAGTGAGGGGATGGTGTTCCTTAAGTTTTGTATGAATCTGGCATGATTAGGTGAGTTACCTTCCGTATGTGTGTATGTGGCTAGGTGGTGTAGTTGAAAGCAGTGAGGTTCTTGATTGTGGTTTAGTTGGCCTACCAGAGTGTTGTATGCGTAGGATGGTCTCAGCCTGACAAGCTAAAGATATTTCCTCCGTGTGCCTATCGTGTCATCTGTGTCCTCGATTGACATTATGTTGATCTAGGTAGTGTTTGCATGCACTTCATGGGTGTGTGAGTCGCTCCTCGTCCAACATTGGCGCGATTGCTGGGGACACAAGGACCTAAGTAGGTTTCCTACTAACACTCGTGTGATGGTTGCTTGATTTAGTTTCGGCTAAAGAAAGCATTTTTCTTAAGTGGATCCGGAAGAGGATATTCCACGATCAAGTGGATAGCCAGGAAGCGTGTGTCTTGTCGAGGATCTGCGACTAGATAGGTTTAGTTAGGATCTGTGGATTAGAGTAGTTGTTGGTGGTCTAGTGATTTGTGAGGTGATAAAAGCGTTTACTAGTCCGTGTGTGGCAGTGAAGCGTTTTTCTACTCATAGATGCAAAACCCCATATGATTTGTAGGAGTAGCTTTAGGTAAGTGATTCGATTCTGATCTAGAGCCATTCAACAATGAATTGTTTGCTAAATTGCTTGATTGCATTTGAAATCAGGGAAAAGTTTGCTTTTGAGGGTAAAAATGCATTAAACAAGTTTTTGTATATATTTTTGTATGACTGACTGATGTTGTGCATATAAAAGAGCATTTGCAAGGGTTCTGTAAAGAAAACCTACAATTCTGTAAACATAGACATCCTACGCGTAGGATGTCTCAAGGGGGTTCTGGAGACCAAATTTGAAAATTTTGACTGCACCGGTGGATTCAGAGGGAAGGTTTTACCCTAGTAACATATTGACTTGGGTGTTTTTTCCTATTTTTGTTGACCAAAAGCCAAAAGGCGGAGTTAGAAAACGTAAAATTTCAAAGAAGGCTTAAATTGAGTGATTTTTGCATGTTTTTGCAATTGTGAAGCATACTTGCACTTGCTGAGAGCATAAGGAAGCATCAGGGACACTTCAGTCTCAGAAAATAAGCAGTAGACATCCTACGCGTAGGATGTCTACAGGGTGATCTGGTGGAGATTTTGAAAATCTGAGGTTACCAGTGTGTTTAGAAGGTAGGTTTTACCCTATTTGCACGTGGAAAGTGGAAATTTGACCAAATTTTGACAAAGCAAAGCCAAAAGACGAGAATTGTCAGACATCCTACCCAAATTGTGTCTAAGGCCTAATTTTGAGACCAAACCATAGGGTGACTTCATGTGCATGTTAAACATGATGTTTTGAGTGCATGTGATAAATTTCATCTCATTTGGGTCAGTGAAAGTGAAGATTGAATAGACTTTAGCATTTTTGACTTAAAAAGGCAAGAACAGCTAAAATTTGGGACTTTTGAAATCCAAACCAAAATCTAAGAATACCACTGAGTTACTGACATCAAGGGGATGTTGTGGGACAAGTCTGGGGTCAAACAGGTCAAAAGACATCCTATGCCTAGGATTTCTTCTGTGTGATTTGGACTCTAAACAAAATTTTGAGCATACCACTGTGATCAGCACCTTAAGGATATTCTGTGATTCAAATTTGGGGCAATTATTAGCAGTTAGACATCCTAGGCGTAGGATGTGTAATGCATGATCTAGAGGCCAAATTCAAACTTTGGACATAGCAGGGTGTTGTATAGCCTTAGGCAAGCCTCCTAGTCAATTTTGGTCCAAGTTGGAGTTGATTTGACTTAAGAATTCATCAGAACAGACATCAGGCTTCTGAAGAAGATTCTTGATCATTTGACCAACCTATAGGTGTCAGAATCAAAAAGTAAAAATAGCTGTGAGCTTAGCACATCAAGGTGAAGCTACATTGCAAGTTTGAGCTGAAACAGAGCAAAAAAACATCCTACGCGTAGGATGTTTCCAGCTTGATTTAGGACTTCAAACTAACCTATGAGCACACCACTATGATCAGCACATCAAGGAGAAGCTGGGGTGAAAATTTCAAGTCATTCTGAGCAAAAAGACATCCTACGCGTCTGATGTCTCAAGGCCATTTTTACATCCAAATGAAATTCTGAGCATACCTTTGTGTTGTTGGACTCAAGGGGAGTCTCTAGACCAAATTTTGTTCAATTATGAGCATATAGACATTCTACGCGTAGGATGTCTCTAGGCCAATTTTAGGGTCCAACTGTACTTTTGACCATACACGAGTGTTCACAGTGTCACACAGATCCCAAATCTTCTTTCAAAATTGAATTTGGACTCATTTTGACCATTCTAAACTGCATTTCACTGTTTTGGCCATAACTTTCACAAACAATATCGGATCGAAAAAGTTTTTTGATCAAAACGTAGCCTGAGAGCGGCTCTACAGATCTTAGAGCAAAACATGAACTAAATGCATGCCAACGGCAACCATTTAGTTCAACTTTGAAAAAAAACATCGTTTAAGGCCTCAAAATATATCCGCAAGTTAGGGGTGTCTAAAAGCGATAATTTGCGAGAATTGTGACGAAACGGTTGCGGTTTTGGACATAGTTTCGACTTTTCCCTAACCAAAGCACTTGAACACAGTGGACTAAGTCTACTTGAACCAAGCAAAAGCTATTAAGCCCAGAAATCATGTCTTCCCTAGATTCAAACGCATCTTACACAAGGTTGGAGATCCCGACGATAGAGGAATATCCTCCCACAATGGATCGTCCAAACTTGCAATTGATAAAGACCCATCTTGTTGAGAGAGTTTGGATGATTGGTCATGAGAGTGAAGGACTATATAGATACATTGACGACAATGAGGTCAATCTTTATAGGTGCTCACATCCATACCTAGAAGAGATAACGGATTACAAGCTCTTATATGTGTACACATACGGAGTCGACTGTCAATGGAAATCTATAGTTTTCGACAAGTATGGACGAGAATACAGAGTTGTAGAAACCACAAATCCACAGACTGTACTAGAAAGAGGTGGATATTTGGTCAATGAAGGACCACAAATGCCTCCACCAAACACGAGAATTCCTATAGGAATTCCAAGAAGAGAGCCACCAGGATTCCCTTCAAGAGCGATAACGGGAGAAGGATTGGGAGAGTATCTGGTTAGACTTGTAGACAATCGACAAGTTAGACCATCCCAAGTCTTGAAATGGGTAAACAGAAAATACTCCGGAGATGAAGATCCAAGAGATCACGTAACGGCTTTTGGAAGAGTGATTAGAGCAGAGGAAGTTTCAGATTTTGCGACACAGTTTGCGGGATTTGGATTGACTCTAGAAGATGATGCAGCTACATCGGTTTGACTCGCTGGAAAAATGGGATTTTGAGACCCTAGATGATCTGTTTGAGGAGTTTATTGAAGAATTCTCGCCAAAAGGCATTGCTCACAACACGGTCTCACAAATCCATAGATTCAAACAGAAAGAGGATGAATCAGTACGCAAAGCATCATTACGGCTCAAGAGATATGTTAAGCTCTGTCCGAGAGCGTAATTACCTACGCAAGCACGACTGATGTTGATCTTTATCCAGGGAATGAGAGATGTGGGCCTTCAGAAGGATCTGCATATGATAAGGAGGATGACGCTTAACGACTTGATTAAAGAAGCTCTTTATCTAGTGGATAACTGTGAGGCATACAAAGAAAAGGACTTAAAGAGTCAAGGAGATGACACATCCTCTCAGCATAGTGTTTCACAGATAAGTGAGTCCATTGACAAGCCAACGGCACCTATTGATCAAGAAAAGCTTATCGACGACTTGGTCAAGAGGTTGATTCCTCTTGAAAGTTCTGATTCGGGAGAGCCGAAGTGGTGTGAAATTGAGAGAAAATGGACGAACCATACGGGGGAAGAGTGCTTTTTATAGCATGGAAAATGCTAGGGAGAGGTATGTACAACTTGTTCCAGAAGCACCTACTCCACCTAGATACATTACGGGGAATGCGCCAAGACCAGTAGGAGTTTTAAGGCCACAACTTGTCTTAGGACAACAACCTCCGCTGCTAGGTGCTAGAATGGAGGTAGACATGAGATACATGCCAATGATGGAAGCATCAAATAAACCAATGCCAGTACCAACTACAATGTGGTATAGCAACCAAAGTGAGTATTACCCTTCGGAGCAACAAAATGTGAGAGAAACACATGGAGTGGTGAGGCCGATACAACCTCCACCTCCTGGGTTTGAGTCGAAAGAAAGAAGGTATGAAATGGATGAAAGGACATTGCGATTCATTGCCGATAGCGTCTTATCTAGGTCAAAGCTTTCTTATAGCCAAGAGGAAATGCTAAAAGAATCTCCTCAACCAGAGAAAGATTGTCACAAAAGTCGTGACAACCACTTGGTCAAACAACGTCCTCATACGGACATCACTAAAGTAAATGCCTATTGTCTTGAGTGTGGCATCACTCACTTGATCCCCGATTGCCCGAAAAACCCAAACCAAATCAGAAAAATCACGACAAATGTATCAGGGATTGTTCAGCTACCTAGTAGCTCAGAAAATGAAAATGTCGTACCAAATCAAGTGGTTACGAGAGCAGAAGCTCAACAGAAAGCTGATGAGAATCCAGAGACAAAGAACACGGAAAGTGACACGAGTCCAAAGACAGATGATGGACCAAAGACAGACGCACCTAGTCAGAAAACCAAGAGCAAACGAAATAGTTGGAAAGCTAGAAAGACTAGGATGAAAGCACGCAGGGAACGAGATCAAACATCCCTAGCTGACAAGCTTACGGAAGCTGAGGAGAAGATAAAACAACATGAGGAAAAGGAGGCACCTTCTCTTACATAGATGGTTAAACCTCCAGAAGAACCATCCACGAGATGAGAAACCGAGAAGTGCTAGTTCAGGAGGATCTGTGTTGGCAAAGAAGTTTAATGAGACATTAGATGCCCTCTTGAAAGCCTATGATGAAAGGCTCAAAAACAACCAAACCCAAGAACACAGGTGGATGACATATCCCTATGCTGAACTAGAAAAGCAAAAGTTTGAAATGTGCTAGAAAATGATTCAAACAACCCAAGATTTTCTAGAACCACCAGTTGCAAAACCTGAGGATGTGATCCGTGTCATGCCTACACAAGTAATCCCACCAAACCAGGAACTAAAAGAGCCAGACTCTAGTAATGAGCACAGACCAAACCTCAAAGACCTAGTATTAGAACCAAGGATAGTACTGAATACCACGGATAACTCTTTTGAGGGATTTCATCAAGCTATACCTGAGGATTGTAAAGAGATAGATGGTCTTGACTAATTGTGGAAACAAGTCAGAGAGGCCAATGAAGCCGATGACCTAAGAAGACGAGTAGACAAGACTGGTGATGAACGAGGAGTGTTTCTGCCACCAATAGAGTAATTTGAGACTGGATCTCAAATGAATATAGATGTGCGATCATATTGGGGTCATAAAGGATCTGTACAATCTATGGATATTCAACCCCATTCGCTAAGAACACTATCGTCCTACATGGGAGAGTACAAGACCAAGTCAGATGTGGTTGCAGTCCCATCACAGAGACTGTCTCCCAACAAGGGCATCGATTCAAAGGGGCTAGTAGATATTCTATCTACCCCAGTCACCTGTACAATAATGTTAGCCAAATTGCTCAGAATAAGACCAAACATGTGGGCTAATGTGGGTAAATGTCTAGAGAAATTTGGTGTAAAAACCCCAATGACTCAAATCGAGGAAGGCATCAAAGAGCTTGAAATGCCTCAACTAAATACTAGGCTAGTGCCATTGAACAAGGTAGGCAAGTATTACGAGGGAGAAGATGGAAACACCACCCTTCCTATGGAATTCAATGGTGTAAAAACCATGGCAATCCTTGACAGTGGAGATGGTGTGGCCATTGCAACCAAAGAAGTTTGGAAAAAATGGGGAAAACCTGCCTTGATATCCACACGAATGACCCTGCAGCTTGCAGACGGACACAAGGAAAAGACCCTAGTACTGCTAGAAAAAGTACTTGTTACTTCTTGTGGCATTGAATATGAACACACTTTTGCTGTTGTTGAATTTGGCAAGAAGAACAACTATGACATCATTCTTGGAAGACCATTCATGCGACAATTGAAAATGGTTCAAGATTGGGGTTATGACCATATATACCTGAGACATATGGAAACCATAACAAAGGTAAACTTGAGGGACCATAGCTATAGGGATGTGACGAGAACACCGGTAGAGGAGTTTGATTCCGCCATAGTTACAGGATCAGAACTTCCAGCTTGGTTAGGTAAGCCTAAAGAACTGTGGATGTGTGGAGATTCACAATGTGGTAGCTTGAAACGTGAGGAATGTATCCTAGAACGGGTTATAGAGGATAGGGACTATATCCCAGAACCATTTCCTGAAGAAGAGTTAGAGCCTTTTGGATGGGAACACATCTTGGCTACTCTGGATGTGTGCGCTGTGGAGGATGCTCCCACAAAAAAGTTTTGTGATGAAAATGGCTATGATGTCATTCCTTATTTTGCAGTGAGTGTAATCCAGGAAAACGAAGAGAACTAGACATCAACAAGCTCTCAAAATAAGGAGCAAACAAAGAAATGTGGAGAATCAAAAGATGAAGAAGACGAGGAGTTCTATGACTCTTTAGAACACTTTGAGCTTCAAGAAGATCAACGACCCGAGAATCAATGTCATCGCTACACGAATAAAGTGCATCAAAAGTGGATTCCAAAGTCCTCAGTGAAGACACAGCCACCACAAGCATCCTCATACATGGCTCCTAAAAAGGATGCAAAGACTTAGCTAGGAGGAATACGACCAGAGCAACGAGCTAACAATGCTCTAATCAATGGGCTAGAAAAGTCGTCCAAGAAACTATCACCCACGAGCAAACATATTGTAACTTTCCAATACCAGCCAAAAAATCAAGGGAAAGTACAAGAAGTCAACCTTGTTGAGGATAGTAGCGATAGTGATGAATCTTACGACATACCCTGTCAACTCAGGCCATCACTATCACCAACCCCTTCAGCAACAACCATGACAGGTCAAAAGAACAGGACAACAAGTGAAAGCCAAAAAGCTCGACAAATCTGGATACCAAAAAGCCAGATCGGCCAAAAAAAGATATGGATCAAGAAGACAAAGATCTCTAATGACAAATCACAAGATCCAACACCAAGTTGATTCAAGCACAAAAAATTCAAGAATTCATTTGGATTCCAAAACAACCACAGTATCGACTTTCAAAGCGTAAATCCCGTCCCCGACCAAGCGTACAAGGGCTGAAGCAAAGACCACTATCAAATCACACAACAAAAAGGTGGATCCCAAAGAAGTCTCTTCAAACACAAACGAAGCATGGGCATGTATGGGTTCCCAAACGAGCGCCAGCAACAAAACAGTCAATAATCACAAAGAAATGGGTCCCAAAGAAGAAGAACAAAACTGTTGTTTGTGCATCACCGCTTGCATTCTTACAATTCTTCCTACGATTACAGTACAGTTAGAAGAGAGCAAGTTGCTTCAATCAAGCAATGATACAGGAGCACCAAATACCATTACATTGCTTAGAATAGGAAGCCTCGCCAACAAATGCCAATAAGAAAATTGCTTATACCCACATCTTGCATAGCATAAATCTTTTCCATGCATTGACTGTGTATGCATAATAGGGCTACATTACAAGGCCTGCATAGGCACAAATTTTAATTGCCCAAGCACAACACATACCCTTTGCGATACCTTGTCATAAAGAATGACTCCAAATAGAAAGGGGGGAGGCATTTTGAATGCAGACCTCACATTATGACTATTAGAGGGTGATGGCGGGAAAAAGAGCAGTGCAATCGGGTGGCCTCTGTAGTCGTGCACACTCCACAAACCACGCCTCATGCAAACAAGCAAATAACAAAACAAAGGGGGAACCACCCTAAATTAAGAGGTTTAGGGACCTCACACATAGTGCACATAGGCAAGTGAGACTTCTGGCATTATGATGGCATTATAACATATGGCAAAACACATAGAAACGAGGCTTAGGGACCTTATGTAGCATATATATACACAAGACATCAGCTTAACAATACAACGGCATCTGATCATACATAACAAGGATATAGAGAAGCAAGCCAAGGATGGCATAATCCCTTGTCAAAAACAATCAACCCAGCAAGTATGTATGATCCTACTAGCAACACATCAATACCTTAGAGAATGATGGCGAGGATGGTGGCCATGGAGCATGAGAGAAGACTCCTTATTTAGGTTTTAGGGCTAGTAATGTAGCATACTAGAGGGAGAGAGAGAGAGAGAGAGGGAGAGATAGTAGAGCTCCATCCATAGCTCCTCGTTGTGAGCAATGTCGTCATAGCTTCATTGCTTGGTGAAGTGGGTGAAGTGTTGGTTTTGAGTGAGAGAAGGCCTCCTTATATAGGTTTCTGAGAGGGTTTAGGATTAGGGATAAACATGCTTAAATCAGCTGATTGGGGTTACTTTTTGCTTAGGGTGGTCAACAGATTGAGGTCACCTGATATGTCACCATCAAGATATTCTCTAGAGTGATGTGAGAGGGGAGGGTGAATGCTGATTTTTCTGATTGTGACACATGGGGATAAGGCCTTGACCAGCATTTAAGAGCAGGTAAGGTGGCTATTGAAACTGGAGATTCTGCACATGTCAGGGGGGGACCTGCTGGGTCCTCCTGAATATCAAATTCTCAAAAACTCCTCAACCATGGCTTCTTTGGACATGTGTTCTTTGAGAAAATCAGCATGTCTCTTTTCAACTCAAAAGTCTTTATCCCTGTTGACTCACCTTTACCATAAGATTTTCCCCTTTTCTCCTCCTGTAACTGCATTGTTGATGCCCAATCACTGCTTCTAGTAACAGTGAACTGTTACCTACCAAATGTAAAGAATGAGGATGCAAGAGAGCTACACAAGACAAGCACAAAGCACACAGAGATGGAAAGCTTCTTCTTCTTCTTCACAGAAAAGAGAGTACAAAATGACTAAGTGCTAAAGCTGAAAAGTAGCACATATGTACATGCGGTCACTAAGTGTGAACTCGCTAGAAGCGTACTAGGCTGGCACTATAAGTGTAGTCCAGCTGTAGAATCACTGGCAGAGATCCTCCGTGTCGGTCACCTAACACGCCAGTGAGTAAATGCCGTAAGCGGCCAAGACCCGTAGTGGATGCCAACTCAAGGTGTAGAGCTCGACATCTCAACACTCCCCCTCGAGCTCTGCATGTCGCAGAGTCCAAGCATAGTCCGGAAACGTCGAAGCTTCTCAGCTCCGAGGGCCTTGGTAAAGATATCCGCTATCTGCTCCCCTGTGCTGACGTAGACCTAGTCGATGTCGCCCGCCAACACTCGCTCTCGAACGTAGTGGTAATGGACCTCTATGTGTTTGGTCCTAGCATGGAACACTGGGTTCCTAGCCAACTGCATGCTGCTGAGGTTATCACAATGAATGACAATCTGCTGGTCCACCTGCACTCCCAAGTCCTCAAGTAATGTGCGTAGCCAAGCTACCTCGCACGCCGCAACTGCTGCACCTCTGTACTCGGCCTCTGTGCTCGATAAAGCAACCGTAGGCTGCTTTTTGCTGCTCCAAGTAACAGCAGCACTCCCAAAAGAGAACATGAAGCCACTCGTAGATCTCCTATCAACAATGCTACCTGCCCAATCTGCATCTGTATACCCATACAATGCTAATGGTGCATCTGCTGCATAGAACAATGCGTAGTCAAGAGTCCCTTGCACATACCTAAGTGTGCGTCGTACTCCATCCAAATGTGGCTTCCTCGGAAGCTGCATGAACTGACTCTCCAAGCCTACTGTGTAGCTCAAGTCTGGCCTTGTGATAGTCAAGTAGATTAGACTACCCACCATCTTCCTGTACATATTGACATCCTCAACAACATCACCCTTCTCTGCACTTAGCTTTGCATTCACATCCAAGGGAATGGAAATCGGCTTACAATCAGCCATACCATACTTTGACAACATGTCCAAAGCATATTGTCTCTGTGACAGCCATACACCCTCTGGAGTCCTGATCACCTCAATGCCAAGAAAGTAGCGCAACTCGCCCAAATCTTTCATTTCAAACTCCTGTTTGAGAAGACCCTTCACATGGTCAATCTCCATAGCATTGTCACCAACAATAATAAGGTCATCTACATATATGGTAATGACCACAATCCCCACATCACTCTCACGTACATAGAGTGAATGATCAGCATGAGCTCTCCTAAAACCATTACTGACAAGATACTTGGCAATCCTGTCATACCATGCTCTAGAGCCCTGCTTCAAACCATACAAAGCTTTGAGAAGTCTGCATACATAATCTGGGTAACCTGGATCGACATAACCAGGTGGCTGATCCATATACACTTCCTCTTGCAACTCACCATTCAAGAAGGCATTCTTTACATCCATTTGATGCATAATCGATCCTCTAGATGCAGCCACTGCTATGACAGCTCTCACAGTCGTCATCTTTGCCACTGGAGCAAAGGTCTCCTCATAGTCTATGCCATACGTCTGTGCATAACCCTTTGCGACCAGCCTTGCCTTGTGACGCTCAATGTTACCATCAGCCTTATGCTTGGTTTTATACACCCATTTACAGCCAATAGCTTTCTTGCCACTTGGCAATGGCACCAACTCCCATGTGTCATTTGCTTCCAATGTATCCATCTCTTCATTCATTGCATCATCTCAATGCACATTTCCAACTGCATCCTCAAAACATGTGGGCTCCACATCCTGTATCACCTTAGCCATGTAGGCTTGGTGATGCGCTAGATACCCATCATAAGTCAATTTCTGAACTGGATTTCTGACTCTATTAGATCTGCGCGGTCCTTGGTCACTCCTTTGCCCTCTAGCATCTTCTTGTACTTTCCTTACACCAGGTGTCCTGACAGCCGGAATTCCAAATTCCTCATCAAGACTTTGTTCAGAACCATCTGAATCCATGTCTACATGTGAAAAACCTGATGATGCATCAACCATAAAGGGAGGTTCATCAACCTTTTCCTTTCCTTTCGTGATACATTCCCTGTACCTGTTGGTGGAGTAACCTGCGTACGTAGTCTACCATTCCATGGTTTCTCAACAGAGCCACGAGAAGAGGACTCTTGTGGTCCACTCAAAACCTGTGACTGTGGCCTCACATTTTGTACAACCACATCATCTTTTACATCAGCCCCAATAGTGCCATGTGCATTACTGTACCAGCTGCTCATCTCATCAAAGACTACATCTCTGCTCACTCGTAATTCTCGTGTAGTAGGATTGTAGAACCTGTACCCCTTTTGTTCAAGGGAATATCCCACAAGAATACATTTCTCTGCTTTAGGATCCAATTTCCTACGCAACTCATCTGGTACATGCACGTAAGCTATGCAGCCAAACACTTTCAAGTGTGCCAAATCAGGCTTTGTACCTGTAAACTTTTCCTCAGGTGTTACATCATGCACCGCAGCTGTAGGTGTCCTGTTCATAATGTACACAGCTGTATTTACAGCTTCAGCCCAGAAATGAGGAGGCATGTTCTTCTCATTCATCAATGCACGTGCAACCTCTGCAATGTGCCTGTTTTTCCTTTCTGCGACCCCATTCTGCTGTGGAGTATATCTGCATGTAAACTGCCTATGTATACCATGCATTCGCAGAAAATCTGAAAAATCATTGGAGAAGTACTCTCCCCCTCCATCTGACCTCAATGTCTTGATTTGCATATCTGTCTCCTTCTCAATCATGACTTTGAAGTCTTGAAAGTGACCAAACACTTCACTTTTGTTACGCATGAAGTAGACCCATACTTTCCTTGTATGGTCATCAATGAAAGAGAAATAATACCTGCAACCATGTATACTTGCAGTATCGGTTGGACCCCAAACATCTGTGTGCACCATCTCAAGTGGCTTTTTACATACATTGCGCTCATGTGGAAATGAGCCCTTTGACTGTTTTCCAAACTGGCATGCTGCACACACTTTATGCATACCATCCACCTTGAATTTGGGCAAACCTTTTACAATCTGTTTTGATTGCATGCTGCGCAATCTCTGCTCATTGACATGGCCAATGCGTTTGTGCCAAATGTCAACATCAGCCACAACACCTGTGCCTTGTGCAAATAATGCAGCTTTTACCTCAGGCATGTCTACATTCAGCGTAAACATTCTGCCCACACATTTGCCCTCTGTGATCAGCTTACAGCCATTCTGGAAATCTTCTACATAACAGCCATTTGGATTGAAGCGAACCTGCAAACCCTGCTCAACCATTTGTCCAACAGAAACAAGATTCTTTATAATGTTTGGGACATGAAGTACATCTGCTAAGTACTTTGATTTCCCACTCTTCGTATTTAGAGGTATGTCCCCTACATGAGCAATGGGGTGAGCTGTGCCATCTCCTGTCTGCACATAGCCTGACACATCTTGTTTGCGCATATCTCTAAACCACTCTCCACGAGACGTCATGTGATTAGAGGCACCTGAATCCACATACCAAACATCATCTTGGGTGGAATTATCTGCAGTCATTGTATTCATTACATGTTGCATAACAAACATGCGCTCGTTTTTGCTGTCATCTGCATCTCTGCTAGTAGATGCATAGTTGCCCTGTTCTCTCTTTCTACTTGCTTTTCCCTTTGGACAGTCACGTGACATGTGACCTCTTTCACCACAAGTCCAACATTCTCTACTATCTGGAGTATGTTGCTGCCTGCTTGATCCTGCACCACGACCTCTTTGACTCCCCTGCCTTGAGACTGGTTTCCCCTGCCACCTGTATTGTTTTGATTTGATTGACCTTCCAGAAATTGGCCCCTGCAAACCCTTGGGCCTCGACCACGACCTCTACCTCTACCTCTGTTGGAGTTAGAATAGAAGGCCTGTTCAGAATTATTTCTGCCATGAGAAGAAGATGTGTCAAGGTTCTTCTCCTCAAGAATAAGCATAGAAATCAAATCTTGGAACACGGGGATGTCGTCTCTTGTATTCATGGAAGACCTAAAATGTACATACTCATCTCCTAGACCATCCAAGCATGCACGGACAATGTCATCGTCTTCCACTAAGACTTTAATAGATCCAAGAGCCTCAATGATACTCTTGATCTTCAAGGCATAATCATTGATTGAGAGGTTGTTCCTCTTAACCTGATTTAGCTCCGACTTTAGTTGAAGCTTCCTGGCCTTGGTGTTCACCTCGAACACTCTGCCTAAGTTTCTCCATGCAATGGCGGGGGTTTCAGCATCTTGTAGATAGCCCATCATGCCATCTGTGATGCTCATAGACAGCCAATACATCACTTTGCTCTGGCCTTGTTGCCAGTCCCTCAAAGCTTTCCTTTGTTCTGCTGTAGCATTTGCCTCGGGAATCTCTGATTCCTTTTCATTGTCTCCTTCTACATAGTCCCAATAACCTTTTCCTTTTAGGAAATTTGTTATTCTGAAATTCCATGCAGGGTAGTTATTTTTCTCAAGCTTCTCAGTAACAATCTGACTGAAACCGTCAGACATCTTGAAGCACTAAGACAAAATAGCTGCAATCTGCAAAAACCTGCAAATCTGCTGAACCTGCTATTGTGGTTCCTGTAACGCTTTCTACACTCAACGAGTGTCCATAATCAAGCGTTTCACAACCACTGTACTTGTACAGTAAATCTCTGTATACTGCACTTTGGAGACCTGTTCAGAAACTTGTGCGAAAAACCCCTAAAAAAAAATTTCGCTGCGCGAGGCGCCTTCGGCATCTAGTCGTGGATTGCGAACGAAGGGATTGTGATGCTCTTGCTCTCTTAGCCTCTCTTGCCTACACCAGGCTCTGATACCATGTAAAGAATGAGGATGCAAGAGAGCTACACAAGACAAGCACAAAGCACACAGAGATGGAAAGCTTCTTCTTCTTCTTCACAGAAAAGAGAGTACAAAATGACTAAGTGCTAAAGCTGAAAAGTAGCACATATGTACATGCGGTCACTAAGTGTGAACTCGCTAGAAGCGTACTAGGCTGGCACTATAAGTGTAGTCCAACTGTAGAATCACTGGCAGAGATCCTCCGTGTCGGTCACCTAACGCGCCAGTGAGTAAATGCCGTAAGCGGCCAAGACCCGTAGTGGATGCCAGCTCAAGGTGTAGAGCTCGACATCTCAACACCAAATACTTATGGTGCAGTAAAAAATATTTACCATGGATAAAAAAAGTTACTGTAGGTAAAAAGTGATTTGTATTTACCATGTAGGTGAAAAATATTTATTGTAGATAAAAAATATTTACTGTGGTAAAAAATATTTACTGTCGGTAAAAAAGTGAAAACGGAGTATGCTGTGCTGTGAGTCCACACAAACATCCTCGTGTAAATTTCACTAGAAATTCACACCTAGAATGGGCTATTCTGTAAGATATAGGTTGTAGGCATGCATAAGAGCTCGTTACCACGTATCTTCTGTCCATGGCACTTTTTACTCTTTGGTGCTTGTGAAGTAGAATTTTCTTCTCTTTCGAGATCCCTTGGACTAGAGTATCCTCATCTCCCCAACAACTGACTGTGCCTTTATTGCATCTTCAGAAGGGGTCTTAAAAACCATGCATCAAAGGGAAATGTTTTGCCCTCATAGTAGTGTTACCGAGGAGTAAGGGAACAAAATCCATATATGAGCCCCTCGGGACATGTGTATAGTGTACATAGCATTTATATTTCTAATTGAATGATTTTTCTTTTTTTGAGTTGTTTTGAGATTTTCTTTGTTTATTATTAAGAAAAAATTAAAAAATCCATAATCCACATGAAGAAAAGACTGACGAGAGGCTGGAGCACTACAAAGAGAAGAAGGTACAGGGAAACGATGAAACTTCACGAAGTATGTCTCAGCAGCCACTACAACAGCCAAAGAACTTGTCACAAAGTAGTGTCAACACGCAACCGACAAGTCATAAAAGTCAAAGTCGAGTAGCTAAGCCACAAAATGAGTGAGGTGTTAGTCCCAAAGCTTCAAATAATATTCTCTATGGTCTAAGCGTCTTAGCTATTCTAGGTACTGCTCAAGCTGGAAGAGTTCATCATATTTACGTTGTGTCGCTCATGCTGGTATAGGTGAGCAAAAGAGTCGAAGTCTAAGTACTTAAGTCTGGTGAAGTGAAGGAGAAGGTCCAAAAGACACTCACGTACTGAGCACAATGAGATACGAGTGGAGAAACTTCTACATCAAAAACTCTTCTTGGAAAGGTGGCAGCTATTGAGACATCTTTTGATGTCACATGTGCTACATTTATTCGTCAAAACACCCATCATCTCCTTCTTTCACATTGCATGCTTTTGTTGACAAATTTCTCATATGCATATAGAGTGTCCCATAATTGGTACTTGCATCAGGCACTCTTTCCGTGTTTCACCCAAGCACTCACCTTTCATGAACATGTACTTCACGTTCAACTACTCAACTCCAATAAGAGCGTACACCAAAGGAATTTTTTTCCCACCGGGTTTTTTCCCTTTGGTCATCCAGGTTTTAGACCCTAATCTAAAGACAACTATCACCATCCTCTTGTACATATTCCTTCTACATCAACAATAAGGAAATGCTACCCAAATCAATTGACAAATGCATTGGAGCACCAATTTCAGATCATAGCATACTTCTCCTCAATGGCGTGTCGAAGAATGGCCTACAATGACAAAGCTGCAGACAACACTAACAACATGATTGCACAGGAACAAAGAAGTCCCCAATGAAGGAGAGCAGACATAAAAGTAATCAGCGGATCTCAAAAGCTTGTCTTTGATAATGCGCATAGAATGCTCGGCAGGGTTTTGAACCTCAAATTATAATAATTAAGTCCTGGATTCGGCCTGACAGACAAACTTTGCATTGGAGTGCAACTTGGCCTAAAGAAGCTAAGGGTTTAGCCATACAATTTCTACAAAATCCTTATAAAGTTGTCATTGGCTCACAAGATCAGAAAGCCAATCACTCAATTCTACAGATTGTAGAAGTTGTTTCTAAGAATCACAAATACTCCGAATTGACAGATTTGCTGGAGCAAATGAGGGATGGAGCTTTCTCTATCCATGATGATAAGAGTCAAGTTAAACATCATTGGGTTCTTTTTGAATTTCAATCTAGCAGTAGACCAATAATGACCGAAACAGATGTTGTAGCTCGGAGCGTGGATGTGAAAGACATAAAGTTCGTCATCAATTATGATTTTCCTAAATCATGTGAAGACTATGTACATCGGATTGGACGAACAAGACAAGCTACTGCAACAAAAACAACAACAAAAAGATAACAAAGACCACATTGCCATCAACAATCAGGTCATGTCGAGGACGGCATGAACTCGGAAGGGGGGAATGTTGACTGCAGGGTCAACAACACAACATAACTCAAGTTTCGTACCAAAGTCTTATCTTTTGCGAGTTATGAAATGCTGCGGATTATGGCTATAAACGTCATTTGTAATGAGTAGTTATTCTAGTTTCAGAAGCCGGGGTGCAATGGCACTTCTAGATTGTAAATACAAAGCCATTTGACCCTTTCAACCCCATTTTTGGTTAAACCTAAGGTAGCCTTAGTATATAAGGTACCTAGGTCATTTTGTAAAGGAGACTTTTTTTATCATAATCAAACTTTAGCACTACCGTCTACTGTGTGTGAGAGAGAAAGAGAGTGAGCGTGAGCTTCATCCTCTCACTACGCCCGGCTCGCTCAACACATTGGAGATCCGACTACACCATTGTTGTAGGCTCGAGGAGAGCTACGCGACAACGCCAAGCATTCCACATGAGGCGAAGCGCACACGCCGATGCATCTACGAGCTATTTGTGGCCGTAAGTGTATCAAACGATGTCTGTTTTTTGCGTACTAGTAGTCTATAGAATCGTGTCAATGTAAGCTACACATAGGTACTCATAAATTTCAGTTTCGGGCACTTTCAAAATTCAGCTATGTCATCCTACGCAGATGGGTTTTGAGTGTAGAAGCTTAGGGACAGGTGTATCCTAGTGAGGGGATGGTGTTCCTTAAGTTTTGTATGAATTTGGCATGATTAGGTGAGTTACCTTCCGTATGTGTGTATGTGGCTAGGTGGTGTAGTTGAAAGTAGTGAGGTTCTTGATTCTGGTTTAGTTGGCCTGCCAGAGTGTTGTATGTGTAGGATGGTCTCAGCCTGACAAGCTAAAGAGATTTCCTCCGTGTGCCTATACTGTCATCTGTGTCCTCGATTGACATTATGTTGATCTAGGTAGTGTTTGCATGCACTTCATGGGTGTGTGAGTCGCTCCCCGTCCAACAAGCTTAAACCTAAAATACGAGGTAGTCACTAAAGATTACACCTAAGTGCAAAGCTACCATTAAAGCTTATCTTACGAGTGCAAATCTAGCTTTGAAGCTTAACTTTATGATGCATAACTACCATTAATACTTAATCCTAATTCCAAGGTTACCATTAAAGCTGAAACCTAAAATGATTCACATAAACCTTCCTAGTATTAAAACACATGGATTAATTAATCCTACTAGAAATGAAGATTACCTCATCTAAACAAGAGGGAAGTGGGGTTGAAATCCTTCTTGAAGAGATGTGAGGCTCAAGGAGGAAGGAAAAGGATTTAGGATGAAGAGGAAGGAGAGAGGATCTTCTTCACAAAACCCTCAAGGGTTTGGCGTTCAAGAGAGGGAGAGAGCAAGAGCAAGGTTTAATGGAAACCTTGATTTACTTAAGCATAATCTTGAGCATGGCCAGTATGCAAGTAGCTTAGCAATATGTGTGCGTAAAATTACAAAGAAGAGGGGGTGCTTATATAGGAAATGGTGGGTATTCTTTTCTCAATTCCTATTGGACCCCAATTCTCTTCTCAATTCTATTAGACCCCAATTCTCTTCTCAATTCCTATTGGACCCCAATTCTCTTCTCAAATCCTATTGGACCCCAATTCTCCTCTCAATTGCTATTGGACCCCATTCCTCTTCTCAAATGCTATTGAACCCCCATTCTCTTCTTAATTCCTATTGGACCCCAATTCTCTTCTCAAATGCTATTCGACCCCAATTCTCTTCTTAATTCCTATTGGACCCCGATTTTCTTCTTAGTTCTTATCTCTTAACTTTATCTTTCAATGAAGTTAGTCCATTTTTCTCTTAGTTCCTGATCTAGATCAGTTCCCACGTGGATTTGACGAAGAAGTATAAAAATAATCTTAATCTTTTTGGAAAAATATAGGGATGAGTGATTTCTTATCCAAAATATCCTTATCTTTTCATTCTGGAGTAAAGTCTTGTTGTTGCATGACTTCTTTGTTGGTCTTCTTTTTTTTGTAAATTAGTTTCTAGGCTGAAAAAGTTTTGAATGGATCTAGGGTTTAGGGAGGGACCTTACAATCTCCCCAACAAAAAGAAAGAGTTGTCCTCAGCTTGGGACATGCTTTAGAGAATAGTCAGACTCAATCTTCGATCAAATTATGATTGAAGATAGTCAGTAACTTTAGGGTATTTAGATTAAAGGACAGTGAAGCTGGTATGGACCTTGAATAATACACTTCTCTTGTATATTTAACACTGACTCAAAATTCTTAATCATAAAGAAGTCTAAAAGACTCGGGGTTACTTTAATTACTGAGTGTGATCTTACTCAACTAGGTATTTTTCCTTTGGTGTGACCGGATTGTGTTTCTCTTGTGAGGTCTGAGATCGTTTCTTCACTTTGCTCTCTATCTAGCCTCAATACACTATGTAAAAATCTTACCATTCTTAACTAGACTTTAACTTTTTCTGTTTTGAGCATTGACTCATTTCACTATTAATATCATCCAACTAATACCATGTTCTTGACAGTTAAAGGATTTCATACTGATCTTTCAATTAATCTTGCAATATCTCCTCCCTTGTGTACCCAATTTATTTACTCCATCCTTATTTCTCTTTTGTCTATATCTTACTGTCTCATCTTTCAGTTGGTAGTCAGATATTTAACGTATCATAACAACTAGACTTGTAAAACACTATAGACGATTTGAATCTCAAAAGAGTTGACTGACTAGAGATGCTTCAATTCCATTAAAAAATTACATAAAAGTGTCATCGATATCTTGAAGAATAATTATAAGTTGTTCCGAAGAACCAACCAAAAATATGATCAAGGGTTTGGACAAAAAGAGAGATATTGATTTGATTCCAAAAGGTCCACAATATCTGAATGCAAGCTTATGGATTTTTCCTAGCTTTAAGGAGTTGCATTTGGGTTTAACTCTGCGGTTAACTTGTTTGCCTTTGCTAAAGCTTCTAGTGGAGCAGTGAAGATCAGCATAGCTATTCTGCCTATCCTAGCTCTCTTTAGGTTGTCTCTAATGACTAGAATGATGATCAATCTCTTCCAGGATAGACTTAGCGGTAGGAACATGAAGAGCTGGGTTGGCTAATCGAAGAGGGACTAAACATTCCTGACTATATAAGGCTTTAAAGGGTGACATTCCGAGGCTGCAATGGTGAGAAGAGTTATAAGTAAACTCAACTAGGGGAAGAAACTTGATCCATTGTTGGGGCTACTGGTTATAGTAAGCTTGAATCATATCTTCAATGACTTGATTCACTCGCTCAGTTTGACCATCATTCTCCGGATGATATGCTGAGCTAAGATTCAGTTGGGTACCCAAAGATCGAAACATGGATTTCCAAAACTTAGAAGTAAATTTGGCATCCCAATCACTGATGATTCTTGCACGGATTCCATGTAGTCTTACTACCTCTTGACAAATACTTGGGCTATGTCGATGGTGGCGGTTGTCTGCTGGACTGGAATTAGATGAGCCACCTTAGTGAGTTTATCTATTATGACAAAATTAGAATCATAGTTTCCATTTGTCTTTAGAAGACTTGTAACAAAGTCCATACTCAAACATTCCCACTTCATCTGAGGAATATCTAGGGACTGAAGCTTTCCAAGTAGTAAGGAAGACCATTAGCTAAGGTATAGTCAGTTAGTGTTCCCTCGGGCTTTGAGCTTGAATCTCTTGTAGAAGAGGTCTAGAATATCTAGGGACTGAAGCTTTCCAAGTAGTAAAGAAGACCATTATTGCTGGTATAGTCAGTTAGTGTTCCCTCGGGGTTTGAGCTTGAATCTCTTGTAGAAGAGGTCTAAAATAGGGGTCTATATGAATTTCTTGGTGAGCTCCCTCGGGTAAAGAAGAGCTAAGGAGTGAAATTATTCAGGGGGTATGAGGATGGGATTGGTGGTCAAGAGGTCTTTGAGTCTATTGAAGGCAGCATCTCTCCCCAAGAAAAAAAAAGAGTTTTCCTCAACTCGAATAAAAATACGTAATAATTGATGAATCTTCTTGGATACGTCTTGTGACTTAACTTCTTGTTAACACTTTCAACTTGACTTCTCTCTTACACTTCTTCATCCCAAAACTCTGCTAATATAATATTGGAGTCATGGAAAATCTTTCTTAATAGCTATCTTCTTGAATAAGTCATCATGTTTGTGGCTTCTTCGATATGCTACTTCCTCTTTATAAGCTACTGATAGTCCCTTCTTTATCAGCACTTGTTATCCTCTTATTTTTTGCGATCTTCACTCTCTTGTAACATAGTCGTTTTCTTATCTGATGGCGTCTTGGCAAGAAGACTTGGTTCTTCCTGTATGCATCTCTCACTTGCAGAATGCAGATTAGGCAGTTAAAAGACAGTTCTTAGAGCGATACAGAGCTAGATCTCCTATTTCCTCAGCCAAATTCTTGTGTTGTCTAGATGATATGGAAGACATGGTGACATCTCACAAGAGTGACTCTCTGGGGTCGAGACCATTTCCGCAACAATACCCGACTTGCTATGGTTACAGAGGCTCTAGGACTTGGCCCTCAATACTACTGCGTCAAAAGGACACGAGATCCTGGGTTCTCCGCAAGGTTGTTCTTGCTTGTGCAATTTATCCCCCATTCCAAGATTTGCCTCGATACCATCTGGAGTCTTCCTCTTAGAGGTCCTTTTCTTTTCTCACCTCATACCCGAGAAATTGCTCAAGCTGTTTCTCGTAGAACCATTCTAGAGGGTGAGCGTCCTAACATGTACGGCGCTTGTGATACTTGGTTATGTGACCATATATTAGAGGATCTTCATGAGTTGTAAACTTTCTTGCCTCTCCGTAATTACTTCCTGCCTCCCTTGTAATCCTTTTTGGCTTTAGTTGAAGAAATAACCCTTTTTGAAAAAATTGAATATTGTCAGTATTTCCTTTTCCCCAAATGTCAGTCTCTCTTCTTCAATTGCCAATGAGTTTTTGATGAATTCTCTCTACTGTGTACTTTTAATTTCTGCAAATGGTATTTCGTCTACAATAGTCTTGAGTAAAGATTCCCACTTTAAAGTTCTTGGCAAACTCATAAGTTTGCTTTCTTATTCTTCTCAAGTCATTGAATGATCCGCAATATTTGTGAGCTTATCTCTTGCACTTTCCCATCTTTAAGGGATTTCTTTTGGTCGGACTTTAAAAAAAACACTTGGTCATCACTTTGCACTCTTAATAATTTTTTCTTATGACTTGCAATTTGGCAATCCAATTCTTCACTTGATCAAACAAATCCTTCTGTTTGAAGATTATCTTGGTACGATTTACAGTAATCTTGAATTCTCATGAAGTCCTAACAATAGAAAACTTGGAAAATCCGCAACTCTTGCACTCAACAAGACTTCTTCAATTCAGTGGATAAGTACTCAAATTTCCATTGTATTGATGTAAACAAAAATGCCATCCTTGCCATTCCATGTAATCTTCCAATCCTAATAAATTCCAACCTTCATAAATCTCTCATTTTGTTCTAGCATAGCGAGCCTTCGCTAGCATCGCAATTTCCATCCTCTCATAGATAATCCGTTGAATTTCTTCTGGCAAATCCCAAGCCATCTTGAAAATTTTTGATAATTTATTGGAACATCAAGACTTAATTTTGTAATATAATTGAAATTTGGGTGCTAGACTGAGTTGTTTTTCTCTCATGCATGAATCTTAAATTCAAAATTCTAAATTCCAAGGTCCAAGATTCAAAAACTGGCTCTGATACAGCTTGTGAGGGCCATACCCAGACTCGACCCTACTCACCTCCCGCAGTCCTTCAGACCGTTCTAGGGAATGATGTAGATCTATCTGCAGGTATCCCTCCTACTTGGGACTGACACTCAGACAAGACTCTAACCTA
Source organism: Adiantum capillus-veneris (assembly GCF_014529385.1). Taxonomy (NCBI): domain Eukaryota; kingdom Viridiplantae; phylum Streptophyta; class Polypodiopsida; order Polypodiales; family Pteridaceae; genus Adiantum; species Adiantum capillus-veneris. The sequence continues at coordinate 149,407,921 of NC_140943.1, forward strand.
TCTCGAATGCCAACCCAAGGGGGTACATCCCTTCATTCAATGAGTCTATCCGCTTCTCATAATCAATCTGTCTTTGATAACTTTTCACACCAAAATCGTGGTCCTTAGTCTTGATTCTCTTGATCTTTAACTTGAGGATCTTCACTTGCTTTCTTGTTCTCCCTTGATTCATGGCGATAACCCCTTTTTCCTGACAAGCAGGCACTGCAATTATCACTTTCCCCTAAGAAGAGGGATCTTGCAATCCTACCTGGTCTCGCTCGTCCTCGATTACCCATTTTTATCCCACGTAGTCCTAGCATTTAAAATAAAAAATTTAAATCAAAATCCAGCCATTTGACCCTCCGGATCCGCCCACCCACCGAAACATTTCATAAAAATCCCTTCCCGAGGTAGTACTTAACTACTACAAAATCAGCATGACAGCAGTCTATCAGACATCATCAAACAACAAGCAGCATGCAATCTGTTGCATACCCTCGTTCACGAAAATTCATCTGGTTGTTCCCACCAGATCTTTATTTAGAAAATTTTAATTCATTTTCTTTCCTTTATCTGTTATAATTAGCTTGTAACTAGTTTCCTAACGAATCATGCAACACATTTAGTTTCAACCAATTCATCTTGCCTCCCCATTCAGGCCAAGATAATCGGTTACAAGCCATCAAAATGGCAACACCTTTACAATATTTCCCAGAATATAAGTGTTTGGGAAAGGCTCATCAAGTAATTTAATCATTCCTTCCTAAGTATTTTATTTCGAGAGATATTGCACCATCTGTTAATAGATGCATAGGATAGCCCCTATATTCCTAGCCTTTCCAGATTTTTTTTAAGCAACCACGTCCAACAAATTTGCTTAATTAAATTCACAACATCCTCCCTGAGTATGACCTTCTCATCCAACTATTGGCATCAAGCCATACCCGTATTATGGGGGATTTCCAATAAGATACCGCGGGTACTTCACCTGGCTGGGCAAAAATAAAACAAACCCATTCATCCCTTATCCCTCGGGCATGAGTGACCTAGGTATAACAACTTGCTGGTTATGCTACCCTAGCCGAAAAGGGCCAATCTCCATCAAGTTCCCTAAGAGAATCCTCTCAATGGGCCGGCCTTTCAATCAAATTGACCCCAAGAAGATCCATCTTGGTGTCCGGTCATTTCCAGACAATCTTCAAAACTCCTAGTTAAATCTATGTTTTGCAATGGGCTATCCCTATCACCTCTTAAGATTCATTTTTTTTAAACTCATGTTTGGTAATTTCCAGGTTCATTCATTTATCAACATTAATTCCTTCTTTCATTAATTATCTACCACCCAAGTTTATTTAGAAAATACAAGCGAGTTTTTGCCATAGGCATTTGATGGTTAATGTTTCTTCGGAAATGTCAACTTTTTAAGTTCAATCCCCATTTTGTCGATTCCCAGGTTTTTGCAATCCTTTGCCATCCATGGGACGTCTCCATGGAAGCTTGTAGAGTTTTTGGTTCAAAACAACACAGAGGTCAATTTCGCGAAGTTATCCCCTATCTCCCCCATCCTGTATTTACAAACAAACTTGAAATTTAGAAATACTCTTCAATATCAAACATTGAACTACTTCTATCGAGTTTAGACAACAATTTTTTCTTATGGTGCTTAGCTTTCCATTTTAGGAAGCTAGAAAGTCGTCCTATAATTTATGAGTCTTCGAGATTTTCATTAAATCTTAAACCTAAAATACAAGGTAGTCACTAAGGCTTACACCTAATTGAAAATCTACCCTTAATGCTTAGCTTAAGAGTGCAAATCTACCTTTAAAACTTAACTTTATGATGCATAGATACTCTTAGCACTTAACCCTAATTGCGAGGTTTCCATAAAATCTTAAACCTAAAATACAAGGTAATCACTAAAGCTTACACCTAAGTGTCAAGTTACCATTAAAACTGAGCTTACAAGAGCAAATCTACCTTTGAAGCTTAACTTTATGATGCATAGATACTCTTATCACTTGACCCTAATTGCAAGGTTTCCATTAAAGCTTAAACCTAAAAATGCAAGGTAGTCACTAAAGCTTACACCTTAGTGCAAAGTTACCATTAAAGATTAGCTTAAGAGTGCAAATCTACCTTTGAAACTTAACTTAAAGATGCATAGATACTCTTAGCATTTAACCCTAATTACGAGGTTTCCATTAAAGCTTAAACCTAAAATACAAGGTAGTCACTAAAGCTTACACCTAAGTGCAAAGCTACCATTAAAGCTTAGCTTACGAGTGCAAATCTACCTTTGAAGCTTAACTTTATGATGCATAGCTACCATTAATACTTAACCCTAATTCCACGGTTACCAATAAAGCTTAAACCTTAAATGATGCACATAAACCTTCCTAGTATTAAAACACATGGATTAATTAATCCTACTAGAAATGAAGTTACCTCCTCTAAACAAGATGGAAGTGGGGTTGAAGTCCTTCTTGAAGAGATGTGAGGCTCGAGGAGGAAGGAAAGGGATTTAGGATGAAGAGGAAGGAGAGAGGAGCTTCTTCACAAAACCCTCAAGGGTTTGGCGTTCAAGAGAGGGAGAGAGCAAGAGCAAGGTTTAATGGAAACCTTGATTTACTTAAGCAAAATATTGAGCATGGCAAGTATGCAAGTAGCTTAGCAATATGTGTGTGTAAAATTACAAAGAAGAGGGGGTGCTTATATAGGAAATGGTGGGTATTCTTTTCTCAATTCCTATTGGACCTCAATTCTTTTCTCAAATCCTATTGGACCCCAATTCTCCTCTCAATTGCTATTGGGCCCCATTTCTCTTCTCCAACGCTATTGAACCGCCATTCTCTTCTTAATACCTATTGGACCCCAATTCTCTTCTCAAATGCTATTGGATCCCAATTTTCTTCTTAGTTCCTATTGGACCCCAATTTTCTTCTTAGTTCTTATCTCTTAACTTTATCTTTCAATCAAGTTAGTCCCTTTTTCTCCCAGTTCCCCATCTAGATCAATTCCCACACGGATTTTGACAAAGAAGTATAAAAATAATCTTGATCTTTTTGGAAAAATATAGGGATTAGGTAATTTCTTATCCAAAATATCCTTGTCTTTTCATTCTGGAGTAAAATCTTGTTGTCCACATGACTTCTTTGTCGGTCTTGCTTTTTCTAAATTATTTTCTAGGTTAAAAAGTTCTGAATGGCTCTAGGGTTTAGGGAAGGACCTTACAATTTGATTCATTAATGTACAACATAATAATAATGAGGTATCATTCTAATGATTTTATACAAAAGTATCAAAATTGTTGAGGTCATCTTGGTTGAATCCTCAACGGTCTCTAGAATCGGACTGCAGTACGTGAAACCTTTTTAAGTCAAGATAGAATTCTCACTTGCATCGATATAGTCAAGACGACAGATTTGTTAGACTTGGCTACATAGGGCAGGCTTCAAAGAACCTATCAATTGTGACCAATGTCCAACTTAAAAATTATTAAACTAGCTACTATCCTAAATAGTACTTGAAAGTGTAAAAGTATAAGCAAAACCTAAGTATTTAAAACATATTTGGGAGTTTAGGGAATTATTGAAGTCCCATTTTTTATAATGCTATTGAAAAACTTAGTATTTTTTAGTACTTTAAGCTATCATCTATTTGTAGTTACGCTCCATGTCCCATTAAAATATATCCCTTAGCACATATCTATAGGGACATGTGTATTTAAATACATAGGTATATACATTGACTAGTGACATAAAAAGCATGAGAGAACCATGGCACTAAACTTAATTTATAAGACATTTAGAAATTTTGGAATTTATTTAAGTGTCATTTTTCTAAGGCTCAATTGCAATCTCAGGTTTTTTGGCTATTCCGCCTTTAGATTGGGTGCGTTGGTAGAGCTAACTCCATGTAGACATAAGACACTAGCATGTGGTTTGGATGCACAAAATCATGTTCTTAATCACTATTTAGCATGCAAAGAGGTGGATCACACTAAAGCCCAATTCTTGGTTGCTTCATGGTCACGATAAAACAGATAATTTTATCTCTTTTTCACCCACAAGTGCACATTTCTATTGTTTCCTACAGCAATCAAACTTAATTTTGAGTCTCTTTTTCTCCACATGACTCAACAAGTGACTTGGGTGACACTTTTTTTCTTTTTCTTTTTTTTTTTGGGAGGAGGGGGGGGGCTAATGAATAGAGGCATCTCTAATGTTTCCTAGAGAATTCACACTTAAGTTCAAACCTCTCTTTCTCCAAGTGACTAGGGCTACTATTGTGTGTTTGTGTGTGTGTGTGTGTGTGTGTGAGAGAGAGAGAGAGAGAGAGAGAGAGAGAGAATATGTAAGATAGCTTGCTATGACCCCATCAAGAATTCGTTGAATTTAAATACTATTAACTTGTCATTTCACTAACGCTATGAAGAAAAACATAAGATATTGGCAGGGAAGATAGTGTTTAATATGAGACAAAAATGATGTGGTACATGCCTTATTAAGCTCATTGTTTTGATTTGTGTGACTCGACTTATTAAAATGTTGATTTTTTTCAAAAAGAAGATTCCTGTTTTGTTAGAAAAGACATCCCTAAAGGCTACATCAATTCCTTGGGGACTCAAACTTGCATGTTTAGACTAGAAATTGATGTGGTCATGAAATATAAAGGCTTTGAGAGACTGATCACAATATAGTCAAAGGAAGAAAACCCAAGGCTTTGGTCTACAAAGTATTCTTCATGGAATGATGAAGGCTTAAACTGAAGTTTGAGCCTCTAATTAGTGAAAGAGAGAAGACCCTTAAGCTCAAGTCCAAAAAATAATCGTGGAATGATGGAGCCTAAACCCTAACCTTTGTTCTAGAAAGTACTCTTGGAATGATGGAGGATCAAACGAGCCTCATCCACAGTCAAAGAAAGAAAATGCTCATGGAATGATGGTGCCTAGAACCCCAAGCCTGATCTAGAAAGTATTCATGGAAGGATAGAGGCTTGAACTTAAGTTCAAGCCTCACCATGGTTAAATAAAGAAAAGGCCCTCAAGATCAACTCCAGAAAATACTCTGCATGGAATGATGGAGCCTAAAACCCCAACCTTTGGTCGAGGCTTGAACTTAAGTTCGAGCCAACATGGTCAAAGAAAAAAATTTATTGAGTTATAGTGATAGCCGTTTTTCGGCTCTCGGTAATTGCCATAGTAAGCTACCTCACCCTACCAAATTCACCAAGCACTATGGCTATCCCTACCATTTCACTGTACATAGGCGTGTGTGAGTTACGGGACTTTTCCCATATCTCCTTAAAAACCCTCAGCTAACTAGTCACCGGGCTAGTTGAGCCAAAAAAATAAATAAAATCAAAAAAATAAAATATATTATGGCTCATTTGTGTGTAAATATTGCATTATATATATGGCCTAAATATAGGGATTTTTATAATTATTTTGGTATTTTATTTAAATATTTCTACTTAGGTGTGTGTTTTATTAAACCTATATACACCTTCTTTCATCCTCGTACACCATAAGTATATTTTTTGTGAATATGTACATACTCTAACCTTATATTCTTCCTGTATACAAATCACTCCCACATTTTCACCCTCACCCTCGTGAAAACAAAAAATTGATTTCTACTCATTGGTCACGTTTATTATATTATTTACTTGCATACCTTTTCCTCTTTCACCCAAAATAATTCAAAGAGGGACCATATCATATGATTCCAATATCTTTTCATATCCATAACTCCTCCATATTTTTATTATTATTTTTACTCATTATTCTAACACCATGTGCTCATTGAGCTAAAGTCCATGAATAGTCCATACACTAGTCCCACCATGCATATATTTCTTTATTCACCAATAATCCTCCTCCATGCATGGGTCAAGGGAAACTTTGATGATTTGTATTATGATATGACAAAGGAGGGGCTCACTCTTGGATGCATTGTACAAATTCAACAAAGGAGGGGGCCACTAAAAGACTTTTGCAGGCAGAAAAAAAAGGTTTTTTGGTAAGAATTTTGGCACCTATCTCCACTCCGAATTTGGAGCGGTGATCAAAAGAGAAAATGTATCCCACGCTCTGAATAATCACCTCAAAATTTTTCATGATTTTTGGAGCTACCAGCGGTGAGATATGATTTTTTGAGTGGACCACAGTCTGTCCACTTTTCTCACAAGTAGCCCATAGTCTTCTCTCACCTCTTTCCACACTTCTACACACACACACACACACATTCCTCTCGATCCCTCACTCAAACCTGCACCTTCAATGGTTTCTCTCACCTTCTTCACCATTAACCTCCCCTCTTACTTCCATAGCTCTCATATGAGCTCTCCATGTACATACACCATCTCTATGCCTCTCTCTATTATCTCCAAAGTACAATTCCATCTTAACCCTTATATATATACATAAATTCAGCATGTGTACCATGCTTAACCTCTGCAATCAAGAGATCTCATCAATGGAATTACCATTTTCATCGTGATAATCAACCTTGGTGGCGGTGGCGTAAAGAAGAGAAGACGAAGAAGAAGATCGATAGTCATTTTGAGAACCTACCATCAATAATGCTCTCTTTTGAGCCCACACCCATGACTCAAGCAGACAAAGAAGGCCCGCAATGTTTTGATATTCAAAAAAATCATAATCCTGATTTGTTAGCTTGTAAATTAGGATTTCCAATAATCTTAATGAGGGGTCTCCAACCTATAAATAAGCCCCTCTCCTTCTTGTAAAACAACCTCCAACATCTCACATAGCACCCCAACACTCTATGCGTGAGGAGAGACTTAGGTGTAGCAACCACTTGTGAGCTTCACTCTTGGTGTGAGAGAAGCCTTCAAGCTACACATTGCAAGTGAGAGAGCGTGAGTTCCTCAAATCTCAAAACCACTATTGTATATGCTCCTTCATCATCAATAAATTGAGGTTTGGTGCATCAAAGGCATGATTCGACGTTCAAATCTTCGTCCTTCCATTTGTGCAATACCGTTTGGTGAATTCAAGGTGACTTGTGTATTTGAGTTTTTATCGGTTGATCTTGATTTTAGAAAGTGTTTTAGTGTGTTTTTCATTGCCATTTTTGTGTCCATTGTAAGAGGGTATTGTGGTGAGAGGTTTCCCATACCCTAAGACAGTGTGTGTGTGTGTTTTGGCAATGTTTAGCAATCACTAAGCATTGAGTGAGTTTTGTACAAGCTCTACAATAGCATCATAACAAACCATCTCCATTTGCAAGTCACAAATAAGGTATTACGCAAGATCCTTTTCTCTCTCTGTTCCCTTTTCTCTAGGTCTCTCTGGTTCATTTTGTGTGTGTCTTGGTGTGAGGTTGCTTGTGTGTGTTGTGTGGTGCTTCTTCTTGGTTGTGCCAAAATCTCTCTTGCGTCCTAGTTCACATACCATAACTAGGTGGTGCCCCTATCTTGTTTGGGTTTGGCTATGGGTTTGTTGTTTTGTTGTGCTTGTGGTTGCCCCAGTCCCAATTGAGCAGCACGGGAGCCTTGAGGGGTGTTTAGAGGTTGCCTCTCTTGTTGCCCGCCCCAGACCGCCTCAATAGTCTAAAGAATACTAAAATAATAATGGAGGCTCTACTTAAGTTCGAGCCTCACCATGGTCAAAGAAATAAAATTCATTAGCTCTATTCTAAATAATATTAAAATAATAATGGAGGATGGAGGCCCGAACTTAAGGTTGAGCCTCACCATAATTGAGATAAAAACCTAGTTTTTCGCTTCCTTATCACTATTTATGAATGGGGTAGGATCAAGCCTCACTATATTCGAAGGAAGCCTTGAGATTCCCTAAAAGATAATTGGGATACAATGTTAGAAATAACATTACATTATGTCTTATTGCTGGATGTGTTTTAGAGTTGGATTAATGAAGCATCTTCTTTCATCCAAGAGAAAGAATCGAAGAAGCTTCTATAAAACTTGCACATGGAGCTTTACAAAAGATTGCAATCATATGCATCTTAACGTGCATAGAAATCTACCTTATTTCGTGAAAATTCTCGCAACAGCAACATCATGATCCTTTGAGAGGGAGGCACTACATATCTAGATGTAGTTGGGGACAGAGGATCACCATCCTTGGTGTGGGCCCAGTAGTACCCTCTACCTGCCTCTTGAGAAATAGCTTATGATGTTATGCACTATATGAAAACTTATGATGTTATGTGCATACTATATGAATATAAAATGCCAATTCTTTGACATGATAAAATACATGTTTGAAACGTGTTGTGTTGTGAAGCATGGCATGGCTAGCCTCTGTAGTGGGAGGCAAAACTGCAATCAATCAGCTTTCCTCTGTTAGCTCTTTGGAAGCTCAGTAATTTTTTAATGTCCTAATAATTCATGTATTAAAGTAGCGAGCTCAATGTGAGACAGCTACTTACCTCATTGTTCTTGTGCAGATGAAAGACACGATGTAGCTGGAAAAAGTTGAAGAAGTCAAGTTCAGCCTACATGGGCAATTTTGGTTGATTGGCCCATGGAAAGACCTCTTCTTTGGATTATTCTTTCAAACCCATGAATGCTATAGGAAGAGCATTAGATTTAGGCTATGGGAAACGGAAACACCTCTCCTTTAGACTGTTCTTTAAAACCCATAGGAGGCTCCTCATGTTCACTACCTTCATCTTCACAACGATCTTATTTAAATTTACGGATGAGGAGGACATGACGGTGTTGTGAAAATTCTCCATTGATGACTTAAACTTGAACTTGACAACTCTGTTAAGACTTGACAGCTCTGAGGAGGACTTGACGGCTTTGCAGCTTCTTCATTGACAGACTCTAATTTAACGTGATGGCTCTCTTCAGACTTGACGACTCAAATTCAAACTTGACGGAGGTACATCACGACCACGTGTCCTACAGGGTTGTTTTATATTCTATAATAATACTTTGTTGAGAATTGTGATTTTGGAGCATAGGTTTGTGCCTCTAGCTCAAGTTCGAACCTCAAGCCAAACTCAAGGTTTGGCACAAAGGTGAAGCACGCTCAATGGTGTATAAAGCTCAAACTCAAGCTCACTTTTGAGTGGATGCCTTGTCCCATTTTGGAGCATGGGTTTGTGCCTCTAGCTCAAGTTCAAATTGGAGGTTCAACACAAGTGCCTCGAGCTCAAGTTTGAACCTCAAGCCGAGCTCAAGGTTTGACACAAAGGTGAAGCGCGCTCAATGGTGCACACTTTTGAGTGGATACCTTGTCCCAGTTTAGGCCCAATTTTCTTTGAAACCCATATTCACTCACTTGAATAGTGGTTGCGACTCACCTAGAAAATGTAGGCGAAGCTCAAGTTTGACCAACTTCGTTGTGAAAAGGCTCCCTACAATGTTGTCTTTATTTTGTGGTAACATGAGTTATTGTGGTTGTGCCATTGTTCCAAGTCCTAAGCATGATTTTAGTTCAACTTGAGTTGGAGTTTCTTTTTCTTGCAATCTTTTAAAATGGTTTGTCTATCATGGAACTCAGTAGAAAAAACAAAATAACAAAAAAAATTCATACCAGCTCATGTAACTTAGCCCCTTTCCAACCTTTTCATCATCCTCAAGCCCTTTTCTAGGAGTTTCAGTCACACACAAGTGCATTTTGGTTGGTAGACTAGAAATTTAAGTTTAAGAAGTCGTATCTCAAGGTGATGATGATAGCAGGTAATATTAAAGAGTGCATGCAGCACTGAGTTATCTAGAGAGGTTTTTTGTAGCACCCGAGTTTTGCTTTCTGTTGCGTTTGTGTTCAAGTCCCTATGGAATCATTTCCCCCTCAAGGCACATGTAGTGCTTGAGGGAGATTGTGTTCTTTTGAAGTTAACATAGATTCTCTCCACTCACAATTGTGAGCATGGAGAAAACAAAGCAAGTCATATCTCGAAGCTCCCTTATGAAATTAATACTGACTAAAACATCTCCAATGTCACTTTGCTTCGATTGGTGTTATTAAATGCCACTTGAGTTGGACCACGTTTCTTTCTCTTTGATGTTTCATTAAAATGTAAGAGGTTTTTTTTGGATAAATGGCTCGCCTTCTTTTTGGACGTTTTCTTTCTAAATTTAATGTGTAGACCCACTTAGCTAACAAAAATGACTCTTGCTTCATATTCGCACGGAAAATAGTTTGGAAGTACCATGTTGTTCTTGGATTCTTATCTTCCTTCAAACATGAGTCTCCACAAATGTCTTGAATATTTTTTCTAGTCATATTTCTTCTAGTCAAATCCCTCGGTCCACAAAAAGCTCCATTCTACTTGCGCCATAGAGATCACAAAGTGAAAAGGATGAAACTTTAGGAGTACAATAGTGTTATCTTGAAGTAGCACCCATTTCAAGATATTGTGAATGTGGTCTACTTGTAAACGGTCAATAGCTTTTTAAGTGTCGTGGAAACTCTAAAATTGTCCCATTTTCCCCAAATTTTCTAAATTGGTCTTATTTTCACTTCTTTCCAAACTGTAGTGTCCAAGCACACTTGCAAACTTTAAGTAGTTCACACATGATTTTGAAAGTATTCCTTTACAATATGTTATCATAAAACATCTCAGGTAATCTCCAATTTTTTTTGAGTTAAAGTATCCCTGTCAACACCACAATCTCATAGTACCATCCATATAATCTAACTTTTAAGAAACCATTTATTGTATCAAAGAGTTCCAACATATAGAACCATCACTAACTTAAACCAAAACCTATAATTACAACTTCAAAGTGATTAGAGAATCTTTGTATTGTAACTACAATCCTGTTGTATAGATCAAAGTCAAGACCTTCAAATATTGGGACCAAAGCATACTCTATAGTATTCCAAAGTCCATAACCAGCAATATTAAAACCTAGCAATAAGAAGTAGAGACCAAACAACTCAGATTTAGGTAATGCAAATCCAGCAAGCTCGGTTGTCAACAACCATCAAAAACCATATTTGCGAAAAGCCATAATGGAATTCCTCCAAGGCTCAGCATGCTTCATTAAAATTGTCATGCCAAAAGATGATTGCAAGCCATGGAAAGAAAAAAGAGGGGGGGGGGGGGGATTATAATGTGTGTCAAGAGCCAGCATAAGCTTGAGTTCAAAACCTTATGAAGCTAAAAACTACCTTTGAAAATTCAACGAGTTAGTGTAAGCAACTATAAATAATTTTCCTTAGAATCCAAGTAATAGTTACAGAATCAACCATAGAGAAAGTTGGCCCCTATCTGGTGAGCCATTCTGATCAGACAAGCTAAGTGAAATGGGAAAGGAAGAAACACATTCTGCCTAGGAAAATAGTCTAGAGAGAAGAACATCACTTTAACCTTATCCAGTGGGTAATGAAGCCAACAGGATCATAAAGAATTTCCCTTGGAATCAAAGTAAGAGCTGAAGCTCTCACGTATTTAGCCACAAATCCTCAAGTAACATCCCTAGTCCAACAATGTACAACAAGAATTCTATCCATTCCGTAACCTCATGATTAGCACTCCCTACAATCATCAGGTGTTTCAGCACCCAACCACGTTATAAGACCACTATTTGGGCCAAACTTGAACAAGAAACTAAACCTAAAGTTAAGAGTGAAAGGATTATGCAATGGGAATCTTTGTATGAGCTACATCTGATAATCGCATAAAAAAACATCATCATATATCAGTCAGAGTTATCCTAGAAGCATCCTCAAGTATTAGAGTATTTTTTCAATTTAGGCCAAATTTTCACTTTAGAAAGAAGTAAACATCTAGCCAAAGGTAGTGAGCCTGATTCCCCCTTAGTTCATTCCACTATTTACAAGAGTAGTAAGAAAAAACATCCACCATATCAATCATGTCAAAATCAGCCAACCAATCATGAGCTAGTATATTTCCATAAGCAGCATAAAACCTTAGAAGCACAACTAGGAACCAAATTCTAATTTAGGTTACAGAAATAAAAATGCATCCGCCATCGGAGTATCAAGAAAAGTTTATTTAATCACATTTATCAGTCCAGCCTTTCAAAGTACCAGCCCAACATATATATCCTAAGCCAAAAAGGGTCCATAAGCACCATAAAAACTCAGTAGCACATCAGTATAAACCCAGTAGAACATGTAATCCCAAGTGCAAGTGAAGGAAATAACCATAAGGCACCTCAATAGTCGATAACCCATACCATTCTTACAGTAAGATGTCAAGGTATCTTTCAAGTGTAATCAGTTAGTAGATCAAGCATATGATTTTAAGTAGGATAAAAATCTGGCAGGTTTACCCTACAACCTCATTGTCTTAAGAGACAGTCAGTTCAGCCAAGCCATAGCATGCTAGAAATCAGAGACACCCAAGTAATGTTATGCATCGGATGCGATCAAGTTTATTAACTAAACCATTGTTAATCTATCAAAGAAGAAGTAAACCAGGCCTGGGTTTTTTTTTTTTAACACTTGTAAAATGTTATAGATGACCTATTATGGTGTAGTCAAATCAATAAACTCCTAGAGATTGAAGCTCACAGCAATCAATGATTAGCACGATAACACTCCTTAGATCATGTATACTCATTGACTCATGCTCTTGAAGGAAGAAACATACCAACAGTTCAAGCCTAAGTGAGGGATGTAGCATTGCAAAATAGTTTAAAGTATATAGTTCTTTATATATATATATATATATATCTATATATATATATATATATATAAAAATCCATAAAAGAGAGAAGTAGCATCATGGCGTGTAGAGGACATTTCACAAAAATTTAGAGTGCCCTTGTGCATCGTTCTGCTACAACCCCCTTTTAGAGGGTTTTTGGCATTTTCTCTCTCTCCGTGTGTCATAACAAGGCAAGTAGACAGTTGATGTTTAGCTATTTGGGCATTTCGAACACATTGGCGGTGTCCAAATCTTCAAATTTTGGCATAATCTATCAATTTTGTATTTTTTAAAATTTGAATGATGTAGAAATTCGTATTGAATGAGTGGCGCAGACCTCGTGAAAAAGACAATCACATTTAATGAAAAGGTGACCGTTTTCAAAAAATGCCAGAAAGTTAGGTTTACTTTTCAAAGTATCAAGTTGTCGGACGTACTCAATAAGTGCAAAGGATTTTTAAGAAGATTTTATAGAGAGATTAATAGAATTTCTTAAAAGGCCCTTCAAATGACCTCTGAAATCTTCTAATGCAAAAGTCAGAGGTGATTGAGGTAGCATGGGTGTGGAACTGCCAATCTAGGCCCTGTAATACACAAGTAGATATACTTCTACAAAAATAAGGCTAGAAAGCACAAGAAAATGAATAAATGGAGACCTCCTTAGTGTAACATTGGCATACCTTCAAAAGGAGAAAAATCTCTATAGCACCATCGATAAGCCACACCATAGCCAGTGAAGCCTAGTCATTATTAAGAAAAGGATCCCTTTGCAGTATATCCTCCAATCAGAGGGAAAAGAAGGCAATGGGGAATATTGAGGAAGATGCAAAATCCCTACTCATAGGGGAAAAGAGGACGAGCCACACTGTCGTGCTCCTTTGCGGGCATGGGATGAAATAAAAGGATATACTTGCATTTTCAAGTTTTTCCAAACTTATGAACAATGCTTGCATCTGCTATGACATAAGGATGACTAGAATGTATGCTAATTGTGGGTTTGCGAGCCATTATATGAGGTTAGATGCATGCAGGCTAAGATGCAGTGGTGTTTTAAAAATGAAGTTAAATAAGTCAAATTTGTAGTGCTTGACATGCTCTCCATGCTCATCTTTACGTCTTGTCAATCGGAGTCCGGATGAGAAAGATATGGGCAGTACAAGATTTTTCGGGGGGCCGGATTTTGATGGTGCTTGGATCCACCTTGGGATGGTACTTTAGCACTGAATTGGTCAGTGAAAGAGTAGTGTGCTAATTGTGGGATATGTCAAACAGGGGCAGGTAGGAAGCTTTGAATTGTCTCTAGCATTTTATGTGTTCTCGGAGCTTCTATCTATCTACATGTGTGTGTAGTCAATCCACTTTTTCATTGCAAGGAGTACCTCGTTTATCATATTTTACCAAAAAGTGAAGATACTTCGATGTGAGTGGTTGTTGAAAATCAACATCTTTGATCTCTTCATCTCTCTTTATCTCTCCCCCTATTTTCCTTTCATTGGTCAGTGCCTCTCTGAACACACACTCTCTCTCTCTCTCTCATACACACACATACACATTGTCAATGGCCCATTTATGATTCTAGAAGGCAATTTACTCAAGCATATGTTCTTTTTCCATATCTAAGAGTGGACTATGTATCACACACACACACACACACACACATCACTCTATGTATACATGTACATATCTTTTGATCTCATTGACTTTGTGGGATTCTTCTCTCTCTGAGATCATCTCTCTTTGGCTATATGGGAGATGTGATTAAACTTATATATTTATATAAATGTTTCTCTAGTTGGTTGTATGGGAGAATGCTCTCTCTCTCTCTCTCTCTCTCTCTCTCTCTCTCTCTCTCTCTCTCCTCCACTCACACACACACACACACACACACACACTTGAGTTCAACTTGTCGGATTGATCTCTAAGATCCCTTGGGTCTTTTACTAGAGCATTAAAAATTCTCCCCATGGGTGTATGAGTGAGAGAGAGACATTGAAATACATACATGCATGCATACATACATATATATACATATATATATATATGTGTGTGTGTGTGTGTGTGTGTACACACACATTTAAATAAATTATCCTCATGTGTGTGTGTGTGTGTGTGTGTGTGTGTGAGAGAGAGAGAGAGAGAGAGAGAGAGAGAGAGAGAGAGAGAGAGACAGAGAAAGATTGTAGAGTGTGCTTTTGGTGGAAGTGCATATCTCATCCTCTCTTACCATGGGTAAATTCTAATCTCTTTACGAGAGGTTTTTCAATTGGTTTTTGGTTTTTCCAATTTTCTCATGTACCTAATTGTACTCAATTCTCAGAGTCCCAGTTTGTTACTTCAATTCCGTCACAATCAGCACCATTTGGCATTCTTAGAGTTGTTTTCAAGTAATACAAATCAGCCTCTTTTGAGAGAGAGAGAGAGAGAGAGAGAGAGAGAGAGAGAGAGAGAGAGAGAGAGAGAGAGAGAGAGAGAGAGAGAGAGAGAGAAAAAAAATCCTTTTATTTCCCATATGTTATAGAATGGTGATCAAAATTATCTTCTAAGGAAAACCTGTGTAACTGCCTTATGACCATTTTGGGTGGTCTGCATAAGAATGAAACAAATGCCTTGATACTCCATTAGCATCATGAACAAAATGTACTTACCATTAGCATGACAAAGCTTGATCGATGTAACATGGAAACTTTCATTGCTTCAACTTCACATGGATGCATCATACAGATGCAGATGTGTAGACAGCATTGTCTCCATGCACATGAAGAGCATGCAAGCATACATAAAAAGGCTCTAATCAAAATAGATGTACTTTGATACACAAGTTTACACATTACCTCTTCCAAGTTTCCATGAAACTGAGAAAAACGTAAAAAAATTGTGTGTATGCGATGCACGAGCATGGAGCTTTTGCAAAAACTCTCCGTGAGAGAAGAAATACACATGCACATCTCATGAAAATAAGAAAGCATTATTATGCTTACAAAGTAATAGATCAGAATAGTGTAGAGAAATTACATGTACATAAGCAAAAGTCTCAACATGATAGTTCTTGAATTCACAATGCATTGGCTTATATGCACGTGCATGCAGGAGTGAGAGTGCAAACTTCAGCACATAGAGGTTTTTTTGCCTCAAGAAAGTGTATCACACACTACATGAAATCCCCAAAGGATATCAGACATGTAGATTTGTCAAAGAAGCTCTTATCATAAGCAAAAACAAGGGAAAACATACCTGATATATCTTGAGGTGTTCAAGAGTACATTTCTTATGCAACTCAGAACACATTTTTGAAGGTTCAAATAGCTTTGAAAGGGGTATTAAACTTGAGACACCTGTTGCAAAAGCTCTTGGGATTGTCATATGCCTACACAATAAGTTCTATGAAAAACAGCCTAAAATTGTGATTGTGATTGTGTGTGTGGCACTCGCACGGACCCAAGGTTGGTTTGTAACCATGCTCTGATACCAATATGAGAAATTAGGGACTAGCACATGCACATATCTACCCAACCATGCCATGTATAGTCCCTTAGCCTGCTAAATGTAGGCCCCCTATACCGCATGTGTGTCATGGCCCTTGGCTTGGACCATCTTACCCTATGCCTAATAGTTTGTGCATAAGGTAACCTTGTAGCTTGGTCTGCAGTTATGAAAACCCTCCCCATTGAATTTTTTGATTTCCTTTTCTCCCATAGTGCTAGTAAAGGGCTCTTAAAAACTGGAAATAATCTAATGCCAGTGTTTAGCCTATAAACAAGTGCATTTCAGTAACCTTACCTTGTATGTGAGTCTATGCCATGGATATTGGAGTTATGAAGAAAAGCCTTGAGCCCCTTGAGATGTTTGAAGTTGAGATGCAAAGCTTTGTAGTCTTGGAGCTTGAAGTCTTTTGAATCTTGTTGGGGCTCTTTGAAGCTCAAAAGAAGTTCTTTGATACCTCTTGGTTTGAAGCTCCTTTGAAGGCTTTTGAATGCTTGAAGAAGGTTTGAATACCCTTTAATTTTCAACAGTGGGAATGATCGCTAAGTAATTTATGTTTCTTCAGTGTTGGAAAAATCCCTTAAGACCTTGGAGTTGAAGGCACATGTTTACTACAAGCAGGATTGCCTAGTATCACTCTAAAGCCAAAGTAGCTAGTAGGTGGCTACTTTTTGCAGGCAAAGATGTTGGGGAATTTCTTGCAAGCTAAGATGTCTTGGGGAATCGGGATATAGCTTGATGACAAGTGATGGAATTGAATTTTTGAGCTGGTTGCAAATGGTGGCAGGTCTACAAATGTTCTAGGAAGGAGAGAAGCCAATTAGTTGGATTGCAAGGATTGGGGAATGCTATAATGCAATGTCAATGGTGCTCATGTACATACTGAGATTCGCTTTCTAAGTTGTTGATGAGGTAGTTGGCCTTGCTGTGCATGATCGATGGTTGTCAACAATTGATGCATGCACTACAAGTGGTGGGGCTTGGCAGTGGCCTCAGGAAAGCAAGGCACAAGTGGCCTTGTTGATGATTGTGCAGCACCAAGAAATTTTTTAGTAGGTTGCAGATGATTGGTGTGTGAGGATTGTCATGCGAGGTTGTAGCCGACTTGAGATGATAGCCATTTAAGAAGCTATAAAATGTATTTCCTCGCATGAGGTAGCTCCTACCAAAAACCCCACACATAAATTTAGTAATTGTCAATTTGGTACGTTTGAAAAATTATCTTAAGTAGGGCTACACATACACAAAAATCGACGCACACACACACACACACACACACACACCTAAGAATAGGCAAATTTAGGCAATGGCAAGCAAGATGTCCTGATCTTAAATCACCATGTTTGAGATCTTCTTAAAACCCTCAAAGAGAAATTTCATCACACACTTCCAATGCATCAAAATGGGTGTCAAAGTTGGAGCAATTTCAGGAGCAAACAAATTGCAAAACAAACACCAAAAGAATTATGCACACTAGATTGATGGAAATTTGATTTGATTTATCAACTGCAAAACACCAAGTGCAAAATGAAAATGAATCCAAAATTATGCTAAACTAGGGAGCTTTCTAGAGTTGCAATGCAAAATTCCAATACTAATTAAGCCCTAATTAGCTATGAAAGTAGTGGCTCAAGAGATAAACTCAAGCACATGCCAATATTAGCTAATTGAACATTAATTGGGGATTGGAAAGGGACAATAGAGATTAGAATCAATTGCATCCTAATAACTTGGTGCCTTTATACCAGCTTTAAAGTTAAGGGGGATTAAGAGGACTAGCATTTTAGCATAATTGATAAGAACAATAATTACTAAATGAGAGAGAGAGAGAGAGAGAGAGAGAGAGTAGACTCAAATGATAACCTGATTAGAAATGAATTAACAATATTAGAAGTGTGTACAAATGAGTGGCTACTTAAATAGTAGCAGCATATGGCTAGGTGTACCTCTCAAGGATCACATAAGAATTTTTCCCAAGGGTCAAAGGGAAACTCCCAAAGGGCAAGAGTGGCTCCATAGAATATGGAAAGCTAGGGTGATTGGTAATGGCTTTTGGACTCTTGTACAACTCTCCATGTCATGTGTGCTAGGCTATGTGCCCTCACATGCTCATAAGATGAGTAGACTACTGGCTGTACAAGAGGTCATGCCCATAGAGTTTGAGAGGTTTCGGCCAAAGGTCATAATCCCAACACAAGTGGATAATGTCTCCCTCTAGATCAACAAATGGTTCAACCCTAAACCCTATATAAAAATTGGAGTCAGAGTGATGAATAAGCTGCAATAAAAATGAGGAATGTAATAAACCTCCATCAAAAAAGGTATGCCAATTGGTGTCATTATTTTCAATCATAAATAGTGTTTGTGCTTGTCATTTTTGAAGATAGATAAACTTAAAATTACTTCTTTATCCTACATGCCATGCCTCCTTGGACTCTTCGTTGCATTCGATTTTTGGTTTGCATCAAAATGTATAATATATTTGTTCAATCCAAGAATTTGTTGGGCATCATGCTCTCATGATTGAGAGAGAGAGAGAGAGAGAGAGAGAGAGAGAGAGAGAGAGAGAGAGAATTATTTCATCAACATCCTCCTTGAAGGTCAAGGAGGATCTTGATTTATTTCATCAACGTCATCCTTTAAGGTCAAATATGACCTATGGCACCAAAAGAAACATATCATGTGGGGTGTGTGGAGTCAAAAAATGACTCTTTCTACTCAACAATTGTGGAAATGAGCATTGTTGGAGAGAAAGTCCACATTGTGGGTAGGAGATGAATGTGTGTAGAAAAATCTCATGGCTAATAATGTGGGAAAAGCAAGCTCTAATATGATCCAAATTTGAGCACTCAAGTTGGGTGTGCTTTTTAGACTCCTTCACTTTATGGGGGCATAAAGTGCATATTCGATAAGACTCCTCGTTCATGTCCCAACACCCTGTGTTGCATAGTAGAGGATGAGATCTTAATCAGATGGAGTCCATAGTGGGGATTGAACTCAAGGGTATAGGCTTAATCATGTAAGACTCCTCGTTCATGTCCCAACACCCTGTGTTGCATAGTAGAGGATGAGATCTTAATCAGATGGAGTCCATAGTGGGGATTGAACTCAAGGCGATAGGCTTAATCATGTAAGGGTGGGGTCGTTCCCACATTCAAAGGAGGACACGGTTTTGTAGATAGAGGCAATATATGTGGTGTAATATGTGAAGTATGACACCCTAGATTTCTTCGAAGCCATGATACATTGGCGTTGTAGAAAATATTGATTCATGGAGTCAAGGAGAGGGGCTCACTTTCAAGAAAGAACGGGGCTAAAAAAGGTGCACAATATTTTGTTGCTACTCAAAGTGGAAGTGGTAACAATAATGCAACCACTTCTTGCGGTTCTCCTATGAAGTAGCATGTCACATGTGTGTAGTGCTTCTACTAGCAACAAATTGTTTGGGAATTTTGGTGAAAAAGGAAAGAAGAAGATGTGTTACCATTATTGCCATGCTGATGAGGATCATTTGTTAAAGCAGTTTCCAAAGTTGAAGGCCAAAGAAGCCTAGAAGAAAGAGGCTAGATATTCTACAAGTGCAACTATTGTAGAACCTTCTTTAAAGGGAGATTGTGATGCTGATGTAGATGCAAAATGGTCATTTAGTGTACAATGTACTTATGATCCTTCTTTCCATGATGCATGTATGTCACATGTTTGGTACTTTTATAGTGGTGCTTCAAAGAACATTACTTTGCATCGTGACTTGTTTACCTCTCATGAGGTTGTCCCTCATGGGAATATAGTCACTTGTGCCAACAATGTCTCTTAT
The DNA here is from genome assembly GCF_014529385.1 of Adiantum capillus-veneris. Taxonomy (NCBI): domain Eukaryota; kingdom Viridiplantae; phylum Streptophyta; class Polypodiopsida; order Polypodiales; family Pteridaceae; genus Adiantum; species Adiantum capillus-veneris. The sequence continues at coordinate 149,427,817 of NC_140943.1, forward strand.
TTGGTCAAATGAGTTGGAAAGATTGTGCTAACTACTACAAATGATAGTCATTTCACACTTGTTGATGCACTTTTTGTACCAAGGATAAAAAATAACCTTTGTATATATCTACATTTGCAAGACTTGTCCTTGTTGTCAAATTTGTGATGATAGATTTACAATTCATGATCTCAATTTTGGTGATGAAATTGTTGCATCTAGAATTTTGTGTCATGGGTTGCATAAACTCACTTTGCATGACAAGTGTGAGTAGAATTTTTCAAATACAATTTTGGATTCAAAGGTTGTTTCATATCAAAAACTTTGGCATGCACATTTTGGGCATCTAAATTTTGCAAGTTTACTATGTTTGCAAAAATTTGATTTGGTTATTTCTTTGCCGACTCTTGAAGCACCTTCTAAGCATGTTTGTGTTGTATTCTGAGTAAGATGCAACATGCAAATTTTCCAAAGCATGGTTCAGTAAAGGCCACATATAGATAAAAACTTGTGCATAGTGATGTTTGTGGGCCTATGCAAACTCTATCCGAAATAATTACCTACATCATGTCCATTCAAAAGGTATTAATAAAACCACTATACTTACATGCTCTAATGTAATTAAACAACCCCTTTTTCTTGATAAACCTACAGATTTTTATCCCAAAATGAAACATAAACCACCTTCCATAAATGAAATTCTATTAATTTCTCCTAATTAAAAATCCCTTATGTTGAACTCACCAATGTGATATTAACATAGTTATGGGTGATCACCCAAGCATGGGTGTATAAATGCTTAAATTCAAGTCCAAAATAATCCATATACTTCCAAGAAATTTGTGGTTATGGCTAAAAACATCTCAAAATGTACTATGGGCACCCTCTGTTCAGATCGGGGGGTTGGGGGGAATATAATGTTAAATGGACTATTTTCTTTTTTTTAGTAATTTCTTTTTATTGAAATTAAGATATTAAAATGTGTGCACTTGAATCATAAGGTTAGGAATTGTAGATCTACTAGAATTATTAAAAGCCATCAGAACAGGCAACTCTAATGTGTCATATTGTTGGTGACATTAAGCATCACGAAGGGGTTGTACCATTATTTTGGTAGGAGAGACCGAGAAACAAATATTCTTGATGCTTCACGTGATGGGTGATGGGAGTATAAAAAATGAGATATTCCATTGGTCTAGCAGGAAATCCAAACTAGAAAAAGGGATACACGTAAAGATGCAAGCACAAGGATAAAGATGGGTTTTGAGAAGCTTTTTCTAAAAAGAAGAATATTTTATAGTGTTTTTTGAGAAAATCATATGCTTTATCGAGCAAGAAATCTCTATTTGCATTGCATCTATGCCTAAGACCTGTATTCGAGCACGCCTAGAATGTGACTGTATAGCATCAATGTTTAGCTCACTCAATTTTATTGAGTTTTTTCTAGGTTCACATTTTTTTAAAAAGTGATCGGCTGCCCATTTAATAAGTGGGTAGCCCACTTCAAAATAAAGATTTCAAAAATAACTAGCCCCAGATGAAAAAAAATCATCATGTAATCTCTCCCTTTCTCTCTCTCTCTCTCTCTCTCTCTCTCTCTCTCTCTCTCTCTCTCTCTCCAATTCAAATGTTATCCTCTCCCCCTTTCTAGCACTACTTCTTGTCTCTATTTCGGATAGCACTGCATTGGTTATTCCTGTTGGTGCAGGTTCTTATAAAAGAAACCCACTCCCTCTCTCAACTTCTCAAGTTTTACAACGCTAGTGTTAGCATATCAAATGTAGCCAACAAGAACCCTCCTAGCCTACCACATCATCATAGGGCTAAGATCTTTTGTGAATTGTCCAAATGAACCTAAGTATAAAGTGCAAATTTTCAAGTTTGAACACAACCTTTGTGTCTTATCTAAAATTTTGAAGAGCTTTGAGCATACGGCTGAGAGAAGCTACTTAGCAGCATATTGTAATCCATTTTTGTCAAGCTCTGTTACTTATTACAATTTTGAAAAGTGCATTATGTTCCTTGTCTCTTGTTCTTTAAGTTAAGTGTAATCATTTTTCAATTTTTTTGTGGTTTGTGATTTCCTATCTGTAAGATAAATCTATTGTTTTGAGTGCAATTTTTTTTTTTTTGATATTTCAACAATATGACAGTGTTCCTAGGCCATAGGGCAACCTTTTGGTATAGTTTTCTTACAATTTTCAAGACCTTGATCATGATGGATCCTGATTTTGGTACCTTGTCAGATTGTGATCAGACTACGTAGGATAGTGCCCCTAGGCCTATTATACCTCCTCCTAAAGTTTCGTTGCATTTTGAGTCCATTCGAGTGTTGAAATGGGCATGATGGCCGAGGGCGGTGAGACGGGACATAGGCCAATTTGAATGAGTAGGGAGTGATAGATTTACTAGTGTTGAGGATAGCTTAGTTTTGTAGGTTCTCTTCTTGAGACTGACACCCTCAAAGAGTCTCCGTGCCCCATCCGAGTCCCTTCCCTGAGTATTGATATATTATGTTACTGCGAGACAGCTATGCTGCAAACATCCATCACACCGACCCAATAACATTGTCGTTGTTGTCGGGGATTGTGCTCCTAAGGTGGTGAGTGACCTAGTCGTAGCCTTCTTGTCTTTAGATTTTGATACCCATTCCATTTACACCTTAGCAGTCAAGGAGCTAGACGTAGGGTTTAGTGCTTGGTAGATAGTGTGTTTTATTCACGAGCATTCGATTTAGAGCTTTTACAATCAAAACTAGTTTTACGAGCTTTTTGATTTTAGATTCAAAGCGTTTTCTAATGATTTTGAGCTTTTGCAATCAAAACTAGTTTTACGAGCTTTTTTATTTTAGATTCAAAGCATTTTCTAACGATTTTGAGCTTTTGCAATCAAAACTAGTTTTACAAGCTTTTTGATTTTAGTTTCAAAGCATTTTCTAACGACACAAAAAAGTTAATCCAAAATAAAGACATCAGAATATGATACACACCAAAAAACGTCTATCATCTTGCAACAACTTGGCTTAAGATTTTGAGTCTCTTTTAATGATACACACCAAAAACATGTACAAGTTTCCAGAAGCCCTTGTTTTGAGCTTGTATAATCGTCTAGATAGATACCAGAAAGCATGCTTCTATAACTAAAAGGGATTCAAATAAAGTTTCATGTGTCTAGAAAAGCTACTCCACAACTAATACATAAGAGAAATCTCCTTCAATGCATACCTCTACATGACATTCTCTATGGTTTAGGTTCACTACACCACAAGCTTTATCTTGCAGGTTTGCCCTAATAGAAATGCAAGGTCTGTGGGAGTTAGTGCAGGCTGATGAATGACAATGTGCTTTTTGGTTGAAGCCTTACATGCCAAAAATATTTATGTGTAGATTCTCTCTTCTGAAAATTGGGACAAGTGCAACTAGGTTCTACCTTAATGTGTACATCATAACAACTTTCTATCAAAACCTGAAAAACTATATGTTGTTCGCTTTCTAGTTTCTTGTCCAAGAATGTTGTAGCCATACTTGTAGCTGAATCCAATCACTTTTTTGCGCTTCTTTGAAAATACCATGTCTCCATTTACGCTTCCTTCTATTGGAGCCTCCTAGTGTAAGAGAAACATTTGTATTGTTCATGCATCGTAGTGGTGGTGCAAAGTTCGCAAATTGAAATGCACTTTGCACTAAACTATCACTCTCTTCCTTTGATAAGTTGGTTCCAATATCCACTTGCCAGAAAGTAGGAACGATAGGTGAGAATTTAACTTGCTTCTGTACTTTTTGTGAGTGGCCTACTTCATAATTGCGGAACCATATCCACTGTGCAATTCTCTTGTCTTTAAAATTTCTCTTAGACCAAAAACATGGAGCAACCATTCCCACCTGACATCTATGTAATTTGTTACCACAAATTTTCTTCCCTACCATTCCAAAACATTTCCTCATGATTGGCTAGCATCCTTCGTAAAGCCCACTCTTCGCAAGCATCTTTGACCTCTTGAATACACCTTGTTGAATTCTCCCCACGTTGCACTGGAATGCTCTCTCTTGCTTCACTGTCAATGACAACATATGCCTCTTCATTATCCTCTCTATCAAAATGTATACTCTGTGGTCTCCCTCTAGTTTTGTGCTACCTTGCTTCCATTACATATCCAGGTTTATGTGAGATTGTACCAATTGCACTTGCTTTCTTCGTCCGTTGTGCAGTCTCTTCGTCACCTTCCATCACAAGATCCTCATACAAAGGACTACCAACAACCAAGCCTTTTAATGTACTCGCAAAATGAGTTGGATTTGGATATTCTCTATGTTTGGAACTAACCACCATCACTGCTTTTATGGAAGGGCCCATTTTGATGTATCTGCATGTGGTGTATCCCAATCCTTTTGCACATTGAATATATGCATTCAAAACGTCGCTGACACATGCATCATAAAGTGACATTTTACGTTTACCACCTTCACCTACCAACCAACTAGCATGGATGCTCTCTGACAAGTTTATGCTTGGAATTTGAGCTTTCTCCCATGGACTCTTGTTGACCTATAAATACAAACGATAAAACCACATATACATACATATATATATATATATATAATATATATATATGTTTATTTCTATTTTCATGTATTTAATATGTATCAAAGAAAAGATTGATATACCATTTTCTCAGAGCTTCCCCAATGAGCAATCCGTTACTCCCACCAATTCAACCATCTATCTAAAGCCTTTTTATTATCCCCTGTCACATTTTTCACCCATCATTCTCGTATTGTGGAAGCTATAAAGGAGGCCTCATTTGTAGTCTCTGTTAAGTGCCATGCTTCACACATTTCAATGTGATGCATTTGTCTATCTGTAGCGACATGTTTTTTTGTGTGTTTTTGTAGACTCTGCTCCCAATGAAAAAGACACGAGCGCTCCCTCCCCTCCATTACATTATGCCGTTCTCCATTGTATACAACTTGTAATGCCAGCCAATTAGCCCCGGATTCATTAGACATAAATCTAGCAAAGTCTGTTGGTTCATGCTTCACACCTCTCCATAACTGTGTTTAAATTTCCCCAAAACAAGATTTGTATTTCTTTGACTTCTTCTTTACATTCACATATTGCAATCACCTACAATCCTTGCATGATGTACACATAGAACAAATAAGTAATAAAAGGTATCTTAGATCAAAACATGCTATCTTACATATTTTTATACATTCACTTACCCAGGATCATAAACCGAGCAGGACATAGTTGCCCATCCTTCAATCCAATGAGTATGATCAAAGTGCACCCAAGCACTACTCAAATCTTATGTCCCTCCTTGCCTCATTCTATTGACTAGGTCAACTCCAGAAGTAGGTCCTTTTGTGGACATTTTGAATACGTAACATTTATCGTTAGGTCCACCCTGGCCTAGAAAACAACTTCCATGAAAGATTGGAAAAACAAACCATTTTTGTAGCAATAGTATATTGTTGTATCCATCATCGATAACCTGGCCCTGTTTAGCTTTCTCATTTTCTACAATACTTTTGAATCCCCTATTCTAAACAAGGGGCATCATTTGGTTAAGCTCTACATCAGTGGCTTCTAAATCATCTTCTTTAGTCAAAGATTGGAATAGCATTTGACGAGCAACTAGCATCTGTACTTTTCTAGGACCCCCCTTCTCAACCTTTAAAACTATCTTAACAAGATTGTGCACCTTTTCAAGAGCTTCCCTTCTAGTACTTGGCTGTACATTGTGGTCATGCACTCCCAGATGGATCACCAAACGTGTTATTGTTGTTTCCTTTGGCATCAAATAATAGATCCTACACTTGCAAACATTTGAACAAGTGACCATTTTTTCACAAAAGTGGCAAGTTATTTTAAATTTACCTTTGCTAGCAGGATAGCCCATGCTGATTTTTCTGTCCAAATGTTCATGAAAGAAGGCATCATTGTATCTCCTTTCACCAAGGTAAAAGGGTATGTCACTCTGCAACATTGAAGACTTCCAAGACAATAACTCAAATGCACAGTGCAATCTATGGCCATGTTGGTTGATGTTGGACGAGACAAAAGGTGATCTTCGTACTTTTTCTCCATACTGAGCATCCTTTTATTGTGGGGAATTGGAGGAAGCTCGAAACAAACATTGCCATTATAAAAATTTGGGATCTCATTAACCTTTTTGGGAGGTCCACAAATCTCTAAAAGTTTGGAAAACCTACACAATTTACCTTTGTCTTTCATCCATGAAATGATGGATGTATCCTTTGAATACTCTTGCCTTGTATACTCCACCCCATCTTGTGTGTCTAGAAAGGGTTATGGTGACCTAGTTAGTTCCATTATCTCCAAAACAATTACATCTGTATCTTCATCAATATCAACATTTAAATGTGACGGAGTCAAACTTTTGTTACATGGTGTAGCAAACATAGAATCTTCACCGACTTCTTCACTTGTTTCTAAACTATCAGCCACATAAACATAGTCATCCAAATGTAGAATGTGGTAAGTTGAGGACATAGTATGGTCAAGAAGGTAATTCTTCTGATGTTCATGATCCCATCTTGGAAACACATTGACCTTAGACTCAGAGCTCTCTGTTTGAACGATTGTTTGCAAGCCTTCAAACTTAATATAAGGAGGCAAAAGGCTTTGAGAAAATATTCACTAAATAGAAGCTCTCCATTTTGTAATGAGACTCTATAATCCATTTGAGCACCATTAATTGTCCATGAAAGCATAGTTGTAGTTGTAGCTATCATGTTTGAGACAGACAGGGAAGAATAATACTTGAGGGAAAAAACAGACGAAAAGAGAAGGAAGAGAATGTGTATAAGGCACAAAGAAAGTGCAAAAGCATGCAGCTGCAAAAAGTTAATGCACTCATTGAAAACTGTTCTAAATAGATTTGAAATATTCACTCTTAAAGATATGCACAGTCATAGTAATTAAGATACATTCAAATAAATCCATGTGTTAACCTATCGAGATTTCAAAATCTCCCCAAATACGTGCATTAAAAAAATTGAACATAGTATATAAAATATAAATATATAAATATAAATATATATATATATATATATATATATATATATATATATATATATATATATAGTATAGAGTATAGTTTTATATCTCCCCAAATACAGGCTTATAAAAAAATGAAACATAGTAAATATAGAATATATGGTATTTAAGTATATAGTATATAGACTAATATTACATTAGATATATATACTTAAATATAGTTAATGTATATCATATTATATATTCTATATACTATAGAATATATAGTTATATTATACTGATATAATATATACTTATTGTTATAGTTATACTATACTTATACTTATATTATATACTTTTATAATATAATAGTATGTATATAATATAGAGTATATATAGTAGATAATACATATAGAGTTATAATTATATTTATAATATACTTATAGTTATACTAATACCAATAGAATATACTTATAAGTATATTTAGACCTATACTTATAATATATACTCATAGTTATATTATATACTTATTTAATATAATAGTATGTATATAATATATATAAATTTATACTTATACCTATAGAGTATACTTATAGTATATAATTATAGTTATAATATATACTCATAATTATATTATATACTTATTTAATATAATAGTATGTATATAATATAGAGTATATGTATATAATATATATAGTTATAATTATACCTATACTTTTACTATATACTATATAGTTATAATGTATAATATGCATATTATACTTATACTATTAATTACTTATATTTATACTATATATTATATAGTATACGTGTATATATATTATGCATATTAAAGCTATACTATACGTATATATACTACAAGTTATACTAATCTAATATTATATAATTATATATTATAAACTATAATACTTGTATACTTGTATTTATAATTGTACTATACTTATACTATACTATATAGTTATAATATATATTATACTTGTATTTATAGTTATACTATACTGATACTATATACTATATAGTTATGATATATCCTATGCATATTATAGTTATAGAGAACATATATATACTATAAGATATATTATACTAGTATTGTATAACTATATATTATAAACTATATACTAAACGTATAAACTAGATGTATTATATAATTATATATTATAACCTATATACTATACTTATAGTTATACTATACATATAAATAGTTATAATATATGTATATTGTATGCATATATATATATACTATTAGATATATTATACTAATATTATATAACTATATATAATAACCTATATACTAAACGTTTAAACTATATGTATTATATAATTATATATTATACTTATAGTTATACTATATATATATATAGTTATAATATACGTGTATCGTATGCATATTTATATATATACTATACGTATATATATTATAGGTTACATTATTCCAATATTATATAATTATATATTATAAACTATATATAATATACATATATTGTACTTGTAATATATACTATATAGTTATAATATTAATTATGCATATTATATTTATATTATAAAATATCCCTCATTGTACATAATATATTATATATGTTTATCGTTCATAGTGAGTCGGACTTTGGTTATAGTCAGTTTGGACTTTGTCCACTCATAATGTGAATCTCAATGGTTAGGGTTTAGGCTTAAGAACATTCGGAGAGAAAAATTCGGTATGCTCAAGCTCGAAACAAGTATGTCGATGTTCCTTCTCTATCTCTCTCTCTCACACACAATTGTCGTTCCAGCGTGCATGTCGTTGGTTCCTCCTCCTCTCTCTCTCTCTCTCTCACTATTGTCGTTCCAGCGCAAGGTCGACCATCAGCGGCATAGCGCTAAACGTTTAAAAAGGGGGGGAGGGGGAGAGATGGGAGGGCTCTACCCCCAGCCCCACCCCTTCTTGCATTTAGTTGTATGTTGTTGACGATCATCCTTTTGATGAATGGTAATTATGATGCTAATGACAAGAGATCAATAGAATCACTCACTATTAATCCGTTGATGTTAATCCAAAAGGGGGCTCTGCCCCCCCCCCCCCCCCAAATTTTTTCCCATTTTTGGATTAACATCAACGGATTAATAGTGAGTGATTTCTCCAAAATCGATGGAAAGAAAGGATTAATGAATATGATGTGGACATTTAACGAAATTCTGTATAAGCTCCTTCAAATCGCCAAAAAAAAGAGGGAGGTAGAGCTCCCCATCATTCGTGCACGCGCGGATGATGGGGAAGCTCTGCCTCTTCCTTTTTTTGGGTGATTTGAGGAGCTTTGTCAACGGCATCACACGATAAATTCCACTTTTTTTTTTTGAGATATTACCTACATCATTTGTATTTATAATCGCTAAATAAGCTCATTCAAAACACAAAAAAAAGGGGGAGACAGAGCTACCTAAGCGATTATAAATACAAATGATTTGTATTTTTTAGCATAACTATGGTTTACAGTATATAGACTATATAGTAAATAAGTAATATAGAGTATATAATATAGAGCTTATAATTTATATAGTATATAGATTATATAGTATAGAAACTTATACTTATACTTGTACTTATAGTATATATATAATATAGTGTATATAATGTATACAATATATAGTATAAAGAGTATATAATATATAGTATGTAGTATGTATATATTATATATATAATATAGAGTATATAATATAATACATAATATGTATAATACATAGTATATAATATAAAATAGACTATATAATATATCGTATAATAGAAAAGAGGCACCTATATACAACACACTACATATAGTATATATGCTGTATACTACAGATAGTATATAGGTAGCATACTACATATAGTCTTATATATTACTTACTGCATATTATAGTATACCACATATAGTTTTATATACTATAATCTACATTCTAAAGTATGTAGTTGAAGTAGTATGTAGTCTACTTTAGGTAATATGTACTTAACTGCACATTATTGGTTTTATATAAACTAAGAACTATATAATATGTGTTTTCTAAATAATGGCACCTAAGAGGGATAGCAAGAAAATAAAACCTCTAGTCTCTCCTTTTAGCAACCATCAAGTGAGCATGAAGCTAACGTCTAGCTGTATACCAAAGGAAACTATCAATCAGGAAGCATCATCACAAGTCCAACATTTGGACATCCACCCAATAATAAAAACTGGATTCCTAAAAGGTGTGTTTTTATTGATGATAAGGGTCAAATTGATGAAGACTCCAACAATGTTGAAGATGATATAGAGATCATAGGTAAATTATAAGTGTATGTTATAAATTTATGCTGTAGTGTAGTTTGTATTGTAAATTCTACAACGGTAGATGGCTACTCAAGCGTGCGAAATGACTCCGTAAATTTAGCAAAAGGATAGGGGCCAAAAATAAGGCGTAATCCAAAAATTGAGTGTTTCAAAAGGGAGAGTACCACCAAACACGTTTCGCTCTTGTGAGCTCATTAGTGGTGGTGTTAGTGGATTGTGTTTGAGAGGAGGAGGTAGGGGTTTATAAAGGGTGCTTGGAGGATTCATTTTTTTGGAGGAGTAGAATCAAAGGCCAAGTACTAGGGTACATGGAGAGGAGTTATGGTGAGTAAGGTGTGGATGTAAGCTAAAAAACTAGGTATAGAGTACAATTTTTTGGGAATGAGAGGTTGGGGTAGAAGTGTGAATAACGGGAGGCTACTTTAGGTGAGAGAGAAGTGTCATCATGAAAAGAAAGTAAAAGGACAGGTTAAAAGCAAGCTCAATAAGGTTTTGGTAAAGGTGCAAAGAAGTGTCAAATGGATAATTCAAGGGGAGGGAGGAAAGTTCTCTAGGATATTAAGCTCTAAATGGTATGGTGTTAGGATTAAAAAAGGGAGAATATCTATAAACTAAAATTTTAAATATTATGTAGGATATATGTACAAAAAAATTGTTCTGGGGTGGTTTCGAAGGTAAAAAAGAGAAGGTGTGTGGGGTAAAAAAAGGCGAGTCAAGGGAGGTGTAAACTATGCACCAGAAGTCTGTGGAAGTTGGGGCCTAAAGTCCAATAAATAGTACGCCTAGGGACGTGGGAGAGGCTAGCATCAAGCTGGCAAGCTTTTGAAATGGGATTGCTAATACTTTGTGAGGGTAGTAATTTTCTAGTGGTAGGTGTGAATGGGATTTTGAACACAGCAGGTGGATTTTTTGTTATCTTGTGCAAGGGAAGGAGGAGAGAGGTGCAATGGAGGTAAGAGACCTTGCTAAAAACTTTTAGGAAGAAGCTAGGTGGGTAGCCCTTATCCCAAAGGTGTAGGTAGAACATGTTGCGGAGGTAGAGGTATCTCTTCAAGGTTGATTCTCTAATACTATACCTTTTGAGCTCTGAGATGATGAAGGCGACTTTTTGATGTGTTGGGTGCCAAGAGATCCAAGGGATATAGTTGTAGGCATTCAAAGTTTTTTGAAAGAAATGGGAGTCCAAGAGGCTAGATATAGTGAAATGGGCACCTTTAAAGTATCTCAAGGATAATGGGACGAGTAGAGGAGATGGTTCTGGAGATTCTCATGTGCTTTTGAAGAGGTTCACTGTATGAGTTTAAGAGAAGGGTAAGGGTTTTGAGGGATCCTTTCCAAAGTCGAAAGGCATCATCCACATAACGTTTGAAGTAGATAAGGTTAGGTTTAAGCAAGAGGGGGCAAGAGGCTTTCAAGTGGAAGAGGAAGAGACATGCATATACCGAGGCAAATTTTGACCCCATGGCAATGCCTTTGGTTTGTTTCCAAAAATTTTCTTTAAAGGTAATGTAGTGATGAGATAGGATAAGGGAGGCAAGGGAGAGGATAAAATGAGACTTGTGTGCGTCAAAAAAGTTTGAGATGAAGGAGTTGAGAGCAATGAGGCCTGGATTAATAGGGATGCTAGGGTATAAGACTTCAATGTCAAAAGTGAAAAGGAGGGTGTTAGGTGGAAGGGGAAGTTTGTCCAGGTCTTGGATGAGGGTGAGGGAGTTTTGAAGGTGTTGCTTTTGGCCAAGGAGGATTGGGTAGAGTTCCAAATGGATCCAGATAGAATATTTTTCAAAGAGGTAACCCTTATAGGAGAATATAGGTCGAGAGACGATGGATGGCTTATGGAGTTTAGGGATAAAGTAGATAGGATAGGGTTTAAGGGGTTTGTTAAGGGGGGAGAGGATAAAGTTCCGCTCAATAGAGGGAAGAGCGGAGTAGTGGAGGGTGATAGAGGTAAGAAGGAAAGCTAAGAAGGAAAAAGGGAAGTTAAGGCAACATTCATAGGTGGAGTGGTTATTGAGATGTGAGAGGGCATCTTTTTCATAAAAATCCAATGGTAGGACTAGTACACCAAGGTTTTTGTCTGCGGGTTTTATGATTATTGATGGGTCCAAGGAGAGGCTAGATAAAGCCCAGTGACAAAACGGGTTCACTTTGAGATGGGGAAATTGCAAGCATTCAGGAAGAGGCTAAAGTGATGCCGATTAGTGGACAAAATTTGGTTAAGAAAGGGATTTACTAGAGCTGGTTTACAATGGGGGTTGGATTCTTAAAAGGAGAGGGGGAGGAGGTTTTAAGGTCTTTAAAGAAGAACTTAAGGTTGAGATTTCTGGATATGTTGTAGTGTGAGTTGAGAAGTAAGAGAGGGGAGGGGTTTAGAGGGGGAGGAATGTACTTTAGGCCTAGGGCCAATCATCACCTTTTAGAGAGAGAGAGAGAGAGCCGCCAAATTGTGAATCTTAAAGCGAGATATATCGTGCTCCAAGATCGAAACTTGACATTTTCCAAAGAGCAAACGTTTGTAGCTTTGTGGATTTGTGATTGGGAGCCACGAGTTTCTCCTTGTTCTTCCTTTGTGAGGTGGGGACTCGGGAGTGGTTTTTGAAATCCATAGGGATGGGAGGAGGGCGGGGGGGGGGGGGGGGGTTGGAGAAGTAGAGGTGTACCCAAGTGTCTGGGTGGTTAAACCCTAATCCCTCCTCCCTTTGTCTTTTCCTGAGTGGTTTGCCTTGTGGTAGGTAGTAACATTACAAGAATGGTCCTTATTGTGTGGGTGTGGGTAAGGGTGGTCAAGGGTTTTATGTGGTGGAATTGTAGAGGAGGAGTTGAGGGAGGCGGGTGTGGGATTGAGGGTTTTAAGAGGTTAAAGAGGATAGGCAAGGGGTGTTGGGTGAAGAAGGATATTTAGGTTTTTTAGATAAAGGAAAAGGGTTTTCAAGGGTGGGTTTGGAGGGTGGTTGAAGAGGCTGTTTTTTGGAGGCTAGGTAGGAGGATGGAGGGTGCACCACAAGGTTGATCAGTTGAAAGTTTACCGGCTTGGGGAGGATTGGTTGTAGACAAAGAATGGATACTTTCAATATGGTTTGGGTCTCCGCTTCCCTTTTCAAGGACCGAAGAGAAATCAAAGGACTCCTTTGGAAGCCGCTCCAGTTCTTCCGTGATGTTCTTGTAGGGGTTTTTCATAGTGTCTTCCTTGTTTATCAAAGTTGGAGTTGGTGTGGTCATGTGAGTAGCCGAGGCCTCCACTCTTGCATAAGCGGTAGCCAAAATGAACCCGGGGATTGAAGGAGCTATAGTTGTAGAGGAAGGGATATTGGTGAGGTACGTTCGCTTGCGGTTTTGGCAGAGTGGGGGTTTGGTATCCATTTCCCATAGATGAGGTATCCCAAACTTTTTTAGAGAGATAAGAAAAAGGAGGATGTCAAAAGCTGCAGGTCAAGAGAGCAGGTGTGTTGAAGAATGTTTTTGCATGTTGTTTAGGGTTCGAGTAGGCAAGCAGGTTGACAAAGAGTAGGTGTTTTTATAGAGGGAAAAAGAGGGTTAGAATTTAGTGTAAAGTTTGAGTATGAATGGGACTAAAGGTGTAGGTGTGTGTGTAGTAAGGCATAGTAAAGGAGGTAGAGAAAATGGAGGGGGGTTTGGTAGGGATTAGTAGTGGAGGTGAGGGTTACCAAAACCCAAGGTGATTACAACAGAAATATCAGCTCCATAACTTGAAAAATACATGAGTGCAAACAGTACCTCTGGCCATCAAGGAGGAGAAAAAAGCGGCGGCTGTAGATGCCGAGCATGCAGACTTTCCAAAGATGAAGGTGAAGTCTATGCCGCAACAGGGGCTAGTGTGATGCTGTTGACCGCTGGGTCAACAACACAACATAACTCATGTTTCGTACCAAAGTCTTATCTTTTGCGAGCTATGAAATGCTACAGATTATGGCTATAAAAGTCATTTGTAATGAGTAGTTATTCTAGTTTCAGAAGCCGGGGTGCAATGGCACTTCCAGATTGTAAATACAAAGCCATTTGACCCTTTCAACCCCATTTTTGCTTAATCCTAAGGTAGCCTTAGTATATTAAAGGGGAGACTTTAATCATAATCAAAACTTTAGCGCTGCCGTCTACTGTGTGTGAGAGAGAAAGAGAGTGAGTGTGAGCTTTATCCTCTAGCTACGCCCGGCTCGCTCAACACACTGGAGATCCGACTACACCATTGTTGTAGGCTCGAGGAGAGCTATGCGACAACGGCAAGCATTCCATGCGAGACGAAGCGCACACGCTAACACATCTACGAGCTATTTGTGGCCGTGAGTGTATCAAACGATGTCTGTTTTCTGCGTACTAGTAGTCTATAGAATCCTGGCAACATAAGCTACGCAAAGGTACTCATAAATTTCAGTTTCGCCCACTTTCAAAATTCTGCTTTTTCATCCTACGCGTTTTCCGTAGATGGGTTTAGAGTGAGGTTTTTGAGTTTAGAAGCTTAGGGACAGGTGTATCCTAGTGAGGGGATGGTGTTCCTTAAGTTTCGTACGAATCTGGCATGATTAGGTGAGTTACCTTCCGTATGTGTGTATGTGGCTAGGTGGTGTAGTTGAGAGTAGTGAGGTTCTTGATTGTGGTATAGTTGGCCTTCCAGAGTGTTGTACGTGTAGGATGGTCTCAGCATGACAAGCTAAAGAGATTTCCTTCGTGTGCCTATCGTGTCATCTATGTCCTCGATTGACATTATGTTGATCTAGGTAGTGTTTGCATGCACTTCGTGGGTGTGTGAGTCGCTCCCACAACATTGGTGCCATTGCCGGGGACACAAGGACCTAAGTAGGTTTCCTACTAACACTCGTGTGATAGTTTCTTGATTTAGTTTCGGGTAAAGAAAGCGTTTTTCTTAAGTGGATCCGAAAGAGGATATTCCGCGATTAAGTGGATAGCAAGGAAGCTCGTGTCTTGTTGAGGGTCTGCAACTAGATAGGTTTAGTTAGGATCTGTGGATTAGAGTAGTTGTTGGTGGTCAAGTGATTTGTGAGGTGATGTCACGGGAACCGAATAATAGAGATAGACAGCAAAACAGAGGAAGAAATCTTTGTATTGATAGTGTTTGATACAACAGAGGAGCAATTGAATATATATATGGGCGCACTCCGTTGTACGGAGCTCGAACCTCCCGACCACCCCTGAGCTTCAGTTCGCTTGCATGCAATGTCTCATCGCACTCGCACTCGCACTCGCACTCTCACTCTTTCTTTAAACCGCAGTATCTTGCACACCGGGGCTCTCTTTGACGAGCCTTCTGGACCGGCTTCCAGAGCACGTTGAACTCTACATTCTAGAGGTTTGACTTGGCATTACGATCATTTTCATTTTCCATCCCATCTAGACCATCCCACAACACTTTTGGCCTAAAAAACCGCTTCAAGCATACATTCCTGCTACCCTTTGGTTGCCAATGGCCTTAGCACCTGCCCTAGCCTTTTGCACTACACTCACATGTTTCCTCTGCCTAGAATAGACCATCTCGTAGCTCGGACCAACTTTGGGTGCACCATCATTGCCCACCCCCTCGTTGAACATTTATGTTCAACCACACATGGCCTTATTACAATTAAAAAAACACACCAAAAACAAACTCTCTGTACACTACAACACCACCTAACATATGTACAAAACTGGCACCTGCTACCCGTTGTCTTTGCTCATGCGAGTTGCCCAACCCCCTGCTTTACTTGTCACCCACCAGGGTCAAATAGCTTGGATTGGTCTCTTTCATCCACTTGCAGCAATCTTGTATAATGCCACACCAAGGCACATATCCAACCACATAACCAAACTTCCAGCATCCTACTTCTACCACTCCAAGCACTTCTTGGCAAACTGCCCATTTGCAACAAAGAAACTTGGAAGAACACCAAATGGAGCACCCTCGTGCTCAGCATCCAAAGACCTGATGGTACCATCACTCGCACCAAACAAACCTAACACATATGACCTGCCCTCCCATCCATGTAAAGCTGTATATTCATCTAGAAGATCCTGCACCTGCTCAACAGCACCTTGCACAGCTACCTTTATCACCATTCCTTTCAGCACAGACCTCCTTACAAAGCTTGGACACTGCTTGAAATCCACATCACCTGTCATGGAGGGCATTGACTGTGTAGGAAGCACCTCTAACTTGGACTCTGCTCTGGCCTTTTAACCTACCATGAACTCAATTCCACTATCGTCAAGCTCCTCCTCGTCAATTGTCCCTTCAAGGTCAATAAGCACCGCTTGCTTGTCTGCTGCAATTACCTGTTCTTCTACTGCTTCATCATCAATCTTTGACAAGGAAGAGAGAAACTCGTTCTCTATCACCCGCTCCTTGTCTTCTTCCATAGTTACCACTGCTTTACCCCTTTTGGCAAAATTTTGCACATGTTGCACCACCATGGCATACTCCATAGCTACCTTCATCAACATGACCATTAGCATGGCACTGCACACCAGTTTTACCTGCTCTTCACCACCTATAGGGCTATGTTGCTCCACTTGGTCTTCACTAAGCACGTCGTCTTGAACTTCATGCTGCTTCTCACACATATTTATAGCCTCTCCACTCACATGTAAGAGGTCGAACTCATCATACCTGGATTGGGATGACTCGGTCTCCCAACTCGTATCTGCATCGATTGAGCTATTGTCACTTGACCCAGTATCCTCTTTGGCTTCAAGCTCAGGAACTTCCTCTAACTTCACCACTTCAACCTTGTCTGCAAACCGCACTCCTTGCTCTTTACCGCACTTCAATGGAGCTTCAACATCTTCACTCAAACTTGGCAGCACTTTCTTTATCCACTCTAGAACCACCTGCACATCCTCCACAACTAGAACCGCTCTAACCGGCATCTTTGGCATGGGAACCATCCTATCTCTTTGCAGCCAAAGAGCTCTTGGTTCTTCTTGCACCAGCACTTCTCTTTGCACCATTCTTGGCTCGGCTACCACCGTTTCACACTGCTTTGGCATCACAGCATTTGGAAAATCCTGCCTAGCCTCACGCTTCTTTAAAATCTTTTTGGTTCGCCCTCTCGCTAGAGCTACCGCCTCCTCATACGACATTGGGCTATCTATCTCCACCTTATCTCACACTTCTTCATGCAGGCAATCCATGAATTTACACAATTTCAAAAACTTGGCATTTTTTGCAGCAGTTACCTTGATCAACTTCCCCCAAAAGGCTTCGAACTCCCACTCGAACGCTTGAAAATCACCTTCCAAGCTTTGCTTCAATTCGTCCAGCTTCCGCTTTACCTCATCTATCTCCGTATCTACTACGAATCTACTTCGAAAAGCCGCCTCCAGGGCTTCGCAATCTGCTTTTTCTTCTTCACCAAGGCTATCGAACCATACCCTTGCTTTACCATGAACAAGGAGCGGGAACACCTGTACCACACCATATTCTCTTGATCAACCGCTTTCCAACACAATAAATCCCTAGTCTTGAAGCCAAGTTTCCGCATCTTCAACCCTAGTGAAAACGGGAAATCTTGTCCAAGCCATCACTAGCAGCACCTGCTATTCAAAGGCCGTACCTTTGGCATAACAAAAATCATTGCTTCGACATCAACTAGGAGCATCACCACACTTCTTAGTGGGGGAACCAGAAGATGGAGAGGGGGAATGGGGAAACACGCCCGGCACAAACAAAAGGGACTCTCTATAGCTCAGTGTATCCACAACACCCCTATCCTCTCAGAAAACACCTTCAAACACACAACTCACACTAGAAAACCACCGCTTGCTCATCTCTATTTCTCACACACTCCACAAAACCACCACATGACGCACACCTGTTGCCGTGGCTGTCTCCACCCTTCCACACACACACAACAACTCAATCTCACTCTCTCACACAACACACTATCGATCCGGGGGGGACACACTTCCACACAGCCGGCACCGAGGAGAACCATGAAAGCAAGAGAAAGAGAAGGGGGAAGGGGAAACAACAGCAAGGCGAGGCAACAACGACTCAATTGCACTCCACAAAACACCTGTACAAACTCACACTGCCATCACCATGGACATTTACACAAGGAAAATGCAAGGGGCTTGACATGCACACTCCTCCCTCCAAAATCCCCACTTTGGAGGCTTCCAACGGGCTTGACAAGCCAAGAAAAAGCTAAGAAGAAGCCCCTAATTTGATCATTTTTTGACTTTTATAGGGGGGGGCTTAATTTGGGGAAACTGCTCTTTGATTCGTCCATGGGGCACCCTTTTTTGGTATCTCCTGGGAAGGGGGGGCACCGCTTTTTCCATCTGCTCCCTTTCTCTCTTTTGCACCTGGGGGGAGGGGGGGGGGGGGGGGGGGGGATTAGCGATGTTGCTATTGCCCCTTGGTATTTTTATTTTTTATTTTTAATCCTTCAATTTTGACCCCCTTGGACTAACTTAACTTTGTACTCCCTTGATTTGTCCGGCCTTCCACTGGCCCTATGCTTTGCCTATTTGGCCCGGACGGCCTTTGCCTTGTCCACATGGAGGTCCTTGGACCCTCCCTTTCTCTCTCTCTATGCTTGATACGCAGAGGAACTCCTCCATTTTTCACCTCATTGCTCGGCTGCCTTCGGGGATTTCCTCAATGAGAAACACCTCTTATATGTCGCTAATGGTGGGTAAGGGGGTCTTTTCAAAAGGCAAGGGCCACAAGGGCCACGGGGATCACCCCTTAACCACCATGTCATCCCCTACAGGATGGCGCGCACCACCTTCTCACCGCCACGCACGTGGGCACGTGCCGCCCTACTCGGCCAAAACCGCTGCAAATGTGCCCTGAGAAGTTCCCAGCTTTGCCACGGGTGCCATCGCTAAGAGGTCAAGGAGCTCTCTCTTCTCCTCTTGTGTGCTTCCAATGAGGGCCATGCCCCTACCTATATACATCGTGAAACCTACCCGGCCTTGCGCATATGGGATCTCCCTGGGTGCCATGTGGCAGCTTCACGGCTCATGCCCTTCAAAACCTTTGAAAACTTGAAAACAAAATCCCTTTTAACTTCAAAAAAAGCCCTTTTTTGGTTTGCATTGGGTGCTTTGCTATGCATTGCCCAGTTGGCCTATGCGACGGCCGCCGAGCCGAGCAATGGTAGAGGTTCAATATTTTGGGGTTGAAAATAATGTGGTGTTCAACTTGGTCCCTGAAACTATTGATGACTACAAGACTTTTTCTAAAGCCTTCATAGCATGCAACATAGATGGAAAATGGATTCCTTTGTTTTCGAAGACATGGTCTCTCCAAAATTGCATGCTTGAGCACATGAAATCAAAAAATCATGTTCAAGCAGTTTATCCCAATGTGCAAGTGGTGCCTAAGAAGATTGTTCGTCCAAGAAAGAGTAATGTACTAGATAAGAAACAAAAATTTTGGTTTTTTCAAACCAATCTTAGGTAACTAGTTAAGCATTTTTCAATGCCAATATGCAATTGTTACTACATCTCTAACATGAGAAAATATGTGCATGCATATTCGGATAAAGAGGCATGCGCTCCCTCAACCACGGATAACCAAGGTAGCACCATACTTCAATAAAAAAAATCCAAGGAAACATTATGTGGTCTTGAAATCAATAAGTTTGTATTTCACATCATATTTTATTTTGTGTGTCTTTTTTGCACAAAAAACACTATATTACTCTCTCTTTGTTGGGGATTTTGGCAAAAAATCATATACAATAAGGGGAAAAAAAGCTGACTTATACCCATTCTTGGATGATAGCAGAGGGGTAACTAATTGGTATTGTGAACCATCCATGAAAGCATCGTTGTTGATTGGTACAACAATGATAGGAGTTCTTGGTACGTTTCGTCACAAGAAGTGCAAAAGAGTGATTGTCCTTGGTGTGACATATGACACTCTTCAATGTAGTGAGTGTGCTTAAATTCCTAAAGAACGAGATTTTCTTATGCGAGTTTATCGATAGTCTCAAGCACAAAGCTCTAAAGGCGCTCGAGACACTGGGTGAGGTCCAAGGTTGGATTACATGACTAACTTAGAGATACTAAACATTTCTCGAATCAAGAGTTTCTTGTTCGCAAACTAAGGAAAGACATTTGGTTTACACAGACAAAGCTTGCAGATTTAAGCATTAGGGTAAGAAGCTCTAGGAGAGCATGTCTGAAGCCTTGGGTTGTGAAGATGTCAAAATGTTTTGCACTGACATCATTAATGCACATGATCTCGGCTTGTTTGAGGAAAAAAATCATTATGGAGTTTTCTTATAGATGTCTCTCAGAACATTGGTAGAGATCCCCAAGTCAAGGCGTACTCAAAGTCAACAAAGGATTTGTTTGAAGCTATAAACATATGGGGTGGAAGAAGATTGCACAATTTTCTCTCATTGAATCTAGGTGGTCCACACATGTCCACCACAATGACATCCACCAGAAAGGCCATCTAGTATAGAACAGGTCTGAGAGAGAATGTGTTTGAGAATGTGGAAAAAGTATATAGGAATCACATGATAAGAAACAATCTCTCCTTGGGATTTGTGCTTGTCATTGTTGTGAAGATGAAACTGTCACCAAAAGAATGGTTGGATGGATAGCAAAAAATAATGAACTTGTTGGATTTTGTGGGAAAAAACAGGGACACATATGCACACCAAATTTTCTTATGCGAGTTGGGAAGGGGATGATGGATACAACAAAATAGTTTATTCTTTCCAAAAGAATGAGATTTCACATTATGCTAGAGTTTTGATTGCAAATCCTCTCATTATTTGTCTACCAAATTTTGTTCTTTTAGTTTAGCTCACCCGTAATAGGTTCGACTCCTTTTTCATAAGAGAACAAGGATGGAGTATTATCATATTGGAATGTATATTTGAAGATTGTAGTTGGCCCTTTAACTAGTCATGACTCCGATGGGGATGCCTGACGGAGGAAGATCATGATTGAGGACTACATTTTCCTTGCAAGTAAGAGTTTCTTAATCCCTTTGAAAGATTGGCTATTAACAACTAACATGGATGTTGATGGTAATATCTTGGATCTGCATGACTCTGACTTTATTCACAATGGAAAGAAGTTAATCAATCCATTGGGCAATGCATCCAAAAGACTTGTTCTTGGTAGGGATCTTGCTACCTTGAACATGCAATGTGGTTTCCTCCTCAATGATTGCATTTTTAGCAGTTTCTTGAACTTGAACCTGAGTCATCACGTTTAAAGGAATGGTGGGTTCTACCTTGGATCCACTTGCAGAAGGCATCACACGTACAACATTCATTGTTGCTTTCCCTTTGTAGTTTGGATTTTTAGCACAGTGTTGGTGTGGATGGTCTCTTCCACAACGTTCACAGAATACAAATAATTCTATTTGTGTATCCTTTTTCGGACAACTTCTTGCCCAATGGTCACCTCCACATTCATAGCATAGACCTTTTTGTTGCATAGTTGGTGATCTAGCCAATGGTTGTTCTTGCCTTGTAAGAATGTTCTTTGAACCATACTCCTGATTGGCTATGAACATGAGCGTATTCGCATCCATGGAGTATTGAAATCTTGTAGGTTGTGGCACGTGTGTTGGCCGAGTGTAGTTGACTACCACTCTAACATCATTAGAAGAGTTGGTTTTTTTCCTAGCATTCGCTGCATTTTTGGTTGAATGTTACACCATGGAGTGGAGAGATCCCCTCCACAAGTATTACATCTCCTCAATTGAGTTTGTCCTATATTCAGGTTCTGTTTGTAGTCTTTGTTTATTATTTTGATCACCTCTTCGACCACTTGGTCAAAGCTTTGCATCGTAGAAGTTTGAACATCTTACTTTGTTGTGGATTCACTCTTTGGAGAAGAGGCACTACTAGTCGTGTTGTTTGTATCTTACATGAGAGCCTTGCAATTGTCAACTAGATATAGAGCTTCTCTAGTGACTTGGTCGAATGCCGTGCATCCTTTTAAATGCAAATCCTTTTTGAGAGTTTCACTCCTCAAGACCTCTATGAAGAGAATTGATAATCTCTCATCTTGGGTAACTCTCTCAAAGGACATCTCTCTATGGAGTGCTTATTTTTTGAGAGCTTCTTATTTAGAGCTTTCTCAAAAAATTAGGTCTTTTAGGCTCGTGTGCTTAACACAATGCATTGGATTTTAAAATATATTTTGGTATTTTCAAGTTGTGGGTAGAATTTTGCAAAATCTTGTAGTTGTACAAAGTCCTTTGACTTTCTTTCATGATATTTTTCGTTTCATATAATATCAACCCTCACTTTCCCAATCCACATTCAACCGTCCAATCTACATTGCCTTCCAAGTTCCCATTCCACCTATCAATCTTTAAGCCTAAAGTATCTTTTTCCTTTTCCAAATTGAAGAGATCTCATGACCTTTAAAAAACAAATTGTATAATCCCCGTGTTTCATATGATAGATTTTCAAGTCAAGAGAGAAACAATAATAAGTGCATTGTGTTTAAAATCTACATAAAATATATGAGCTAAAGTGTTTATCTAGTGGGACATACACATTGAAGTTGATAGCAAGGCATTGAGTGGATATGTCTAAAGAAGCCATGATTTGATAGCAACCTTGATTACAAACAAGCAGTAAATTGTGAGGAACATGTTGAGTCCATGGATATGTTGAGCTTCATGAAGAGTTTCTATTTACTAACACCATCATCTCTTCAAACACTCCTTGTGTTTAGAGGAAACATATTCACAAAGTTTAGATTCATCGTTATTAATTTATTTCATTTTTCAGCCATAATATGTAGCATAGGGGGTTTAAAAAAGCAAAATTTTTACCTCTAAAGACACCAACCTCTAGTTTCTAAAGGAAATAAATTCTTTATGTTGATAAGAAAAACAAGAAATAGAGACAAGGGGTAAGAATTGTCTAGATAAATGCAGAGAAAGACAATTGAGTAGATAGATATGCTATAATATTGGAATGTAATTTTCAAGATTTACCATCTAAAATCACTATGGGGTTCATGTGAACTTGAGTCTTCTACACATGTCTCCACTTTGAAAGGCAAGGGAACGAGAAAAAGCCTCATCTAGCTAGTGACTTATGGTGGCCCCATCTCGAAGGGATACTCAATGATAATGAATATGTGAATTCCTATTTTCTCAAGGTGAAAATGAAGAATTAAATCAATTCAAATACTTTCTAGTATTTATTTGACATTTCTTGTTTGTTGGTGTGTTATGATTTCTTGTTTGAGGGCTAGGAGGGGCAAATCACCACACATACATAGTATAAAATTATATGAGAATTTAGAAGGTAGGACAAATACATATAAAGGATACAAAGTCAAAACTTAAACTTTTTGAGCTAAAGTCCTAAGTCCATGTCTAACACATATACATATCTTTTAACATGTAAAAAATGATGTTAAATCATAGCCTATTGCTCTCGTCCTTTGAATTCCATTCCACTGTGTATGTATTTATTTTTATATTTGTTATATTTTGAGAGTTGCATTAGGTAACCAAAACCATTGGCATTGGATGAAATGTCTTTTGCATTGTTGTGGCCAACAAATTTTTAAAAAATTCCATACTAGCAATTGTAAGTAGAGATACTATATTAAATACTCAATTTATCTACAATGAGCCTCAAGCACTAGATGTGCCTTAAAGGGACAAAATTTCCAAAAAGGCAATGTACAATACATTAGCAAAAGACCCTATTTTAGTTCTTATCTAATAGCTTCAACCCAAGGTAAACAGTCTGCTTCTCCACAAGGGGACACCACTTGAATAGCCAATGTAACTCAATGCATGTTTACATTCTTCGACTTGCAAAGTTGTCCCTACTCTTGACCATATCAAATATATAAGATCATTGCTATCATACACGATATCATTGAGCCAAGCTACTACAAAGTTTCTTCAAGGACACAAATGTTTTGGGATTTCTAAATCTACTTGAGATAGAAATATCTGACTATTTGAGTGTACCCATTTGTAGATTTTGGCGACACGACCCTGCAATGAAGGGTAGTCTCTGAGAAGATGGAAGGGATCCTCCAAAGCTACTTTGCACCCAGAGTAAGTTTTTGTGTCAATACCTTTGTCAAGAATCTTACTCCTAATAGGGATAAACCCCCACAACAAATACCAAGTGATTATCGTCATTGAGCTTGGCCATTTTACTTCCCAAATGTTGTTTATACCTTTTAGCCACTTCTCTTTGACCAGTTCACCCTCCACAATTTGATAGGGGGAATGATTCAGTCCACCTTATACATTCCACAAAACTTCAAAGACACTATTGATCAATAGCCTTTCATTTATATAAAAGCTATATTGCAAGAGCATATTGAGTAAACAAAAAATCGTTGTTAGCTTGTGAGAGATTAATGTGAACCAATCTTATCCTCATAGTAGGGAAAAGTGCTAGAAACCTACTTTTCTATTGAGATAAAAGCCAATTTTCTTATCATCCTACATCAGAATTTTCTCTCAATCATGCTTATCATGTGCGAGTAATCTTGTTTGGTTCACTTGGTTGCTCTCTCTCTCTCTCTCTCTCTCTCTCTCTCTCTCTCTCTCTCTCTCTCTCTCTCTCTCTCTCTCTCTCTCTCTCTCTCTCTCTCTCTCTCTCTCTCTCTCTCTCTCTCTCTCTGATAAGACCCAAGAAAAAGTGATGTGTGTTGTTTGTGTTTAATTTGTGTTTGGCCCTCTGTGTCAAAAAGTGTGGCTGATGGACCTTCATATGTATTTTGTCCAGATGTGTTATTGTTGACAAGATGCTTGGTATTCCCAATTCACAAAATTAGCAATGGGTGATCGTGTTGATGATCAAGTTGTCTCTCATGCATCCAATATTTTGTGCCGTCTAGAATTGCTTGCCACGAGCTACAAGTGCGTAAGGAACATAAAAGAATTTTACAATCATTAAAGGAATAAACTAGGGCAAGGCGCATGTAGTCCCAAGGGCAGACATTCTATGTGCCTGTAATTTGCAAGAAAATAGAACAGATATGTTAAAAATATAGTTTAATTTGCAAAAATTGGAGTGCTTTTATTTGATGAAAAATATCCACGCTGATGGACAAGCACGTAGTCCTCGTCCACGCTGTGATGAAAAATACGTGCGCAGATGGACTACATGCGCATTCACCAATGTGGGTATTTTTCATCAAATAAAAGCACCCCAATCTCTATGAACTAAGCTATATTTTTAACATATTCGTTCTATTTTCTTGCAAAATCTAAGTCACAATTTAAATTTTTGCTCCCCTCTGAGGTAACTAATTTCTTGAATTTTCAAACAGCTCAAGGTTAAGCTGAGAGACCTTTTCCCCATCCTACGCCACCTTGTGACACAAGAAATACTAAAAATTAAGGGAAAATTACCAAACACCCCTCTAATTTGTGGAAATTCCTAAAATACCCTTCAAATTTCAAGTATCTATTTTTACTGGATTGTTCATGATTTCCTAATCTTTATTCTTTTTTGACAATGTATATCCGTGTTCTAGTGCTTAGCATGTAATTTGTCACAAATTACCTCCCAAAAAAATACAATTATGTCTAAATATAATGAAGCAATTCATCTCCAAAGCTGACATAACCAGCTCAAATTCTAGTTTTAATATCTTGTATTCATAGACAATCCATCTTCTTATGAAAAGCTATAATTTTTTTAACTTTTGGATAAATTTACTCTCACAACGAGGGGTATTTTGGGAATTTTGGAAAATTTGAAGGGCATTTTGGGATTTTTTGACAAAATATGAGGGGTATCTTGGGAATTTTTGAAATTTGAAGGGTATTTTGGGAATTTCCACAAATTAGAGGGGTATTTTGGTAATTTTCCCAAAATTTAATTTTCATATCTTGAGCTCCCTATCCGTCCGCGCGCGCGGACAGATTGCATGCTCATGAACGAGAGAGAGAGAGAGAGAGAGAGAGAGAGAGAGAGAGAGAGAGAGAGAGAGAGAGAGAGAGAGAGAGAGAGAGAGAGAGAGAGAGAGAGAGAGAGAGAGAGAGAGAGAGAGAGAGAGAGAGAGAGAGAGAGAGAGAGAGAATGATGCAGCAGTGCGAGGCAGTCGTGTGTAGTGTAGCTCGGGAGAAGATGGTGGCGTTGAAAAATCGATACCTCATGATGGAGGTGTTTTGGGAGGGAGAGAGCCCTGTTCTCTCGCAGTCTTCCATCGCCAACGCCATCAGAGAGAGCATTCTCCACAACTTTGGAGAGTTGGGCCTCGCTGCTTCTCTTCCATCTCTTCAAGTGAAGTATGTAAATCCAGTGATCAGGTGTAGCCGTGCAGAATATGAGAAGATATGGTGTGCGATTACATTTATCACGAGCATTAACAATTGTCCTCTGTTTTTTAACCTACTTTATTTAAACGGAAATATTAGTTGCTATAAGCTTGCAGCTTTGGAGTACGACAAGGTAGAAAAAATTTCGCATCAAAATTTTCTGAAACTTCTAAGGGAATCTAGGCTCGTCCTTGATCTAGTTTTTCCAGCCAAGTGCTCTCTATTGAAGTAGCTTGTTTGCGTCGTGTCGGCAAAGGTATTGCATTTCCTGATAAAGTCTTTTTGGTGGGGTTGTGTGAGCGCATGTGTGCGTTGTTGGGGAGTACCTGTGAGGAATCTCTTGCATTTCAGAGTGGGTGATTATATGTGTAGAATCATCCTTGGTGGTAGTCTTTCCTGTGTGTGTAGTAAAATCTCATACCTTCATACCTAATGTGAGCTGGAGTGTGCTTTGTCATTGGGATGTAACACTCCTCATCAATGTATTGTGGGAAGGTTCCCATTTGTCACATGTTTTTAGGCATCTGTTTTAGTGCCTTACTAGAGAGAGAGAGAGAGAGAGAGAGAGAGAGAGAGAGAGAGAGAGAGAGAGAGAGAGAGAGAGAGAGAGTTGCAATGGGTAGCGGCCCCCTCAATCTGAGGTAGCATGGTCACTGGTTAGGCTCAGGAGGTGCGTAGTTGTGTGTGTGTGTGTGTGTGTGTGTGTGTGTGTGTGTGTGTGAGAGAGAGAGAGAGAGAGAGAGAGAGAGAGAGAGAGTGATCCCACGATTTCCATTCTTGTAAGCAGACATGTAGCTTTTCTAATGCAGGTATTAAAATAGAAAGGTACTTTTTTGGTACTTTTCTAATGCAGTTTCCATTCTAGAGAAGAGTCAAGACGGATGCAATGGAGGCTTATGCATTGTGCAACAATTCAAAGATTTGTGAGACTAGAGGGAAAGAGAGAGAGAGAGAGAGAGAGCCCTCTCCGAATCTCATGGACTCATGGAGGCAATGAGGTTGAAGAGCTCCGCACGCCCGTGAGGCTATTGGCTATCTCTGTAGTCTGCATTGCACCTATGTGCCCTTTGCGATGCCTTAGCAACAGACTACAGGTGCGCACATGCATTATCGACTGCCGTCTCATCACCATCACAAGCTACTAACTCATTTGCTCATTACTACTAAATACTCCGCAAGCTAATTTTTACTCGTGTTGGAGGCTCTCCATAGGCCGCTTTTCATTTTCATGGTGTCATTAAATGCGCTCTCAGTTATTACGCATTTTGACAGTCACTTACATCCTTTAGATATTCATCTAATTCGATGCCCTTTGGCATTCTAGGCGTATCAATTTCCCTCAACTTGTAATCAATGATTCAATCCCCTCAATTCACTAAACCATAATTATCAACCCTCTTTGCAAGGATTCATCACACATAATCACATTCCTTGAAACTTGACATGGCTGCTAAATAGATTGGTCCAAACAGTTCAGACATAACCTGCAGAGAAGATGCAGCGTCATTCCTTGAAACTTCTACATGCTGCCGTCGACGTAGCAACGACGATGACAACAACATCTGCAACGATCCTCACGGCATTCACACTACGTTCTTGTTCAATTTTGATCAAGTTCACGTCGTCAACAACTTGACTAATTGCAAGAGCCCAAAATGCTGCTGGAGAGTGCAGGCTTTTGATGTAATGCTAGTGAGCTTATTTTTGTGGCCTTGGAGAGCTAGCAAAGTCATTCATTTCACTAGAGCACACGGACAAAAGTAATCCCCATAGTTGCTAGGAATGAGATTGGTCACAACAAGTATATTGTGGCGAACGTGCTTATAAAAGATCTCATATTGAGGATAATCATAGCAAGCTCCTCTCGAGTCTTGCAACTTGAAGTTTTGAAGACCAATGACAATGAATAGCACTGGTTAGGCTCCGATAGATAGCAAGCCCAGGATGTGTATAGATGTAGCTGAGCTTCTTGATTTTGAGAGAATAATATTTTTTCTACATGTGAATAGATTGTTGTCCAACTCTTGGTGGGAAGGTTTCCTCTGTATTTGGGTGCACGAGAGAGAGAGAGATAGATAGATAGGGAGAGAGAGAGAGAGAGAGAGAGAGAGAGAGAGAGAGAGAGAGAGAGAGAGAGAGAGAGAGAGAGAGAGAGAGAGAGAGAGAGAGAGAGAGAGAGAGAGAGAGAGAGAGAGAGAGAGAGAGAGAGAGAGAGAGAGAGAGAGAGAGAGAGATAGATAGGTGAGAGAGAGAGAGAGAGAGAGAGAGAGAGAGAGAGAGAGAGAGAGAGAGAGAGAGAGAGAGAGAGAGAGAGAGAGAGAGAGATCTTGAAGCCTATATTATGGGTAAGGGGAGAGAAATGCAAGCATGCCAAAAGAGGAAAGGATGGAAGGGTCGTGGAAAGGGAGGGGTCAAGCTCCACAGGAGGGTTTGTGTGAACATTCAGGACATTGCCAAGCCTGCCATTCAAAGGCTTGCTCGTAGGGGGGGTGTGAAACACATCAGTGGCCTAAGCTACAAGGAAACTAGAGGTACTCAAGATCTTCTTGGAGAATGTTATCCTAAATGCTGTGACCTACACAAACATGCCTGCCCAAAAACTATCACTACCATGGATGTTGTGTATGCTCTCAAGTGATAGGGCCGTACTCTCCATGCATTTGGTAGTGGCAACCTCTTGCTACTTCATTAAGATTTGGTTTTTATAAGGGTATTTTCCTTCAATCTTTCATTATTGATACCTAATCTCTTGAAGCATGGATTTCCCACCTTGCACAACTAGTGGTTAAATTTTAGCAATACTTCTTTGGTGGCTAGAGAGAGAGAGAGAGAGAGAGAGAGAGAGAGAGAGAGAGAGAGAGAGAGAGAGAGAGAGATGCTCCCCCTTGGATAATAAATATCCAATTCAAGACTCATGGAATAGATCTCAAAGATCTCATTGGATTGTTTCAATTGCATTACAAAGGTGTGTGGGTGTGAATAACGATGCAAAAAAATGCAATAACCTTCCTATATTTTTCCCAATAGTATGTACCCACACAATTTGGAAAAAATCTCATTAATAGGAATCTTCACAATTGCCGCCTTGCATGATCTTTCATAGCATGGATAGGGTATTTTTCTCAATCCTCATACAGTGCCATCTCTCCTTTATATTTATATAGAAAGATGGCAAGGTTAAGCTCAACTTGTATGCCATTTGCAATGTACATAATGCATAGTGAGAAATTGTGTGACCATTAAACGCATATGAGCGTGGCAAGGAATTCGTAACATGGCAGGGTCTAGAGCACTTGAAAGTTTTGGTTTTTTTCTTCAAATGGGGACAAGGGCTTCTACCCCAATAAAACCATCCATGCTTGCATTTGAAGGCATTGCATTGTGTAAGATATTCACGATGAGATGTTGAAATAAATGTTGTCCTTGGTACTATTAGGGGGAGGGGCGGGGGGGGTGGGGGCCTCATTATATGCAGTGCATTATATCTACCAATGATTCACTTTACAAGGTAGGGACAAACTATGATGTTTGAGAAACATTTTGCATTATATACTGCTTTACATCTACCGCTAATTCAATTTTGAATACCCTTTGAGACTACCAAGTGACTGGATCTAGATTAGTGGAGCAATTACCTCTTGCCCTTATTTGTGATGAGAAAGGCTACATTGTGTCCTTAATAACCTTAAAGTTTTTAGTTAGCCATTAATAAACAAGAGAAAAGACACATGTCTATAGAACAAGTATGTGAAAGCCTTTTTTTTGGGGATAGAATGGGTATACATAATATATATTTTTGATATGCATCATGTATTAGCTTAAAGAATCCAAAAACTGTTATTATTGTATGTAACTTTTCATACAACATAGATATTTTAATATAAACTCTTGATATAAAATTCCCACGGAGTTCACTAAAGTATATGTAACATAGCACGTGCGTTCTACAGAAGGGATTCTCATTTCTTGTAAGTTTCAAAATTCATGTATACAAGAGGGGTATAAGGGGTAATTAAAATCAATTTTGGTAAACACACGTGATATATTAAAATTTTACTAATGAATGTCCTGGGATAAAATTATGTTAAAGGGTTGTATGTTTGGGAGCAGTGTCATGTACAATGAGTCTATTTGAGCACACAATTAAAAAAGTTCTAAATTTGTGCCAAAAGCTCTAAATTAAAAGCTTACAAAATTATTATCCCCCTCTCGATGTATTTTTTGAAGCGAAGGAAAACTTCCTTCACATTTGGTCCTTTTTTTGATTGAATGCATAGATCTGTGACACAATGTTGTGTTTGATTCCCATTTTTGAGAACTCCTCTACAAACTCTTGTAAGAGTTGTGCTATGTTTGAAATATAATCTCTTTTAGGAGGTTGGAACCACCTCAAAGCCGTCCCTTCTAATGTCAATCCAAGTCCCTCATATTGAGTATGGAAATTTGAAATCTTTTCATCTCTCAAAACTTGTTTGAAGAGTGAGACATGAGCATATGGATCCCTTGACCCATTGTACTTTGTCTTGACACATTGTGCCACTTGTTGTGGTCCAGTCACCAATCTAACCAATTCATGGTCTCTTGGAAAAACATTTCTCATGCTCTCCTCTTGTCTTGGAGAAAATCCCTATGGAATCCTCTCTGATGTGTGCTCTGGCATCGTTTTTGTCTGGAATAGAGTAGAGATTGGATTACCCTTGTATGTGTATCGGTCTAAGTCAATTGGATTAACAAGTCTGTACTCACGTCCATACTTATCTACCATCAAAACTTGAACTTCATGGGCCTCTGTATACGTGAATGCATAGAGATTTCTATATAGGAATCTCTTCAACATTGGGTTCTACACACTTTAAAAGGTATATTGGTCCTCGTTTGTGAATATGTATGAATCATATCATGATCCATTAGAATTCTCATTGGAAATTGGTTTTGACGAATCTCACTTGGTTTGTTGACCGAGGATCCCTCTCCTCTATGTGATTCTCCAATCCCCCTATTGTTGGTTTCATCATGTCATTGGAATGTCTAGTAAGTCATTGCAATGATTTGTCATGGTTCTGCTCAAATCTCAAGGTAGTCCTTGACTGCCCTTGATCTTAGTCTTATCCACATTTGCCTTTGATTGGTCTTCTCAGAAGTCAAGAATTTACTTTTTGGTCTTTTGAAATTATCTCTATCAAAAGTTTGTCTAAAATTGAAAAAATCAGGTCTAAAAAAACTCATGGCTAAAGTAAACCTATCCCAGCAAGCTATCTTCCAAGCTATCTACTCAAAGTTGTTATAGAGTTATATTAAGTAAACTCCACTTTTAACTAAACTTACTCAAAATAGTTTCAGGACCAGGACAGGAACTTTGGCTTGTGGTATTTTAGCACAAACTTGAGATTTGGGATGTCCTCAAGTATGTTTACAAGATCATCAATTCAGATACCCCCACTATGTTGAGGTACATGGATCGTGATCCATGTTCCTCTATCAAATCTTTTTCTAAATATTTTCCAAATTTTGAATGTGTAGACAAGACATGTGGCAGGCTCTGTGCCAATTTTCATCAAATTCTGAGGTTGAGGTACATGTTCACGATCCTTGTTCAACCACATCTGGACTGATCTCTTAGGAGTTTGTTCCTGACTATGTCCACAAGCTAAATTTCAAATCTTTTTGGATTTGGACTTGATTTGATAGGTCAAATAGCCAACACTAGGTCTGCACAACGGTTTAGGGTCTGTCACCTGGTTTTCTTCCTTTTGACCCACATTTGCTCAAATTTTTTCACAACTGGGCTTGGGGATATGTTTCCTTGTGTATGCACTACTGATCTGGAAAGTTCTAGGTCAAGCTGTCACTATGGGTACATGGATCGTGATCCATGTTTGGAACCCAAATTGACTTCTCTTAGTACCATCAGATTCAACATGATTAGTAGGTCCTATGGTATCATTTTTTTTAAAAATGGACCTCAGGATTGAAAGTTAGGTCAATTCTGACACTTTGTCAGAGTACTTGGAAGTTCTGGGCTTTTGGTCTAGTTTTTGGTATCCAAATTAAGTTTCTAAAAGACCAGTAGACTCCCTGTGATGTGCTCTAGCTATGGTGCAAGTTTGGTATCGGTTTGTTGACAGAGGAACATGGATCGTGATCCATGTACCTATGTGTCAAATGGTAATGAAGCTTGACTCACAGCTTGCCCTTGGTCTACTGATCCCTGCTATATGGTTTTTGTATGATTTGGACTTGTTTAGGTCAGACAAAAGTCAATCCCGAGGTTTGTTTTAGGGTTTTTACCTTGAATTTCTTTTGGCTCTTTTCACATACTTTGAACCTTTTTTGACAAAATTTCTTTGGGGAATTTTGCTCACAATGGTCTGTGTTACAAGCTGGAAAAGTTTCTGTCCAAAAATTTCTCAGAGGTACATGGATCGTGATCCATGTTCCACCACTTTTGGATCTGAATTTTGGCATGCTGATAGCTTGTGGTGTTTGTAGCTTGCTCCACAAACTTTTTTGAATTTGAAACAATTTTGCCCGACCACTGACTTCTACAGTCTATTGTGGCAGTTTTGACAATGTTCTGTTTTTGGCTCTTTTGACCACTTTTTACAACTTTTTTGCATATGGTTCTTTTGGGAAAGTTGTTTGTCTCTGTCTCGAAATCCCATCCAAAAGTTTTTCAAAATTTTTTCATGAGCTACATGGATCGGATCCATGTTCCAACACATCTGAACACCAAGTTTGGCCTGATGATTAGCTGTAGTGTCAGTAGTCTACCCACCACTTCTTTTTGAATTGAACAACTTTTTCCTAGTCAAAAGTGAGTTTTTCTGTCTGCCCTATGGTTTTTGACTAGTTTCTGTATTTGGCTATTTTGACCAAATTTTTTCAATTTTTTGACATGGTGCCTTTTGGGAAAGTTGTTCCAGGGTGAAAGCATGTTAACCTGTCATGCTTTTTCATGTCCCAGACAATGCTAACTAGCACAATTTTGACATATGCTAACTAGTACAATAACTTGAGCTACATCTCCAAGATCTATGACATATGATATATCAATAGAAAGCACTTGAAACAAGGAATCCAAATGTACAACCTCCGATAAATTTTGCTATTATTTGTAAAAAATTTACCGGCCACCCAACTTTTCGAAGATGTGCTAACTTGAAACTGCTAACTAACACAAAAAGCGCGACAGGTTAACATGCTTTCACCCTCCACTATTTATCAAGCTAGGATATCAGCCCCAAGTGTCAAAAGGTACATGGATCTCCATCCATGTTTGAAAGTATTTTTTCATGAATTTTGTTATGCTAGTTCTCTATTCCCTGTAGAAGCCAAATATTACCCCTTTCTGAATCTGGATCCCAAAAAGTTGAAAAAACCCAAATTTTATGTCTGCAATGCCCGTTTTGCTACTTTTGCCTTGACAGCCAATTCTAATGTGATTTTTGAGTTTTTCTTTCAAGAAAACTTGATCAGAGCAATGTACCACTGATGCGCAATTTCACTAGTCACTTTTCTACAAAATTGGTCTTTGGGGTACATGGATTGGGATCATGTTCCTACACAAAAACTGGTTGAACTTTCCAGATTGCTTCTAGAGAATCTATTGATGTCCTTAATCCAAATTTTTTTGAGTTTGGATCACTTTTGAGGTCTCTACCATCAAATTTTTAGAATTTCAGAGTTATGGTCAATTCGGCCAAAATATGTTTTTCACCTTTTTTTCCCTCAATCTTTTAGCCCCTTTTTGATGTGATAGTTGTTATTTAACCTACTCCTAAGTACTGAAATGAAACATGAAACAAAACAAACAGAATGGTACAAAATAAAGTCATAACAGAAAATGGTACAACACTCTAAACGCACAGAGAAAATCAAAGAATGAAATGCTTGTGGCTATCTCACTCACAACCCTCTTTACTTTTCAAGAATAGATCTAGCAAGTCCTTGACTTCTACACTCTATCAAGCACTAAACCCCATGTCTAGCTGCTTCAATGCTAAGGTGTAAATGGAATGGAAGACAAATCTTCAAAAAAGAACACTCTAAATACGCACTAGGTCACTCACCATCTAAGGATCATATCTCCGGCAGTGGCACCAATGTTTGTAACATAGAAATCTGGCACTAACATAGAAAGAGCAAAGAAAGAGGAACACAATGCACATTTCAAAATTGAAAATAGATTACCTAATCATTAGTTGCGATGATTACAGGTTGGAGCTGCTTTGTAACTTGAGCGTACGTACAACATATCTCTTCTCTTCTTTAAAGATAAGCCCCTTTTCACATTAAAGTTATTGACCTTTATACCTAGGGCTTTCTAAATGGCCAGTGGCTA
Source organism: Adiantum capillus-veneris (assembly GCF_014529385.1). NCBI lineage: Eukaryota > Viridiplantae > Streptophyta > Polypodiopsida > Polypodiales > Pteridaceae > Adiantum > Adiantum capillus-veneris. The sequence continues at coordinate 149,462,669 of NC_140943.1, forward strand.
GTTCACATGGACCTTACAAATAATCGTGACAACATTACAACTCAGGGAATTGATCCACTACTCTGGAATCAAGATTTACTACACTAGTTTAAAAATAATAGAGTACAAATGTCCGGCTACGTGTTCGACCACTTGGGCGTCCGTTCGGTCTGTCTCTTAATAATTGAGTTTGTAATGTGAATATCTTTGGTTGCACCTCTATCAATGGCAAGTTTGGATTTTACGTGTGTTTTTTGTGTTGAGATGCTTTCAAAGGTTGCTTGCATGCTTTGTTTCTTGTGGCACATATAGCCACAAGGTTGTGGGTTTGCAGAGGCCTAAAGTTTCCTTGGTCCAACACACAGGAACATTGTGAATGTTTGTTAAGCCGAATTGGAGAATTTGTTAATGCACTTTCAGAAGTATGGATCTTGTGTTCTTATAGATGTCGGGGATGCGTATGTTTTCTTGCATCTGTATCGTGGCAATTTTTGGTCTCTTAATGGGTACAACCTTTCTTTGTCTACTCCTAGTAATGCACCTTTTTGGGACTATGCAAGAATTATTTGACAGGTTTGGGTCATGTCTTTGAAAGTACTCATGAGGTGGCTTCACACTCATGAGGTGATTTGGGTTGTCCACTAATATGAGAATTCTTACAAAATTGGAGCATGCATGCAAGGAAGTCGAAGGTTTGATCCATTGTTGGTTGGGTTTGATCTGTAGTATCTAGCTTAGGTTTGATCCATGGTTGGTTCTTTTAGGATGGAAGAAGGTAGATGCTTCAAACGAAGTTTTGGACACAATAGATGACTATTTGAACAAATGGGGGTAAGTGTGAGATCCCCAACCCGCCAATACCAAGATTGGGATGGGGGATCATTGGCAGGTCTTCAGGCCTAATAAAAATCAGAGTCTCTAAACAAGAAAATCCAAGGAATAGACCTTTGCCATTAATAATGGCTTGGGTCTATAGCCCTAGAAGAAGACCTAGTCCTGTCTCGCACTGGAAACGAGACAACATTTTAAAAGTCCAAAACTATTTTAGCCCTATAACTTCCACAAGTTGAGCTAGAATATCTTCACCCAACGCTTTTCCCTCCCTAACATATGTGAGGGCACAGCCGCTGGTGGACTCCTCTTCGAAGTGAAGAAGTTTTCTAAACGTTTTTAGTGCGCGGGAATGGATAGTTACCTGATTAATCAGGTCCACCCATCCATGATTGACAACCTTAGTCAATCCCCACTTACCACCCCACACTCACACATGACTCTTCTTGTTTTCTAATTACTATCACATTGTTTTAACATTTAAAATAATGTTTTCGTTTAACTTTCCGTCACAGTGATTCCTTCAATCAAGTATTAAAACAACATTGAAAAGCATTCTTTTAGAAAACATACATCTTTAAACTTAATACAGGGTACTGTGAATCAAAACATTGTCCATAATAACCATGCCCAATAATCTTCTTGTCTCAAGACCACCTAAGGGTGAAAACCGGCACCCATTCCTTGTTCACAATCTGGGGTGGATAAACCCCCACCCAAGGTTCGGGGTGCCCATACACCAAGCTAGTTTCCCATACAGTCGGGCGGCTCCCCTAAGATAAAAATTGTATCTTAACTTATGTAGAAACATCAAGACATGACACTGAGTAAAAACTCATCGTTCATGGGGTAACCGACTTATCCGTGGCTGAAAATCCATCATTATTCATCAAAATATATAAAGGAGTTGGAGGTGTCTTGAGACAAGTTGTCTTAAGGATGACCAATCATTCCTTCCTAATTCAACTAGCTTTAATGAAAATAATTCTTTCCTAACTACAAACAATGCACGTTGGTTTCTTTAGAGTTACCTTTCGCTTTCGACCAATTATTACTTGTCAGATTCCTACTCACTCCTTACGTATGCAATGCTAGCTTATAAAAGAACTTCAACTATTTAAAGACTTAAATTGAATAATGGGAAACACACCTGGGACTGATCGGCCATCTGCTGCTGCACTGGCGCCTGAAGACTCTCCTCCGTAGGCCTACTACTAGGCCCAACCTCATGTCATGGGACACCCTAGCCCTCTTGTGAGTTGTATCATCCTCATCAGACTAAGAATTTCCCTGGGTCCTCTTCAAAGCCATCGTGATAGCCTTATGAAAGAATACTTAATTGATTAGATAGTTAATTGAATAATCTCTCTTATTTGTTTTACCCAAAAATATGTATTTTTTGACTTAGTAAATGTCTTCGATGAATATCTGGGTGAGATATTTTTAGCTTTACTTCTTGGTAGTGTTATTGTGCTCCCATAACTATCTTATAATTATCGAACCTATTTCACTAATTTTCTTATTTAGCTTTAGTAATTTATGAATTATTTATCTGCTTGTGGGATATTTATCCTGGGTGTAGTTTAATTCATTATAACCCTAGTAGTTATCTTTCTAACTTCTAAATTGATTTATTAATATTTCTATTTAATTTATAGCCAAAATCAGATAATATTATCTAAGGTAATTAGCTAAACTAATTATCTATGCATAAGATAATTATCCCAACTTTCTAATGCTATTTTCCATCTTTGGTAATTATTGTGGAGTTATATAAACTAATTAACTAATTTTCCTTCTCAATTTATAGTCAAAATCAGACAATATCAGCTAAAGTAATTAACTAAAGTGACTTTTTGGGTATAAAATAATTATCCCAACATCCTAATGCTATTTCCCATCTTTGATAATTAGTATGTATTTATTTAAACTAATTAACTAATTTCTCTTCTCAATTTATAGTCAAAATTAGATAAGATTAGCTAAAGTAATTAGCTAAACTAATTATCTATGTATAAGATAATTATCTCAACTTTCTAATGATATTTTTTATTTTTCTTAGTTACTATGTAGTTATATAAACTAGCTAGCTAATTTTTCTTCTCAGTTTATTATGAAAATAAGACAATATTAGCTAAAGTATTTAGCTAAACCAACTATCTATCTATAAGATAATTATCCTGATTTTGTATTGCTATTTTCGATCTCTGGTGATTATTATGTAATTTTATAAGCTAATCAGCTAGTTTTCCTTATCAATTTATACTTAAAACCAAAAAAAGTTAGCCTAATTTATTAGCTAAACTATTTTTTTTGTGCATGGTCTAATTATCCAAGCTTTCTAACACTGATTTCTAGCTTTGATAGTTACTGTATAATTATCTAAGTGACTTAGCTAATTTCCTTCTTCAATTTATGCTTAAAAACAAATAATTTTAGCTTAACTAATTAGCTAAACTAAATTTTTGTGCAAGGCCTAATTATCCCAGATTTTTAATAGCAGTGATTTCTAGCTCTAATAGTTATTGTATAATTATCTAAGTGATTTAGCTGATTTCCCCCTTAAATTTATTCTTAAAATTAGACAATTCTAGCCTAGTTAATTAGCTAAACTAATTTTCTATGCATGGCCTAATTATCCTAGCCTTTTAATAGTTATTTCTAGCTTTGGTAATTATTGTATAGTTATCTAAGTGATTTAGTTAATCTCCCCCTTCAATTTACGCCTAAAAATAAACAAGTTTAGCTTAATTAATTATCTAAGCTAATTATTTGTGCATGGCCTAATTATTCTAGCTTTCTAATAGTGATTCCTAGTTCTAATAATGACTGTGTAATTATCTAAGTGTGCTAATAAATTTTCTCATCATTTTATGTTTAAAAAATAGGTAATTTATGCCTAATTAATTAGGTAGATTACTCAAAAAATTAAGATCTAATTTCCCTGGCTTCTTGACAGCATAACCAAGCTTTAAAAATTATACTTTAATTATTTAGGATTAAAATCTATTTTTCCTTATAAATCAACCTAAAATTAATCATTTTTAGCTTAATATTGTGATGTACCCAAATGTAAAGCAAGATTGAGACCAAATTGAGTGTATCTCATGCAAGCACGAACACCTCCTTATATTGAGAATATGAGGGAGTACAAGTGACTGCACACTATCTTGGCACATAAGACATGGGTTCACACCAAATCCATCCGGCCACACACCACACCTCCCCCCTTAGGGAGAAAAAGATGGACATCATTTTAGAATTTTGGGTTAGGAATGAATGGACTCGACAAGAAGGGATCAACTCCAACGCCTCATTTGGGTGAGTGATCATACAACGGCTTAGGGGCTAAGAAACTGAGCTTGGGGGACTAGACTCGTCATCATGCCGATCATCATCAAGGCATGGAACTCGTACATCTCCCTTTTGAAAACATTAGGTCGCTATCCCAATGAAATGGACAAGACGAGGAACGACTAAAGGGTTTTCTCATAACAACAAGAATGCGGTGTTTTTTTGTGACATACATCTCTCCAGGAAGGATTTGGATGTGATGGTGTTTATTGAAAATTTTCTATTGGAAACAAAACCTAAAGACCTAGCATTATTGACAAAAAAAAGGCACCTCTGCAAATCCTTTTTTTATTGTATCATAGCATGGGTGTGATGCGACATCATGTAATTGATTTCGGATGTGGTAAAGGTATCTGCCAAAAACAATCTTGAAAATTCATCATGAAAACGTGGGAGAGTGAACTGGGTTTTGTTCTCAATGGGACTCCATTTGAAAAAGTATGCGTAAGGCTCTGACCATGACAAGTACACTTGAGCGCCAAAAAAGCATAGCACTTAGTTGGTCCGTGACGTTGGTATTGAAAATTGACATCTAGATAAGCTGACTTCTAGAGATCTTCATTCTGAGCTTGGTCAGACTCCAATGACAGCTTTTGCTGGCCCATCCTCCTTATGCTGCACTTTGTCAACATGAAGACCTTCCACTCCTTGGCATCATTGTGTGCAACGGAATGATTTTCTTCATTTCCTTCCAAGAACACACAATCAAAGAGATCGCCAATTCTAAAGCTTGTTATAGCTAGTGTACCCGCTAGGTAAGGACTGAAAAAATGAGGAAGATGGTTGCACAATAATAGCTAAAAGAGATGATAAGATAGATATCGTCATTGTGCTGCAATGAAGTGATAAGTTGTAATGACCTGCAATGAAGGGATCAACTTTCAAACTTATTTTGTCTTGAGTGCCAATTAGGAGCACTTGCTTGCTTGAGGGCTGCGGATAGCTAGAAGAGATAGAAAAGAGCCAAAGCAAGGTACTGGGGAAAATCAACCATCTATTTGCGATCGAGATGTCACAGTAATGGTAGGTAGCTGAGGTTTGAAGCTCCAGAGAAGAGATGGAGAATGAATTACATGAAGCAAGTAGGACTTCCATGGCTGGTTGTGGCAGTGACCCATCAGCAGTTGCGCCTAAAGTAGAGGTGGCCATGGCGTCTCTGGCTGCTCGGACTCCTCTATCGTTTCTGAGGTTGAGCGAGCTGCGGGGCAACTTCAAGATTGAGAGGGACTAGATGATTACTGTGGAGCCTCAAACACACATAGGGGTTACATGAGAGACTTCAGCAGCTGCCTAATCGGGCTCTATGGGGTACGCCATCGCTGAATGAATCAAGAAGATGAAAATCAAGAAGACCCTAGCTACCTATGCATATGCCTATGCCCATCGCCTCCACTGTGACGTACCCAAATGTAGAGAAAGATTGAGACCAAACTGAGTGTATCTCATGCAAGCACGAGCACCTCCTATATTGAGAATACAAGGGAGTACAATTGACTGCACAGTATCTTGGCACATAGGACCTGGGTTCACACCAAGGCCATCCGGCCACACACCACAATATGCAATAATTAATTAATTAGATTACTCATCAAGCTTAAGAAATAAGTGATCGGCAGCCTAATGATAATTTAGAGAGTAGTTAATAATAGGGAATGCTTAAACTCCTTAATTAATAGTTTAATTAAGAAAATTAGTTCAAACTTAAGCTATTCTCTTAATTAGCTATAATTAAACCAATTATCTCGATTAATTACAAAAAGTTTTTTATCTCTAAGTAATTTTTGAGAGGTGTTCTCTTATTCGCAAGAGAAATCTGCCAGCTTTTCGAGTCTGAGTTCGATTGTGAAGAGGGGGGGCCTATTTATAGATTTTTAGGGCTCATAGGCTTTGTTTGGAAGTTCCTTGCACTTCAAGGCAGCCCCCAGCCTCCCCCTAGCACCTTTTCCTGCTTAATCTGGCCTGTGCAAACTCATCACTGCTCCACACAACCCCCAGAATACACCAAAATGATGCTGCTAATTTTTTGACCTATTACAGGCTTAAGTTAAAAAATATGTATAAATATCTAGAGAGTTCTATGATAAAAGTCTTTTTCAAAAATGATTACCAAGACCTTACAAATTTTTTAGTTAAATTACTTAACTGTATAAACTTCCAGTGGCCATAATTGTGTCAGTTTTTATCCGAATTCAGTTCTGAAAACCATAGTAAAGTCATGATTACGGTTCCAAAAATACCAATATTTTCCACGGTCAGAGAATCCTACGTTGATTTTTCAATAATCATATTATTTTGATTAAGCTTTATACAATCTTTAAGGTTTTAAAAATTGGAAACCTTACAGGAAGTTGCTATTATAGTTCTACTTGGTAGTAGTTCTATGAATAGGGTTTGTTCATCTTTAGTCCACTCTTTGAAGATGGACTAGTTGTTTTGAATTGTTATTTACCTTTAGTTATCAGTTTGATGATGAACTTTGTAGTGGACGGGATGATGTGGAGATGTATGGTGAGGACCTTGAACCACTAAATGTAGAGGAGTCCTATCCATACCATACTTGTGTCATGTATTCTGGAGTTGTTTTCGTTGGAGAAGGTGACTTATTTCACCCTCTTGATTCCAGATTAGATATGGAAGTGTAAGAAATACTAAAGCAGTTTGATGCAACATGTAATGAAATTTGACTTGCACTTATACCTATGTGGTCTATTTTTCTAGCTTTTTTTCCAAGATTTTCTTTTAATCAATTAATAAAATTTCCCATCGTGTTACAAGATGAAAGAGTCAAGGCTCCATATAAGCTCTTAACACTAGGTTGGTAATGGGACACTTTTATGTCCTGTTTAGTGACCATTTTCCTTGAATTATGTCAAGAGTTTCAAAATAGGATTTCAGGTGCTATCTGTCTAGAAAGTTGTCTCATGAGCTGAAAAAAATTGGACATTTTTTTGGAATATCAATTCCATCTTTAACCTTGTCCTTGCACAACATTTCACAACCTAAACTGTGTGAAAAAATGGGTCCTGTTTTTGGCTTTTTTCAACTTTTTGCAACTATACCACTCTAGAATTCATGTTTGTGAGGTCTATAATTCTAGAGAACTATCTTTAGTAGTCCTCAACATGTCCTGATGCTTCTAGGGAGAAATAAATGTTAAAGTTGTAAGTTATGACCAAATTACAAAAACTGTCAAATCCTGTTTTTTAGCCAATTTTAGCTCTTCTATGATTTTGTTGGTGGCTTTCATGATATCCAAATGCAGTTTTGATTTTCTATGTGGCATATTGTAACATAAATCTAATATTCCTTGAGTTTTGGGGCACCTAATACCCTATTTTGCATAGTAAACAACAATGGTTGGTTTTTTCAATTATAAAAGAAAACGAAACATTCTACTATATCAAGTATAGCTTTTTCAATATTGTTAGTTTCTTGTGACAACTACATGCATTTTGTTGGTAGTAACCATATCTAGTCATAAGGATCAAATTTGGCTAGATATTGAATAGTTTCTATGGGATTCTACAACTCATAATGTTGAACCCAGTTTTTTCATGTTTGCTGTATTTAGCACTTCATCTTTGTCCCCAAGATTCTCCTTGGTAAGAGATGTATTATTCTTTTGACATGCTCCATGGCTCCTTATAAACCTAAAGGACAATAGGGAACTAAGAAAACATGCATATATTATTTGTATTGAGCGTGGCTATAGAAACTTTGATGATAGGTTTACTGAATGGTAAAAATCCAACTCTTTTGTACCTATTTCTTTTGGCAAAACAAAAAATAGTGAGTGAGAAGCAATCATATGTTCTGATCACCAACCCATTGAAGTTAACTAGGGAATTTATCTCAAATCCTACAAAAATCCCTAATCTTATTTTTATGCAACAAAACGTAAGAAATGACTGTTTTGATGAAAATGTATTGGTCCATCAACTTTGGAGGCTTGGTGTGACCAAAAGATGAGAAATTTTACAAGTTTCTTATTTTTTCCATGTGTAGTAGGCCTCGAACTATAACCTCATGGAAGGATTTTACAAAATGAGTGGATCTACTATGGTTTTGGAGGTTTTTTTGAAAACCCTGAAAGCACACTTTTATGTCCTGTTAGGTTACCAACCTAGTGTTAACAAAGCTCTCTATCACTGCTCCACTCTTGAGGCATGAGCTTTGTGGCAGGCTAGAGTGTAGGTTGGCCCTCCTGTATCACAATCATCCTGCGAGTTGAGGATATCTCAAAAATAAGTGTTGGGCCCGTGAGGGGGACCAAGTAGCAACACCTCAAGTGTACTACCTAGCTGACAATAAGATTGATATCAGCTGTAAAATTTGAAGCCAAAATTTTTGCGCCATGGGGTAGTCCCATAGACAAAGCCTTTTTGACTCAAGTGGGTGGTCACAAGTGGCACAATCCGTTGGGTGGCCATTGTAGACCAACCCCAACTGCAATAACCTAATAGAGACTAGCCACTAGAATAGGGTGACTCTCCTTGACTATCTGTTGTCCCACAAGTGCTCCGATACGTTTTTTAGGAACTCAGCTATGAGACCCTCCTCCTGCTGGTGACCTACTACAACAAGGTGGGCCCCTCTCCAAGCAGCCACCATGTGATGTGATCTGTACTAGAAAAAAAGGATCCCTGGGTAATCAATTGAAGTAAAAGGGTCCCTCCAAAACCACTTCTTAGGGTCCACTGCAATCACGAGATAAAGGGAAACTATCCCATGCCCAAAGCCTCCAATGCCTAGTCTCAATATCTGATAGGTTAGGATGAAGCACATAGATCCTCCCTTTGATACCCACAACTCGAATCCTTTGGAAACAACACTTTGTTGCCTTTGGTGCCTCAATAGTAACTTTGTGGAGGCGGCTCTCTCGCTGAACCTCTTATCTTGGATTCTTGAAACAAGGTTATATTTCTTCACCTTGAGATGCAGAAGTAAATAAATATGTTATCTTTTCTTTTGTGAATGAATATGCTAAGTTTTTTTTCTGGCTTAGTTAGATTATTTAATGATAAATCATGTGATGTTGTGATGGTATTTTTCATGTTCGATTACGGTGGTTTTTGTTTGAACTAAACAATGTTTTTCTTTCTAATTTTAGGTTCTAGTGATTGTTCTTTTAGCATTCCAAAATTTTTCAAAATACACCTTGTTGAGGGTATCATGTATGATTATTTTTACTCTTACCAAAGCACTGCCCGTTCATGCAGGTCCCATTCCTCGTTAGATTCTAACATGTTGTGCATACTTGCTACTGGGTCTTGTAGCATGTATATGTCTGGTTTCACATCTATTGATGAGAGGTTTGAGTCTTGCATGTGTTGAGGTGCTTTTACATGTGGCTCGCATGCTTTGGCGATCTTCATTTGTGTGGTTTCTTCTACACGCATCTTTCACCAATCAAGCATGTTTGTGATACTCCATATTGAGGTCTTCATGTATGATCGTTATTACACCTACCAAGGAACCACTTATTCGTACAGGTGATGTTTCTCTTCAGATTCCAACAGCTGTGCATGCCTGATACTCAGTTTTTTATGCATGGTTGCATGTATATCGATGACAAGTTTGGGTTCTGCACATATGTGTTGTGTTTAGGTGCTTTGACAGGTCGCTTGCACATCATTTTATACACATATTTCATTGTGAAGGTTTCATGTATGATTATTTAGTATTGCGTGTTTGTGCAAGTTCCATTTCTCTTCCAATTCCAACGTGTTTGTCTCACAGTGTGTATATGTCTGGTTGTGCCTCTATCCATGACAACTTAATTTGGTCTTGCTTGTGTTGAGGTGCTTCAACATGTTGGTTCACATGCTTTGGTAATCATAATTTGTCTTGTTTGTTCTACACACATCTTTCACCAATCAAGCATGTTTGTAATACCCCATGTAATGGATTGGCCTATTTAACCTGAGAGTACTTTTGATAAATTACTTTGTAAGCATAGCAGGTGAACATAATTGAAGATAGCAACATAAACATAGCAATTAGTTAACTTGGCATGAACAATAATTTTGCAAGAGAGAGAATTTAGAGAACATGACAACAATTGAGGACAGGATTCATTAGGGAAAATTTGGACTCTCAAAGGGGCCTTATAAGGAGTTTGACTTCCTCTCTCATGTCCAAAATGGATGTGCGGTAATGTTTTTGCAAATCAACTCCAAACTTGGTGGGGATTTGGCAGTTAGAATCTACTCTTCAAGCTCTTTCTGATATATAGCAAGCCACGAGATTCCTCATGTTTTGAAATATTCTATTTTTGATTCTCTTGTGATGTGACAACTCCATCTAGAATCTAGAGAAAAAAAATAGAATATTTCAAAATATGAGGAATCTCATGGCGTGCTATATATCAATAGAAAGAGCTTGAAGAGTAGATCCTGACTGTCAAATCTCCGTCAAGTTTAGAGTTGATTTACAAAAGATTTACCACATGCTCGTTTTGGACATGAGAGAGGAAGTCAAACTCCTTATAATGCCCATTTGTGAGTCCAAATTTGCCCTAATGTATGTGGAGCCGGTCCCCCCTCTAATAGGCATTTGTATAATGATTTCTCCCATGAAGAGATACTTGTTACAATACAATCTTTGTGTTCCTTGTGACCTAGGTGAATGCAATGAAGATAGAAAGCTTCATGCATCACAAGCATGACTAAACTTTGAAGAAAGATTTAACTATCCCAAGCCTTAGTCTCAAGACCTCAAGCACCTTCGAAGGTGGAGAGAGCTAGCAAGGAATGAGGGTAGGGAAGAGGAAGAAGAAACATTTCATAGGAGAAACAATTAGTTCCTCACTTATCATAACTCTTCTTTCTAGCATACATAATATCATAGTAATGAAGATGGAGAAGATGGAAAGCTTAAGCATTGAAGCACGGCTCTTGGTTGGATTTGCACTCCATAGCCAAGAGTGTTGGTGTAGGCTCTCAACTTCTCAAAGATCTTGGAGAAGGAGATGGAGTTCTTGCACTTCGCATAGCACACAATGAGAGTGTGTGTGAGTGTGTGTGGGTGAGTATACCCTGCAAGCAAGGCCTCTTCTTGCTTTCGTCGAACCCCTCTTCTACCTCATGCTTGAAGCTCATTGGCTCATGCCAAGCCTAGCCAAGCACAAGCTTGGGCAATTTCTAGTAGTAGGGGTAGTCCTCGGACAAGTGTCCCCCTGTCTCCTTTGAGAGAGAGGACTTGATAAATGAAAAAACAATTAGTTAATTCAAGTAATTTATCATTGGACCCCTTTTAAGCCTAGCCAACAGGATTCAAGCACCTCATGAAGGTAACATAGGTAGGAGCTTGACATGTTTCCTTGCTGCCTCTTAAGGCTTGAGGTTACCTTGAGTGTGTGTGTGTGTGTGTGTATTCTCCCACTAACCGCTACAATATGGGCTCAGCCCCTATTATGTAGGGATCACTTTGACTTCTGGTGCCCAAGCACCTTACTCATCAAGCATGACAAAGCACTTCTAGCTTGGCAATGTTCCGATAAGAATCTCAAGCAAGCACCTCAATAACCTTAGACATCCAGCAAGACAAGCACCTTAATCAAACACGACAAGTACCTCAAGCATGACAAGCACCTGAAGCAGGACAAGCACCTCGATCTTGGGTCGGGTTCCCACCTCAAGCTCAGACCTAGCTTACCTAAGGTCAAAGAGCTTTTACACACATTAATGGAGGTCCTCAATGAATCTAACCCTAAGGTCTTTTGCTCCATTGGTTAGCCTCGCTCTTTGATAGATCATCTCTCATTTGGGCCCCTTTACCATTGGCCCCGTGTTTAGATAGATCTATAAGCACATGTCTATATCTTATCCATTGTTCCCATTTATTCTCCCACACTAAGTGACCAATTTAATATGAGAAAATCATTTGGGTTGGTTAGATTTTATATTTTATGACACCCCATTTTGAGGGGTTCATGTATGATTTTTAGTACAATTACCAAAGCACCATCCATTTGTGCAAGTGTCGTTTCTCTTCAAATTCCTACAAGTTGTACAACTATGTTAAGTATGGAGCCTGATTTACCCCTTGTAATTTTTTGTGGTAAAAATGCACATTTGTAAGGCCCCCATTATGAGGAGAATTCATCGTGCGTGAAGAAAAATAACTCTCCGGAAATCAAAAATTTCACGAGGCCAGTCTCGACCTAGAATATTCCTTTTTGCCGGAATATTATGGCTGGATGGCGATCGGAAAGTGGTCGAAAAAGGACCGGTCGGTTGGCCGGTTGGCTGGTGATCGGTAGTCAATGGCCGTAGTCAAAATGGCCATAGTCAATGGCCGGTGGTCGGTGGCCGAATTCAAAAATGGACTGGTCTTCTCAAGGGTAGCCACACATGGGCAAATTGAAGGTTACGATTTGGACTTATCTACACAAGGGCGGCTACACATGGCTGCTTCTCATGAGAGAGGGTAGCCCTTTTGGCCAATAAAAGGAGCCCATTTCTAGACACATTTCATTTCTACTCTATAATCTCTTGTTTGTGTAGATTATCTCTCTCCATTAAGTAATCTACTTAGCTACATCATATTTCCTAACAAACTAGGCATATACACACAATGAACCCTAGTAGTAGGTTGGAATCTAAATAGAAATAGGACTAGCATCAATAGGTGGTGCTTTGGTACATGTAATATCAATCATATATAAAGCCCTCAAAATGGGGTATTACAAACATGCTTGATTGGTGAAATATGTGTGTAGAAACCACACAATGACAATCACCAAAGAATGGGAGCCATATGTCAAAGCACCTCAACACACACAACACCCAAACCTATCATCAATAGACGCACAACCAGACATATACATGCTATGAGACCCAGTAGCAAGCATGCAAAACATGTTAGAATCTAATGAGAAATGGGACATGGAATGGGTGGTTCTTTGGTATAAGTAAAAATAATCAATACATGATACCCTCAAAAAGGTGTATTCCAGACAATGCTAAATGAATAGTCAACTTGAACCTAGAATTAGAAAGGAAAACAATGTCTAGTTCAAAGAAAAAACCACCCTAATCGAGCACGAAAAAGACCACCATAATGCCACATGATTTATCATTTAATAATCCAACTAAGGTAGCATTAATAAGAACTTAGCATATAAAAAAATTGAGCATATTCATTTACTTTTGCATTTGAAGGTGAAGAAAGATAGCCTTGTTTCAAACATCTAAGATAATTCTCCAAAAGACTAGTGTATTCATTACAAAAATACATATACATAGTATTTGTAGCTAGGCTCATCTTGAAGATCTATTCATAGAGGAATAGATCAAAAATACATTAAGAGATGGGTGCTTCAATAAACAAGAGGATGCAAGTGTAATTCTATTATCCTTCTACATTAGAAGGATTCAAATCTTCTTGCAAATTTGGATTAGGAGGTATCACATGATGCGTATGTGGTAGGGATAGAACTCCAGTTGTTGTAAGTGGTTTGATATCCCCATTGGGGATATCCACATGATCCCATTCACTACGGAGTCCATCTTCAAAAAGCAGACTGAAAACAAGTAGCAAGAGTCACAAATATTCTTCCAAAAGAAAACAAGAAGGATCATTCTAAATATAATTATAAAAGTTTGACTCATCGTTCACTAAGATTGTCATCTAGCAATACAAAGCTAGATATGGGAAGAGGTAGATAGAGAAAATCAACCTTCAAGAACAATAAGCAATAGCTTAAAATTTTCAGGACAATTACTCAGCTAGGTTGCAAAAATACAACCCACTGTGTAACAAACCTTGTGAGCACTTTGGCTCTCATGGATCTTGCATGATCTTCAAGTCTGATGAAAGTTGCATGCAACTTTGTATTGCGTGGCTCAACTATGATAAAACTGATATTGAGTTGTCAAGTTTTGCAGAGGTCACGGATGTCATCGCACCACAAGATATCATGGTCGTACGATCGATAGAAACAACATAGGGCGGATGTAAGGAAATGCATGTAGCCCCAACACCTACAATGACAAAAACCATACCATGTATCAACAAATGCTAAATAAGAGCAGAGAAGCAAACACCAAACAAGTGACTGGTAGCATTCACAAATATAGACATACACACAAGGCCTGAACGTGTCAAAGCACCGTAACAAATATGCTATGGACCAAGAAACAAACCTGGATGTCTTGTTGGTGTGTGAAGGATCATGTGAGTTGCACATGAATGAGACCATGAAACATTTGAATAAATCAAGAGAAAGAGGCAAACTCTTGTTGAGGTTTCTCGTCCGCAGGTTGAAGGTGAAACCTTGATGACACAAGGGATGCAATTGTGAGAAAAGGAGGATGATGGAGGTGTGGTAGGATGCTACCAATCTAGTGGGAGAGTGAAGCAAGTGCATTTCTCAAATGATGATGAAGAAGTTGAAGCTAAATTCATAGGAGCTACTATTCACGAAGTCACCGGGCAAGGGCTACTACAAAAATTTTGGTCATGGTAGGTGATCTTGAACAACCATTTGTTGCCTTGATTGACCATGGTTCAAAAATAAACGTAATGTCAAAGAGTCTCTACAACAAGTGCAAATGGCCAATGGAAACAGATCATGGTTGGATGGTGAAAGTAGCAAACAAATCATCCGGTGAAGTTTATGCAGCATGTCTAGGTGTGAAGGTGACAATAGGTGATATAAAAATTGACTAAAACTTCTTTATACAGGATACATCTTTATATCATCTCATCCTTGGACAACCCTACATTGTGGGAGTTCAAATGGAAACAAACGTACTAGACGATGGTTCAACATATGCCAAGATACAAAGAAAAGATGGTAAACATGCTGTCAATTCCTCATAGTTTTTGTAAACCATGAAAGGAATCATGACAACCTTAGAGATCATCCTCTACCAAAGGTGATCAAAGAGTTTCATGACCATAGGAAAATGATGGGTTTTGGCCAAGTACCATTGTAAAGCGGGATTGCAGTGGTATAGAAAGAAAAAGGGTCTCCCTTGATCCAAAAATAGGGGAAACTTTCTCAACAGGCTCCTTGATAACAAGGAATGGACCACTATGTTTTACAAAACTTGAAGATTTGAAGAGATGTAAGAGGCAATATGTACATAATGTACAAATAGGCATGAAAGAGAGTGGGTTGCTAGAGCTACTAAAAATGTTTTGGGTTTGTGTGAGCAAGTCCTTTGTAGATAATATGGGTGAGCCCGATTCTATACTCGAGTCTAGTTTTCATCTTGAAAGTGAAGTTGTGGAAGTTATGCTCTATGGAAATGTATCAAGTCATAGAAGCCTTTAAAGAAAACCAATGTTTCAAGCAAACAGTTGGCCCATAAGTCCATGTTAAAGAGTGTAGCAAAGAAGGTGAAACCAGTAGCTTAACCCTTACCACCCAACAACAGGGAAAAGATAGAGCGAGTTGCTTTGCAAAACCAAGCTTGAGGAGTCCTAAAAATATTGGTCACACCTTCACAAAGGAGTCTTTTCAAGAGTTGCAAATTGGTTGCAAGGAGTTTCTAACATAGGAGGAGACAAAGTTCTTTAAAGAAATGCTTTCAAAGCATGGTAAGGCTTTTGCATTTGAGCCACATGAGATAGGATGTGCTGATCCTTCTATTGTAGCTCCTATGGTAATTTCTACAATAGCTCATGTGCCTTGGAATCTGGGGCCTATTCCGGTTCCAAAGGCTCATTTGCCAAAGTTAGTAGAGCTATTGAATGAAAAGATCAAAATGGGAATTTTGGAGCCTTCTTGTGCTCCATACTCAAACAGGTGGTTCACGGTTCCAAAGAAGAATGATGCTCGATGCTTCATCCAAGATATGAAACCAGTGAATAAGGTGACAATTAGAAATGTACGTACAGGTCCAATTGTTGATAAGTTTGCAGAGGTGTTTGCATGGAGGTCAATCTACTCAATGGGGGACCTCTACTCAGGGTATGATCAATTTCAGCTTGCAATAGAAAGCAGAGACTTGAAAACAACGAGGACACTTCTAGGTTTGGTAAGAATGTGTACCTTGCCACACAGGGGGCAACCAACATGGTTGCATGAATGGGATGAGTAAGGTCTTACGTGACTTTATTCCTCAAATCACAATGAATTTCATTGATGATTTTTCTATCAAAGGATGTGAAGAAAGTGAGAAAGATGAAGCTTTGGATCTCAGCAGATGCTGTAGGTTTGTGGAAAATTGCATAAATGATTGTGATAAAATTTTGTCTAGGTTGGAAGTAGTGAATCTTACTTTGTTAGGAAAAAAGTCTATGTTTGGTGTCAATGAAGTCCTCATTGTGGGCCACTTGTGTGGGCCATATGGTAGGAAACCTTGTCCAACAAAGGTAGATGCCATCCAAAGAATGAAAGAAACATGCACTAGCATCACTAAGGTTAGAAGGTTTCTGGGACCATGTGTCTTTTATGTTATTTGGATTACACATTATGCACATGTAACTGATCCTCTTTATCAATTTCTTAGAAAGAATCAAAAGTTTAAATGGACAGAAGCACATGTAAAGGACATGAAAAATCTAAAGGAGTTGCTCCAATCAGCACCAACTTTGTGAAAATAGACTATGAGTGCCAAAGGCTAGTAATTGTGATAGTAGATACGAGTCCTACAAGAATTGGATGGACAATAGGGCAAGATGCATGACAAAGAAGGACACATGTATGTGGTGAGATTTGTTGCAAAGGTACTAAGTGCTCGCCAAAGACACTCTCCATGGATAAAGGGAGAATTATGGGGTATGGTTACAATCTTGAAAAATGAAAAACAGTACCTATTTGGTGCATGTGTGGTTGTAGAAACAGATTGTCTACCACTTCTTGGGATGATTACAAACTACTCAATGCCAGACATTGCTATGTTGCGGTGGATTGCCTACATTAATTCCTTAGATCTTGAGTTTAAGCACATTGCAAGTAAAGACAATACATTGGTAGATTTGATATCAAGGGCAAGGTATGAATATGAATCAGAGATGATTGATGAGGGAGATGATGTGGGCATAAAGTTCTATTCTATCTCTCATGTCAAAGGTAACAATGTCTACATGACTAATTCACTTGAATTTTTCTTGAAAGAGCTTTATGAAGGTGATTGGCTTCTTATTGGAAGCTACTTGAGTACTCTAACAAAGCATAATGATTGGTCTGAACAATAAATCAGGAGGAAATGCAAGAAAGCATATGGGTACTTTTTGAGGGATGGCTATTTGTGGAAGCATCCTAGACAAAAGGGTGTTACACCACAAAGGGTTATATGTAAATGAGAGACTCAAGTAAAGCTCATGCAAGAGTTTCATGAGAGTCTATGGGCTGGACACAGGGCTTGTGGGCAACCTTCTCCAAGTTGAAAGGAAAATACTGGTGGAAGGGTATGTGTAAAGATGTATCTCAATTTGTAGAGTCATGTGTAACTTGTCAAATGTATTCAAATGTCTAACATCATGATGGATGTCACCCTACATATCCACTAGCCACGCACTATAAATGGGTTGTGGATCTAGTCACAATGTATTTAGAAGTCTGGCAGATGTGATACTTAGTTCTTGCACGAGAGGACCTAACTAACCAGGTTGAAGCGCGAGCATTAAGAGATAAAACCATGGAAGTTGTGTGCAAATTCCTTCTTGATCATATGTTTTCCTTTATGGTTGTGTTTGAAAGATCATTGTAGACAAAGGTGAATTGGATGCCAAGGAAGCAAGGGAGTTCTTTTCCAGATTAGGAATCAAGCTTTATCTTACTACATCCTACAACCCTGAAGGCAATGGAAAGAGTGAAAGAGGGCATCCTCTTATCATCAAAGCTTTGGCCAAGGCTTGTGAAGAAAGAGTTGGTGAGTGGCCAAAACTATTGCATATGCTTTATGGGGTGATTGTACAACACATAGCTCAGTAAGTGGCTATATGCATGCGGAGATGATATATGGTCAAAAGCCAGTGATGCCAATTGAGGATATAGTTCCCACATGGAATGTAATACCTTGGCAAGAGGGGATTAACAGGAAGATCTCAACATTGCACATAAGGCAGCTCTGAGAGAGAAGACTTGGAGACATTGAGGCTGCAAAAGAACGACTCAAAAATGCAAGGTTGAAAAACAAGGACTACTTTGATAACCGACATCTCTCAGGAGCAAAGCAATTGACAAAGGTGATTGGGTTTTAGTGTATGATAGTAGCCTCCATAACCAGCACACAGTCATGCGTAAGTTGTCAAAAAGATGGTTTGGACCATATGTTGTAAATCATGTGCATGAAATGCTACTTACAGCTTGTCTGAACTAGATGGGATAGAGATAAAGGTTCCCATTGCGGGGAAAGGAATCAAGGTGTTTAAAGAAGAGAAGACAATGTTCTAGAAGATACTGAGGAAGAAGAAAACACAGATGACAAAAAATCAAAGCGAAGATGAAGCTTTGAACCAGCTAGTGAAGAAGAAACAAGGAAGATCTACAAGAGGGCTGGTCTTACAAAGAAAATGTGGCACATACCGGAGAATGTGTAGGTTTAGAGGGGATGGATGTCGTGCTGTGACACATACATAGTGGGAACAAATGCTACAAGATCTATCTTGCAAATTTTTAAATACAAACTATATTTTTTATAATGTACATATACATATCTAAGTATAATAACAACCTTTCTATCTCATCCTATTATTTATCTCAAGGGTAACTATGGAAAAAGCGTTTATAGCTATTTGGGAAAAGCGTTTATAGCTCTGACTCTTTAACTTGGGGCCAAAAACATTGGTTCTTTCTTTGTACTATGTCATTATCATCTTATACCCTAGCTAGATCTTATATCTAGGGTAACTTCCTATATAATTATTCTATGTATTTTTTATATATTTCTTGTAATTTTTTTAATAGCTACTAGCAAGGAATGAAATCCTAGTGGGACACTAGCTTCCATGATTTTCAAAGATGCACTCATTTTAGCGCATTATTAAGAGGATGCTTACAAACCTTTGTCAAGAAGCAATGTCATGCTTTCATATTGCATGAGGTGTCCTTTGGAATCAAGGGGACCATAAGAAGACTTTTGCCCTGCCAGAAAGATACCCTATGTTGGTGAATTTTTTATACAAGGGTCCAATCCAAATTAGAAAAAGTATATAAAATGGGAGTCATAGCTCATGAGCTTAATTTTTTGCTTCTATTTTTTTTTCTTTATTCGGAGCCATGGTTGAGGAGATATGATCAAAATGGTGGACCCCAGGCTACCCACATCATGCAGGGACAACTCATTTCAAACTTTGCCAGTTCCTGTACACACTGGCTTTTCTCTTTCTTGTGTAACCCTTGGGGGGGTTCCTTGCACCTATAAAAGGGGACCTCTTATTCCTTGAAAACCATTCAAGAGGGAGTGAGAGGATTCATGCCAAATTAGCCTTTAGCCCTACACTTTCCTTTAAGGAAGTCTAGCTAAACTTGAAAGAATCCTTGTAAACATCAACTCTAGTCAATCAAGGCCAAATTCTTCTATCTCATTCCATCTTCATCAAATTGGCATCTCAAACGGGTTGATAAGTAAGGTGTTTCTTGCTTTGTTATTTTATTGATTTTTTATTTTTCATCTCCAAGTCCAACCTATACCTCCATATCTTCTATGACTTCTACCTCTAATCCTATCCACATCTCCCTTGTTTCCTAATTGTTTCTCTTGAAGGCATGCATGCAACAACGCTCTATCAAAAACCTTCTTATGAAGAAGTACTAGTGCACAAGGGAAATCTCTTCCCGCTACAGGTATCTTCCTAAAGTATCTTATTGCCTACGAGCAAGAATAGGGCTTGGGAGGGAAACTTCTCTTCTCACTCTCTCATATCTACATTTTGCACATACTAGAATTATCCTAGATGAATAATCCACATGATGTGAATTTCTATCGCTTTCATTCTGTGCAATCTATTGCAATTAACGTATGGATTATCCGCCAAATACACTTTCAACAACGTATAGTGTTTCTCTTTGGCCTAGAAAGTCTCAATAAAATACTTCTTTCACCGGATCCCATCATACTACCCCTTATAGACTATAACTTTTTTATTGACATAAGTGTAGTTATCTTGCTATGAACCAAGAGGATTTGTACACACAATTAGTCCCAATCACTAAACAAAACATATATATTATGGTAAGCACAAAATTACAATTTCAAAGAAAAATTCGTAGCCTATTTGGTCAGCAAAGATCGAACTCCATTAACTCATCTATTAACCTTTTCATATTACCCATGATGCGATACGACGACCATAGCTTTGATGTTTCATCTTTGTGTTGTTTTGATATTCTCTTTTGTGTTCTTTCTTTGTGTGTGTGAGTGCAAGAGAGAAAGAGTGGGGCTTCTTTGATTGCACTTCCTTCCAAACCCTAGACTTCATGGCATCTATGGTATAACTCCTTCATATAGTTTTTGGAGTTCTCTCACAAAGTCTCACAGCCAAAAGCCTAGTGCTTTCCTAGCAAGACCGCAAACTTCTCGATAACATGTTGCCGAAGTATGTGTTGTTTTCAAGTAACCCACTATCACAACTATCAGCATGTATCCTACTCCCTTCAAGATGCAAGCGTATGTGATTGCATCTCAGGAGACACCCTCACTTTGCATCCCCCAAAAACAGCCCAGAGCTTCTTGGCCTTCTGCCGAAGCTGGGCATTCCAAGAGATAACCCGCAATCAGTGCATTCCAAGAGACAACATCCAAATCTCCTCAAGCACTTTTGGAGCTTTATGGAGTGCACCACATTTGGCATACACGTTGACCAAGGCAGTGCCAAGCACCTTTCAAAAATCCCTAACTAGAAATATCATCGTGATTTATTTTGCCCATATCATAGTCTTGTGTAGTGCTAGATTCCTTCCAGGGGTGAAATTGTACGTTGTTGCATTTGAAGAGATGCCCTCTCTCTGCATCTGCTGAAAAAAACAAAAAATTATTGACCCTCACCCACCCTTGCCTTCAAGATGCAAGCTTATGTGATTGTATTTGGGAAGATACCCTTGCTTCACATTTGTCGATAACAGCCTAGAGATTCTTGGACCTACCCTGGCCCTTGCCTTCAAGATGCAAGCATATGTGATTTCAACCCTCGCTTCGCATCCGCCAAAAACAGCCCAAACCATCTCCAAGTTGGGCATATTCCGCAATTAGTACACTCCATGAGACATCAATTGCACATTCAAAGCTCCTCCATGACGACTTGTGCTTTGAGAAGTGCAGTGCACTTCGCATAGATACTGACTAACGTGTTGCCAAAGTATGTGTTGTTTTCAAGTAACCTACTATCTCAAATATTAGCATGTATCCTACTCCTTTCAAGATGCAAGTGTATGTGATTTCATCTCAAGAGACACCCTTGCTTCACAGGCGCCGAAAATAGCCTAGAGCTTCTTGGCCCTGCCAAAATTGGGCATTCCAAGAGATATCCTACAATCAATGCATTCCAAGATATAGCATCCAAGAATGAATCTCCTCAAGCACTTTTGGAGCTTTATGAATGCACCACATTTGGCATACACGTTGACCAAGGAAGTGCCAAGCAGCTTTCAACAATCCCTTACTAACAATATCATTGTGATTTCTTTTTCCCATATCATAGTCTTCTGTAATGCCAGACGCCTTCAAGGGGTGCAATTGTATGTGGTTGCATTTGAAGAGATACATTCTCTCTGCATCTACTGAAAACAGCCCAAAAGTTCTTGACCCTCACCCACCCTTGCCTTCAAAATGCAAGCTTATGTGATTGTATGTGGGAAGATACCCTCGCTTCGCATTTGTCCATAATAGCCCAGAGCTTCTTGGCCCTACCCTAACCCTTGCCTTCAAGATGCGAGAAAATGTGATTTCAACCCTCGCTTCGCATCCACCAAAAACCACCCAGACCGTCTCCAAGTTGGGCATATCCCGTAATTAGTGCACCCCATGAGATACGGATTCAAAGCTCCTCCATGATGATTTGTTCTCTGATAAGTGCCATGTACTTTGGATACATATTGACTAACGTGTTGCTGAAGTCTGTGTTGTTTTCTAGTAACCTACTATCGTGAATATCAGCATATATCCTACTCCCTTCAAGATGCAGGCGTATGTGATTACATCTCCGGAGACACCCTCTGTAAGGTGCAGCGGAAGTGAGTGTTAATCTTGCTCAAGATGAGTGCTCCGAACTGTGCTCAAGGGTTTCGTTTAGTTACAAAAGGGAGAGCCTTACATTTCTTTAGTGATAGAGTGCAATGATCACAAACAAAGTGAATGCTACTATGAATGAAGGTGCTGACTGATAGGTATGGAGGTGCGTTCCCCACCATTTATAGACATTCTTCCAGAATGATTGGTAAGCAAGGATCAAAATTCCATGCATTATTGCTGATTAATCAATACTTTTAGGGACAACCATCTAGGTTAATTTTAGTGAGTTGATCTACAAGAACCCAAATCAAGTCATGACCCTCTATTGGTGATTGATAGAACTACAATTAATCACAAAGAGATAGTGCACATATAGTGTAAATTCTTTAGAAGCTACTAATCTCATGAATGTGCATGCCGCTCCAAATCAGCCTTTGCTAAACACTAAGCCCATAACAACTAGTGTGCATGCATTTAACAAAAACATATATCAACATGCATATCCATAGTTGTACTTGCCAATGCTTATGGCTAATGGTATGCTCACAGCTCACGGGAGGAGATAACTAAATACTTTCCACATGAAAACTGTTCTAACTGATTTGGACCATAATAGAATGTGAAAATCCATCACATCTAGGTACCAACAAATGAACTAGTTCATTTAACGGAACAAGACTTTGCTTATGGGTATAAACAATCATCCATTAAAGTTGTTTAATAGTACTTGTAACCTTAAAAAGTTTTACTAAGTATAAGATAATTTTTGGCTACTAAAATTGTTCCTCATACAATGTGCTCAAAATGGTCTAGGAAACACATTTGACCATCACCTAGGGACTTTGTCGCAATACATAACTCAAATAACGGGCGCCAGTGAGTCCTAGCGACTCATATTCTCCACATGTGGAATATGTCCCATATAAGAATGTCCAAAAAAATGACATCCATCAAGTACGAGAGTTACTTGTGTGTGGAGGTAACTGTAAACGCTTAAATGACATGAGCGAGAGGGACCCTCATTAACCTTTCTCCACACTGGCTTAACCAAACTCCATGCATGAGTTCCTAGACCATGTTTCTCCTCTCGTGAAAACATGTACCAAACCCAACCCTACATGTAGGTCCATAACTACATAATGTAGAAATGTAATTTGGACACTACAACCCAAAATATTTTGCTCCTACATGACCTTATCATGTCTCTGAAGAGAAAAATGGATGAAATTATAGAAGCTTATACATCCTACTTGGAAAAATAAACAAAAAAATATTCAAAAATAAAATAAACCAAATTATATGCGTACATGGAGGTTGAACATAGTTTTCACTTACCCATAGCCAAATGTGCATGCCCAAATATCTCGCATGCAAAGGTCTAGAAACACCAATTGAAAGATTAGTGAAAATCAAGCAGTATTGCAGTGGTAACCATGGGTGTTACCTTTGGAATCCAAACCCCTTGGTTAAAATTGAGAATTTCAAACCCCTTGGTTAGCCTTTGTAGAAAAACAACTCAACCTACCAATGATGGGGACCAACTTAGTCTACAGTGTCTAGTAATGATTGAAATTAACTTTAAAAGATGAAATTGTCCACTACACGTTGGTAGATTGTGATCTTATTTCCTTGAAAGAACAACTATGACAATATGAAATTGTGAATTTCAACAATGCTGAAGTGAGTTAGCTAGGTCATACCCTTGAAAATACCACTCCTAGAGATATAATCAGTGCTAGAATTAAGCAACATATCTTCTCAAGTTGGAATCTTACTCACAAGTGGATCTCAAAATAATCATATCTTGGCACAGACAAAAGAGAGTGATTACTAGCATCCCAAAGAAAGTAGTTACACTAAATTTTCTTAGGTTTTCAATAAGAGAATACCTTTTGGGAGGCTCTCTTAATCTATTCATGTCGTCTCATGAATTATGTGCTTGATAGCGAGGCCATGTCTACTCGGTACCCACAGAAAAAATCATATGAATTGCTAGCACCTTGTGCATAGAAATCGCTCGTCGCGATAATCATATACAGCAATCACAAGCAATGATACGAACCTCAAATCTTTCCAAATAGAGTAGCTAATATTATAGTAGAAGTGTAAACTATGATTTAGTGGAATGAGTCAACAATACTGGCATGCCATGCATGCATATTAGAGAAATAGTGTGGTAAGCCCTTGGCTTCAATGACGATCTCCCCAATGTGAGAAGATTCCATATGTACCTTGCACAATGTGTACTAGCATGGGTACATCACAGTTAGTCATTACAAACCATAACTATGAGCTTATATCCTCTTATTGCCAAACTTGTGTGCCATTATTGTTGATTCTAAATCAATGGATAGTAATATGGCATGGAATAGAATCCTTGCTTTGTAGTAAGGTTGTCAAAGCACCTTGCTTTGCACAACAAAGAAATCTTATTTAATTAAAAATTGAAAGACAAAAATACAAGTGAAACTTAAAATTGTCTAAACTTGTCACCTCTTTAAGAGAAATTTGCTTCTCTTGAAGGTGGATCCTCGCCATGCATGCTGCAAAATTTATAGTTTTCAGATGCACCTTGTATGCCCTTGGGGATTGCTTCATATCGACCTTCAAATAAAAACAAGTAGACATTTTGCCAATTGTTCCCAAGTCCATATGCTAAAATCATATTTCAAACTTTGGAAACTTCTATGAAATATGCCCTAAATTGAAGCGTTGCTTCACATAAATACATGAAAATGATAAGATAGTATGGAACGGATGTTCATATGTAATAGCTTGTTATATTGACAAATAGATGTCAATGCCAAAGAAAATCAACCTTGTCAAGTTTTCACTGAGAAAATTGGCCCTGCCAAATCGTGCATCTTATTGAGATTCCTTAGATTACCCAATACTAAAATAGACTAAAGCAACATTTGCTTGTCAAGTTGATATTGTAGAAAATCCTACAAAATGGAATAAGTTCAGAATTGAAACTCAAATTTAAGGTTCTTACCATTTTTTAAACATACAAGACCTAAAAAAATCACACCCTCTTCTCCCAAAAACCTGATGCTTTGAAACCAATGTGAGACCTAGGGGTGAGTAGGCATACTGATCTCCTCCCAACCTCCATACTTATAGCCCTTGGCACTTGCAAGTAGGACCCTTAACCTTATGCCCTTGCCCTTGGCTCCTAGCTGTACCGAGCCGTTCAGACCCCTTTGACCCTTGGCCTTAGACATGAATACTTTAATTACTTTGAGCAAGCTCATAAGACTATTCTGGTTCTTCATTATGCTAGAGATCAAAATTAGAAAGGCTCAAATGGGCCTTCTCTGATATAAGATATAGCAAGAATGATGAAATCATGTAAGCATTTTCAAAATATGAGTCCTAAGCCATATGTTACTCTATTCCATGTAATGTCAACACCCTCTTGGATCAAACATTTGAAAGAATTTTAGAAGAGATTACTATGATATGAGATGCAAAAAATAATAATAACCATTGACGAGAGAAAAGCGAACCCCGAACCCCTGACGGCCTCTAAAACACCGGGGACCGAATGGCGCGCCTCGAGCCTGTCATGGTAAAGCAAACAGGGGGCACCACCTAGCTTCAGCGGCTAGGACGCAAACAACACACCACCATAACAAAGTTTTCATCCAAGAGAGATGGATGCTTGGGAGTAATGATGAAAAGGAAAGGGAATGAGATCAAGTGAGAGAGAGAGAGAGAGAGAGTGAGGGAGGGGGTATAGCGGCTTAGTACTTAGGCATCACAAAAGGATGGCGAATCCGCACACCCTTCACACATACACAAGCTCACTCCAAAACACAAGACTAGGTGGCGATTCCGCACACCTCACATGGGCAAAACATTGCAAGAAAACATACTCACAAAACCTCAAGCTTTATTTAGAGAATTAGGCGATGAAATGGGAAGAATAGGGTAGGGGAATGAGAAGGGAGAGAGTGGTAGAGCACATGGCGGATAGGTGGGAGTTGATGGCGAAGACTCGCACGAGGATTATGGCCATCATCCTTCATTTAGTTTCCCTTCATCTTCCATAGCCAAGGGTGTAGAGGTCATGCTCAAGACAAGCATGGTGATTGCGGTGATGGTGATGGTGTGGGTGTGTGTGTGTGTGCACTAGGCACACACAGTGCATAGTGTGTTCTTTGGTGATGTTGTATGTGTTTGTGTGATGGTGACCCCTTTTTATATAGGGGAGGAGGGGGGGGGAGAAATTCTAGAATTTAGAAATGAAGAAATCATTATCTATATAGGCCATGTGACTGTGGGCCCCACTTGTCTGGCTGTGTGTATATGTGCCAGAACAGTAGTCTTATGAGAGAGAGATGGGTTGATGAAAAAAAGTGAGAGGTGACATGGAGACTAAAGTAATTACAAGAGGGGAGAGAGAGGAGTGTGTTCAGAGGTGAATCTGTGTGCAGATGTGTGTGAACACAAGAAAAATCAGGTAACCACCGGGTGGGGATGGGTTTGTGGGTACCTTTTTTAGTGAAACTGAGTGTGTGTGAGTGTTGGGGAGGTTATTTAGCTACAAGACAAGAGATATGGCGCCCTTTAGAGAGTGAGGGGGGTATTTGGGTCATGGGATATGATAGGAGAGAGAAAGAGGGGGTGGGGTATACTATTTTGGAAGATAGGGTAGGTTGCATGTGAGTTAGGGTGCATTATTGGTGAGAGGTGGGGTAGCTTGAGGTGAGAGAGACAGGAGAAAGGACAAGGGGAAGAGAGAGGGGGTTGACCTTTTGAGTGGAGGAGAGGAAAAGGGACACACGGCGGGGCAACAATGAAGAAAAAGGAGGCAAGGTGGGGATGGGCTACCCCGCAGGCATGAGGTGGCCTATTTTACCTTTCTTATATATTTACATAATCATACTTTATTTTTTCTTACTTTTTCCAATGCCTTTTATCACTCCCTCCCTAAGAGGGGGTTTTCATGGGGTGGGGACGAGAGAAGAGGGGTATGGGAGCTTGGCTTTTGAAAAGCCCCCATCATTAGTCCTCCCCTTTTGGCTAGAGGCATTCATGTCTCTAGCTCATTTGTTTGATCATTATCGTCGAAGGTGGCGGCTGATGGTGTGTCCTCATCTGGAATGTCAATAGGTGGAGCCTGGTCAAATCGAAGAAAATAAGGTTTAAGTCGCCAACCATTTACCCTGGTTTTATGAAGTTTTCCATCAGCCTGCATAAGCTGGTAGCTTCCATTGGCATACTTTTTCCTGACGATGAAAGGACCTTCCCATCGGAGTAGGAGTTTCTTATCCTTGCGCGTGTCGAAGCGATTGTCGTAGTGGAGCACCAACATTCCTTTCTTCAATTCTTTTTTCCGGAGATGCTCGTTAAAGCTAAGCCGTCTATGCTCTACTTGTGCTGCATAATAATTTATTTCTTCTTCTCTGTCCAGCTGCAGTCTTTCCAAGTTGATGATGTGATCTCTCAAACACATGTTGGGCTGTTGAAGCTGGCTTGCCATTACTCTGAGACTTTGTAGTTGCACTTTAATGGGCAAGATTTCTTCCTTACCAAATACTAGATGATACGGTGTGAATCCCAAGGATGTACGAAATGAAGTTCTGTAGGCCCATAAAGTTGGTAGTAGATACTTATCCCAGTCTCCAGGATGATTGTTTACCTGCTTGGTAATAATTCTAGAAACCATTCCATTTACCTTTTCAACTAGGCCATTACATTGAGGGTAATATGGTGAAGAGTGCCTCCTTGTAATGCCCAGTTTCTGCATTAATTCTCCTACCAAGTCTGCTATGAAACCTGGCCCTCTATCAGAGATGATCTCTAAAGGTGTGCCAAACCTACAACATATGTGCTCGTAGATAAATTTAGCTACCTCTACCGCTGTGATTCTAGTGGTGGCTGTAGCCTCTGCCCATCTAGTCATGTAGTCGACCCCCATGATAATGTAGAATTTTCCTGAGTTGGCCCTAGGTAATGGCCCGATGGCATCGATACCCCATTTTTCAAATGGGACATATGAGAGAATAGGTGTCTGTGGTTCAGTCATAAGTGACCTAGTGCCGGCCTTTTGACACAACTTACACATTTTGCACCAATGGTGTACATCACGGTTGAGGCTAGGCCATATGAAGCCTGCCTGCAAGATTTTCCTACTTGTTATGTCTAGGGCAAAGTGACCACCACAAACCCCATCGTGACAGCTAGCAATTACTCCCGTGATTTCCTGAGAGAGAGGGACCTTCCTGAGTATTTGGTCCTTACCCTTACAGTACAAACCGTCATTGATGAGTCGATACCTTGTGGCCTTCCGCGTCAGCCATTGCTTCTGTCCCTTTGTTAAATCTGATGGGCATTCCCCTGTTTCCAAAAAATGCATGATGTCAGGCAAGGCATCACTTCCTTGAAATAGAGGGAGCTTTAGTTTTATTGCTCCAACCACCACTTCCTGTAGTCTTTCACTTGCTAGGGCATCTGCTTCTTGGTTTTGAGACCTTGGGATATGGTGTATTTGAACTTCTTCAAACTTACCCAACAAGGTTTTTACACCACTTAAGTGAGTCCTTAAACTAGGATTCTTGCATGTCCATGCTCCATTTACTTGCCTTACCAGAAGTAGAGCATCCCCAAATACATTAAGGCGTTGTACACCTTGCGAGACGCACCATTGTAGACCCTTGGTTAGTGCTGCATACTTAGCTTCATTGTGAGAATGTGAATCTAACAATCAGCCCAACGAAAATACCTTTGTCCCTTTGTCATCAAAGACCACTATGCCTGCAGCTGCTTTGTCGGACGCTCGCTTGTAGGCTCCATCAAAGTAGAGAGAGTATGCTCCTTCTACCATCGGTGGTACTGGAGGTAATCGGACTTCTCCTTCCTTAGATTGCTTCTCCTTCCTTTCAAAGACTTGGTAGGTCATGAGTCCCCCCAAATTTGCCCTTGTCGTTCTTTCTACCTGTACCGTGTAGTCAAACTCTTGCAGACGAACTAGCCATTTAGTAATTCTAGCAGACACATCCATGTGTTGTACAACATAGGGAAATATTTCATCCGTGGTTAGAATCACAAATTGCTTAGGCAGCAAATATGACCTAAACTTTGTAGTTGCAAATCTAAGAGCTAGGACTAAGTGTTCCACATGGGTGAAACCTTTCTCTCCTGCTGTCATCATTCGACTAGAGAATTAGATTGGCCTCATGAAAGATGTCGTCATATCCTTTTGGAGTAGCACAGCCCCTAATGAGTCATCACCAACACTTGAGGTGACATAGAATTTTTCATCCCACTTAGGTGGTGAGATAGTTGGCAGACTGGCTAAGACCTCCTTTACCTTGTTGTAGTGATGTTCGCTTTCCTCGTCCCAAGTGAAAGTTGATATTTGAGTGAGTTGTTGTAGTAGTAGAACAAGTTGTGATAGTAGATGTATGAATCTACTTAAGTACCTCACCTTCTGTAGAAAAGAGACCAGTTGACGTGCGGTCGTTGGTGAAGGTAGGGCTATGAGTGCGGACACTTTACTTGGGTCCGCGTTGATACCTTTTGCTGAAATTTCATGGCCTAGTAGAATGACTTTACTCTCCCCAATGTGGCATTTATCCACATTTAATTGCCCACCTAGGCTCTGCAACCTAGCCAAACCTTCAGTTACCTTTTCTAAATGTGAAATAAGGGAGCTATATATACAAAAATCATCAATGAACACTCTTATGGATGTTCCAAAGAACGGTTGAAAAACATATGTGACATATCTTTGGAATGTGGCAGGTGCATTTGTGAGACCAAATGGCATAAGCCTGTATGCAAAACAACCCCATGGCGTGATAAAAGTGGTTTTTAGTTGATCTTCCAAGGCTATGCGTATTTGAAAGTATCCAGAATAACCATCACAGACGGTATAGCATTCAAAACCCGCTACTTCATTCAGAATTTCATCCAAGAAAGGGAGAGGAAAGTGGTCTCTCTTTGTAGCTGCATTTAGTGGTTTGTAGTCAACACAGACCCTCCACTTACCATTCTTTTTAGGCGTCACCACTACGGGTGACACCCATTCTGAGTTTTCTACAGGATAGATGAATCCCGCCTTCAGCAGTTTCCTTACCTCGGCCAAGAGTGCCTTTTCTTGTATGACCCCCAATCGTCGTAGCTTTTGCACAACTGCTTTTACCCCTTCCTTCAGCTTAATATGATGTTCCACCACTGTAATGCCTGTGATTCTTTCATAGTTGTCAATGAACAGGTTAGGAAATCCCATCAACATTTGCAAAAAACTATCTTTCTCCTCAAGTGTTAATTCCATAGACAACATACCCTTCAACCTACTTCCTCCTAGGCCAGGTGATTTTCTCTCCTCTTCATTGGGTTTCCCTTTTGGTGATGGATCACCAGTTGTGCTTACCCTTTGTGGATCCTTCATAATGATACCCATCACATCAATGGAACTGTCACTTTCGTCGGTGGATGTGGTCTCCTCCTCAGAACTGGAAGATTCGCTAGTGGTTTCATCTGCTGATGTTTCCAAATTCATTTGCTTCTGTTTGCCAATCCTCATGTCGTAGTAGATTGTCTCCCCTTTCTTACCGGTCATGCGTAGAAGGCCAGTACCCCAGTCCTGTTTTGCCTTCATGGCCATCAACCATGGCCTTCCCAAAATTAGTGGATAGCCCTCTCCCTTAGTAGGCATTACAAAAACATCTACCTCTACCTCAGTGTTGAAAGCCTTTATTTTCACGGCACTTACCACATCCACACACTTTACTTTTGCGTTGTTTGCCATCTTTGCCTTGCATGGAGAAGGCCTATCAACCTCGAGCCCTAATCGAAGCATCATAGCTTCACTCATTACACAGATTTGTGCACCTCCATCAATGTAGGTGTTTCCAACCCTCTTTCCTTTTATGTTTACGTCGACAATTGGAAGGATGCCATCCATGTTGCATCCCGAAATTGCTCCGGCTACCTTTGTTTTGGAGCGTCTTGTACTTACCATTTTAGACCATTGTCGCCTTACTTTAGGTACAAGATGTAGCAGCTGTGGCCATGTAATCTTTGGTCCTTGCTTTGCCACATCCAATGTTAGATCATAGGGCTTTGAACTTTCCCCTAGCTGGAAGTCGGTGATGCCCAATTTCGGTCGTGGCCTGGATGGCCTCTTGCTAGTTTCTCCTCTCATGCTTCTCTCATCATCTGATTGTGTAGCTTTCTCCCTCCTAGCTCTTTTCACAGTCATGGCTTCAAGTGGTTCTAAAGAGGTTACCTTCTCCTTACCCTTGTCCCTCTCCTCTGCTCTAGGTGGATCCACTACTAAGGCTTTTCCTTTCTCTTCTAGCCTTATGATGTTTACAGGGCGATCAGGTGGTGGGGCTGGTGGAAGAGGTGGGATGGATGCTTGTAGTGGTGTCTGGGGTGGACGTAGAATTTGTGTTGGTGGGGGTGGTGCTCGGGGTGGGCGTGTTCTTTCTCTAGGGGGTGACAATTGGTTCCTCCTACCTCCTCTATTATAGTTTTGTCGTGGTTTGGGACAGTAGTACATACCGTGACCGTCTTCTCCGCAGTTGTAGCAATGATACTCCCTGTTTTGTCGTCGTGCTCTTCTAGGGCCTTGATCTCTTTCTTGACTCCTTCCTTGTTGTATTAAGTGGACAGACAAATTCTGCAGTTGGTCAGTAATATGGGCAAACATATCTTGTTGGTCATCTCTTACCCCAAGAGCCGGTGGTGGTGGTGGAATGGTGGTTGTCGTAGTTGCTGGTCGACGCGATGTTCCTGATTCTGCTGACTCCGTTTCTTTGGCTTTCATTCGCAGCTTCTTGTCTTTAAGGCAAGCAATCTCAACGGCTAACTCGTACGTAGCCGGGAATCTACCTTTCACCTTCTCCTTGAGAAGCGGCCATAAGCCATGCGTGAACCTATCTTTTTTTAGGAAATCGGGTGCAGCTTCCCCCCTAGCCAGTGACTCAACCCACCGTTCCCACAAATCCAAAAATTTGGACTCATAGGTGGCATATTCTAAAAGACCCTCCTACTTCAAATCTCTCAACTTGTCCCACAAATTTTCTGAAGTGGTACCTCCCCCAAAGCGCCTCTTAAAAGCGGTTTTAAAGGGTTCCCAGTCATCCTTGGTTTCTTGTGGAAGTGCATTGTACCATGATCTAGCTTCTAGCTTCATGAGATGCTTAAAGATTCTAACCCGGGATTCATCCGTATCTTTGTTGCTCACTACACATGCTACTTCAAAGTCATCTAGGAAGTCTGTTACCAAATCCTCCCCCTTCTTTCCTTTAAATGTTGGAAATGCTACACTTGCCATGATAACTGAGAGAGAGCTAGAAAGACACACTGTTTAACTTGCAAAAGTTTTTTTTCTTCTTTACAAGGAGGCGTGTATACCCTCTTATACTAGGACATAGATTAAAACTTCAAACGGTACATTGCAGAGGAATTTACATATCACTTCTATGGTTTTTGTTCTTAGAGCACGACCTTCAACCTGATTAGTCAAGTCTTCTCTTGCAAGCATTGTGTATCTCATTTTCCATATACCCAATGGCATTGTAACCAAATCTACTACCCACTTATAGTGCATAGAGCGTGGGTATGTAGGGTGAAACCCATCATGATGACATACATTTGAATACATTTGACATGTTTAATAAGACTCCACAAAATGAGATACATCTTTATACATGCCTTTTCACAAATACCTCTCTTTGATTTTAGTAAAGGTGGCACATACACCTCTGTGCCGAGCATAAAGACTCTAATGAAACTTTATGATAAGGTTATTTTGAGTGTCCTCATCATTCACCACCCTCAATAAGATCCCGTTTCTTTATTTTTCATGCTTCCACAAGTATTCATCTTTCAAAAATATCCATATGCTTTTGTTGCACTTTTTTTTTGCCAAGGGCATGGGGATTTTGGACAGATAAAGAGAACACTTGCATGATCTATTGAGCACTTGAAGAGCGAGCTTGAAAGTTTTTTTTATTATAAATTTCCATTGATGATACTCTCACTTGATTTCCCAAGAGGAGTTTGTTTTGACAGGAAATGAAGACGTTGAATTATTATGGAATTATGATTAAAGAGAAGATAACTTGGAGATGCTCAACATGATGACATCGCCACGGTTGTGCTTTCTATGTATCATGGTGGTGCAAAAGTTCGAATGAAAGTTGCAGAAAATGCTTGAAGTGACATTGTTTTTGAAATGAATCTTGTGGATTATGATTGCGACAAGTGAAGTGAAGGCCATTATGAAGTGGAACCTTATTTTTGTGCATATGTTGGTAGCCTACCCTAGCTCCCATGCATTGTGGGTATGCATATGTATGAAGTTTCAATGAGGGAAGCCGAGGCCCACAACCTGGGTTGCAAACAAGCTCTGAAATGATATGAATCGGGAAGGCAAAAGAGGTGTCGCCAATGGATACGGGCCGGGCCATGAGCAACGAGAGTCGTAGGGAAGTTGAGTCAGGTGTGAACGAGATCTTGAGGGGATTTTATTAAATGAAAACAAAGGGTTTTTTAGGGTTTCTTTTTAAAGGGAGCCATGAAAGGGTGGCAGGTCATGAGGACGAGGTTGGCGAACAGGGGGACATGTCCATTGGGGGAGAGGGCATGCTAATGGAGAAGAGGCCATGAGAGGGCTGGGCCCGGTTGACAAGTGAAGGGACGAGCACCATTTTTGGGATGGTACTAAGATCACAGTGTGAATGGGATGGAAACACACCCAACGCCTCTATAATGACCTGATACACACTCTTGGGATCATATACACACACACTATGGGGCACCACTTGGCTTACACCACCCACTTGGCCGAGACAGGGAACAAACCTATAGAGTAAGAGGAGAGAGACTACCCATTTACCCACTCCACACAGAGACACACACACACACACCCAAAACACTCAGCTCAAAATAGTATATTTTCTGATGTTTAGATACAATTGATCTTGGGCCAACACCAATGGGGCAAATAGCTCACACAATATGGGTAAAACATGCCAGATACAATCACAAATAGAAGCAGAAGCTTCGCTCATAGGAGAAACTTACACAGCCAAAAGAGCAGAAACAATGTGAGGAATTTGGAAAAATTGACAGCGCCATCGCGTCCGGAATGGCCCAAAACCCCAATATACAATGTCAAAGTGCTCAAATCCGACCTTGGATGAGCAGTTTATGGCCAAAACAGACTCCAAAATCAGCAAAAACATAGTTGCGGTTGTTCCTTGTTCCTCACCACGTTTCCTCTGGTCTTCTCTCTATTTTTTCATTTCCCACACTTAGCTTTATTACTTGGGCACCCTTGGCCTTTTAGTTGTCCTCAAACGGACCCCGAACATGCCAAAAACTGGCCTCGTAGTGCATAGTTGTCACCCTACTGCATCCATCCGCACACCTCGCTCTCAGCTTTTCTTAATAATGTATCCCGCCACCATGTGAAGTGGCCGCAAAATATGGTGCTCATGATGACCTTTCTGCATAATTATCACAAGGAAACACCCATGTTGTGTCCGTACTTATCTACGTGCAAATATTGACCCCATTCGACCTCTTGACGCCACTAGATGCCATCAGCCTGCGGATAGCTTCCTCGAGAAGTTTACGCGCTACCAAATCCTCATTATTATAGAAAAAACACACTCGTACTGGTGATAGTGAAAGTTGATGCACTATGTATATGTTGTCCTACCTGTACACATGTGGGCCCCATGTAACCACCTGGCTCTGAAAAATGGGCAATTCTTTATTTGATGCACCATGTATTTGTATGTACATATGCACAATCCCTTACTCCAAAAAACTCCTGACATAGTTTACCCATCCGCTAGCCTGCTAGATCATTCATGATCAGTAGCAGCAAAAAGAGATATGAGACTCGTTGCATCACAAGTCTCCTCATCTCTCACCAACATTGCTTGCTCCACAAACAGCTAAATCTTGATCCACCATCATCAACTAGGCATGCTATAATTTAAGACGCAATCCATTTACCCTTGAATTATGTAGTATTCCATCCAAGTTAGCCAACTGATATGTACCATTCGGAAAACACTTCCACTACCTTGAAAGGGCCTTCCCACTTAATTTGAAACTTCTTTTGGAAGGTGTTGTCTAGCTTACTATTGTAGCGCAAAACCAAGTCATGTTTCATGATACCCTCACTTTTGACCTTTTCATTTATCTTTTCTAAAGCCTTATCTTGCATCTGTCCATAATGTTCCAATGTACTCATCCTATCCAGCTGAACCTCTTGTAATTGTAAGAGCCTCTCTTTGAATGCATCACTAGGCGGCCCAAACAACTTCTCTAGCATCTTTACTGCAGGAAACTCTACCTCCACAAGCAATAGTGATTCCTTTCCATATACCAAATGAAATGGAGTAAACCCTGTACATGTCTTCACCGAAGTACGGTAAGCCCATAATGCACTAGGAAATTCAAAATCCCAATTCTTTCCTTGGTGCTCTGTCACTTTTGAAAGGATTTGTACCAACTCACCATTGAATCTTTCATTTAAGTCATTACAATGTGGGTAGTAAGGAATGGTATGCTGGTGCCTAATCTTCATCTTTGCGCATAAAAATTCTAGCAGTTTAGCTCTAAATCCTGGCCCCTTATCTGAAAGTAGCTCCAATGGCACCCCAAACTTGCAACATATTTCCTCATACACAAATTTTCCACATCCTTTGCAATGATTTGTTTTACTGCTATAGCCTCTGCCCATCTAGAGAGATAGTCTACTGCAGTCAAATTATAAATCTTGCCCCTGCTTGTGATAGGTAATGGGCCTATTGCATCAATTCCCCACTTTTCAAACACATCAAATGCCATAATGGTTTTTCGTAGCTCTGGCTTCAACACTCCCTTCCCAAATGCTTGACACCTATTGCAAGATCTACACCAATGATGAACATCCTTGTGCAAACTAGGCCACACATACCCCTCTTGCAAGATCTTATGCAAGGTGATCTTTAAAGCAAAATGTCCGCCACATGCACCTTCATGATTCTCTTCCAACACTCTATAAAGGTCCTCCCGCCAAGGTGCGGGTCTCAACACGAGATCAGCCCCTTTCATATATAAGACATCACCAATCAATTTGTACTCGGATGCTCTATGCACAAAACCATACTTCTTAGACTTCTCAATGTCCTTCGGAATAATTCCTGTAAGCAAAAACCTCCTCTTATTGATCCAAACTTTCGTGGCCATGATAAAGAGGTAAATTGGTTCTCAACACAAATAGCTCCCCAATCATGCTTTGAGATGCTTCATGTGCCTCTCCATTTATAGCACCTTCAATGTGTCTGATGCTCCATGCTTCGAACTTTTTTAACACGCATTTAATTCTGAAAACATTTCCTTCAATGAGGTGTTCTTGCTCTTCCACACACCCAAGCACTTTAATTCTGAAACACATTTCCTTCAATGAGTTGTTCTTGCTCTTCCACACACCCAACACTTGCTTCACAACTAACAAGGCATCACCTTTTATGCTCAACCTTCTAATCCCATGCCTCAAACAAATGTGTAATCCGGCTTCCAATGTAGCATATTCAGCCTCATTGTTACTATGTGCATCCAATTTGAACCCTCTCTTGCATACTAGCTTCCCCTCTGGATCATAAAGTGCCATACCCCCTGAAGCCGCATCATGGCTCTTCCTGTATGAGCCATCAAAGAGAAAAACATGTGCATTGCTGATCTGTCGCACTTTTTCAACTACCCTTCTCACCGCCTCTTCCTTAAGAAGAAGGGGATTCTCCTTGTAAGTCAACAAATCGGCTAGGGTAGCTCTTGTATTGTCTTCCACTAGAAAAG
This sequence comes from Adiantum capillus-veneris, assembly GCF_014529385.1. Classification (NCBI taxonomy): domain Eukaryota; kingdom Viridiplantae; phylum Streptophyta; class Polypodiopsida; order Polypodiales; family Pteridaceae; genus Adiantum; species Adiantum capillus-veneris. The sequence continues at coordinate 149,499,781 of NC_140943.1, forward strand.
AGAACTCAAAATCTTGCAGCTCAATTACCCATTTCTTGACCACATTTGACATGTTACTGCCATTAATTAATTGTGGCAAAAAGGCGTAACTCGTCAAGAAAACAAAAGGTCATGGTAGCAAGTAATGACAAAATTGTCGACAAGCAAATATTACGCTATAGCTCCACTCTCCAACATATATTCTCCCAAAGACCAACCAAGAACCTGTCCTTCTTCATCATGTCCGGTGGGGGTACTTGTGGTGCTAAGGTCTTGCACATTCTCTCCCATGCCAATAAAAACTTACATACGTACGCATCTACTGGCTCACCTTCCTTTTACACCAAACCTTGTACTTCTTGCCACTTTGAAGGATCTTCCGTCTTCACAAACTCCACTTCCAATCCATGCCTTAGATTGTCCCAACTCAATCTTACAGGTGGAACAGCCACACGCAACTCCTCTTCAAATGCTTTGGACCAAACTCGTACATCACTTTTCAAACAAATCTGGAGAAGACGTAATATTTGCGCCACGGTCATGAATCTAGTTGCTCATGCAGGCAACCTCCATCTTTTCCAAAAAGTCTTCTACATCTTCATCACTTCTTCCATGAAACTCCAGATAAGAGAAATCCATGGCTACCCAGGGTACGATGCTTCGAGAACCCCTTCGAACACACGTGCAAGAACCCAAAACTGTTGATTGATTCAATTCCCAAAAACTTCAATGGAGCTCAACTTTAGATAAGGACAAACACATGCACATCAAATGCGTTTTCATAGTTAATCATCGGAATTACAACAGGAAAGGGCATTCCAGTATCTCTTTTAATCTTCTTGGCCTGAACATAAAGACTATGTGCTGTTGGAAAAAAATCTTCCTGGACACATGAACATTTATCTGGATTCTTTGAGTTAAATGAAAAGGAGTGAACTGAGCGCCATTTTGATCATCCATTAAAGTCAACCATGCAGCTCCCAAGAAGGCACACCTGACTTATCCTCTGATTTTCCCAGAATTTCAGCAGCATAACAGCATAAATGGCTCAAAAGACCAAAAATCAGCCATCATAGCTTGAAACATTTTTGGCAGAGTTTCCCCAGAAGTAGAGCAGTAAGAACCCAAAATATAGACGGTATATGTATGCATAAACTGCCAACAATAGAACCCGAGCATCAAGTAGGAATCACTAATACATAGCCTATGGCGAGGTCACAAAAAGAGTGCTCCAGCTACCTGTATCACCAAAAGGATCTCACATTTGAGAACCCCCCAGCTCAATAAAACTTCACGCTATCGACCCTCACACGAAGGCTTATGCAAATTTCGTATAGTCAAGTCTTAGAAATGACTATCTTAGAGACCAAGTCTCAGAAATGGCTGGGACTGCCAAATAAAACCAAGTATGGATCCACAAAGGCGTACAATGGCAGTTTCCACAAGTAACGTACAATACCAACAGACAATGTGCTCACTCAGGCGCCAAATGATGCATACCCGCGGAAACTGCAAGTGACTCCCACTTGCCAGTGTATCACTCTACTCCTGCTACATGTACCTTTGTGAATCACCTGTACCTATACCTGTCCTGGTAACCTATAATCTGCAACCTATAATCCCGAATCTCGAACTTGAAGCTCGAAGTAGAAGGTCCTCGAAGAAGATCCTCCGTGGGGGCACCAAAAGAATGTGAGCGGGATGAAAACACACACAACGCCTCTATAATGACCCGATACACACTGTTGGGAAGATGATATACACACACACTATGGGGTACCACTCGGCTTACACCACCCACCTAGCCGAGACAGGGAACACACCTATGGAGTGAGAGGAGAGAGACTACCCATTTACCCACTCCACGCAGAGAGAGAAACACACACACACACCCAAAAAACTCAGCTCAAAAGGGAGAATTTCTGATGTTTAGATACAAGTGAGCTTGGGAAAACACCAATGGGGCAAATAGCTCACACAATATGGGTAAAACATGCCAGACACAATCACAAATAGGAGCAGAAGCTTCGCTCGCGTCGTACGAGAAACTTACACAGCCAAAACAGTAGAAAAATAGTGAGGAATTTGGTAAAATGGACAGCATCATCGCTTCCAGAACGGCCCAAAACCCCAGTCTACAATGTCAAAGTGCTCCAAAATCAGCAAAAACACAGTTGCGGTTGTTCCTCCTCTTGTCACCATGTTTTTTCTGGTCTTCTCTCTATTTTTTCAGTTCCCTCACGTAGCTTTATTACTTGGGCACCCTTGGCCTTTTAGTTGACCTCAAACGGCAGGCCAAAAACTGGCTTCGCAGTCCATAGTTGTCACCCTCCTACATCCATCCACACACCTGGCACTCAGCTTTTTCCAATAATGCATCCTGCCACCACGTTGTCGTGATGTGACACGTACATAGTGGGAACGCATCCTACAAGAGTTATCTTGTAACTTTTAGATACATAATTATCTTTCCTATAATATACATATGCATATTAAGTATAATAATAAGCCTTCTATCTCATCCTATTATTTTTCTCAAGGGTAACCTATTCTTACTTTACCCCATCAAAAAATACTATGGAAAAAGCATCAATAGCTCCGCCTCTTTAACTTGGGGCAAAAAGCATTGATTCTTTATTTCTACTATCTCATTATCATCTCACACCCTAGCTAGATCCTATATCTAGGGTAAACTCCAATATATATATATTCTATGTATTTTTCTTATATTTCTTTCTAAATAGCTACTAGGAGGGAATCAAATCCTAGTGGGACACTAGGTGGTATGATCTCAAAGATACACTTATTTTAATGCATTATTGCAAGCATGATTACAAAACTTTGTCAAGGAGCAATGTCATGCTTTCATATGGCATGAGGTGTCCTTTGGAATCAAATGAAAGTCTAGGCTAAGGGGACCACAGGAAGACTTTTACTGCCAAAATTGGACCCTATTTTGATGAATTTTTTACACAAGGTTCCAATCCGAATTGGAAAATGATTTTAAAATGAAAATCGTAGCTAATGAGCTGAAGTTTCTGTCCATATTTTTACTTTTTTATTTGGAGCCATGGTTGAGGAGATATGATCAAAATACTGGACGCCCACATCATGCAGGGACAGCTCATTTCCAACTTTTCCAGTTTCAATTCACACTGGCTCTTCTCTTCTTGTGTAAACCCTTGGGGGTTCTCTTCACCTATAAAAGGGGACCTCTTCTTCCTTGAAAATGAACTCAAGCATTCAAGCCATTGATGAGAGGAATTCTTGAGGGAGTGAGTAGTAATGCCTAATTGTACTTAGCCATTAACATACGCCCAAGCCTACACTTTCTCCTCGAGGAAGACTAGACATTTTTGTATACTATCCTTGGAAGATCAACTCTAATCAAAGAAGGTCTTGCACTTGCCGTATCAATCAAAGTGGATTTCTCCCCTCTTCTTCTCTCTCCATCAATAATTGTGCCAAAGGGTTTGTCAAGCAAGATGTGTTCTACATTGATGTTTTCTTGATTTCTTGTTGTTTTCTTTTTCATCTCTAATCCAACATATATATATGTATCTAATATCATCTCTTTAACCAAATCTATCTCTCTCACTCTTAGTAATTCATTCTCTCTACAAATTCTAGGTTCTCCTTGCTACAGGTACATCTCTCCCCGCAGTATCCTTATTGCCGACGGGCAAGAATAGGGCTTGGGAGGGAAAATCACTTCTCTTCTCTTCTCTCATATCTACATTTCTCACATACTATCCTAGATGAATAACCCACATGATGATAATTTCTATCTCTTTCACTCTGTACGATCTATTAGAATTAACGTATGGATTAGCCGTAAAATACACTTTCAACAACGTATAGTGTTTCTCTTTGGCCCAAAAAGACTCAATGAGATACTTCTATCACCGGATCCCATTATACTACCTCTCATAGACTATAAATTTTCTTTTGACGTAAGCGTAGTTATCTTGCTATGAACCAAGAGGATTTGTATACACAATTAATCCCAATCACTAGACAAAATATATATATTATGGTAAGCACAAAAATACAATTCCAAAGAACAATTCGTAGCCTATTTGGTCAGTCAAGATTGAATGCCATTAGCTCATCTATTAACCCTTTCATACTACCCATGATACAATATAACCATAGCCTTGATGTTTTCTTCTTTGTGTTATTTTGACATTCTCTTTTGTGTTCTTTCTTTGTGTGTGTGAGTACAAGAGAGAAAGAGTGGGTCTTTTTTTGATTGCACTTCCTTCCAAACCCTAGTCTTCATGGCATCTATGGTTTAACTCCTTCATATAGTTTTTTTTTTAGTTCTATCACAAACTCTCACAGCCATAAGCCCGGTGCTTTCCCAGCAAGACCGCAAATTTCTCGACATATTTTTTGTGAACTCGACGTGAACAAGCCGGGGTGAGAGTACATAAAGATGGCTAGCAAAGTAGAGCAGCTATATGATGAAATGAAAGAGCTTGAAGACCGATGCAAATGGCTTGAAGAAGAAGACCAGATTCAAAAAGCGATTGAAAGCGCTAGGCAATCCATATATAATGAGCTTAATATATTCGAAGGCTATGATCCAGAAGGATATCTTGAGTGCTATGTGACAGAGATGAGGCTTCAAGCAATTCCAGAAGCTCGGATGATTGCAGCATTTGTTGAACTTGTGAGTGATGATTTCAAGCACCAAGTTCAAGTCTATGCAAGTGAATATGCAAGCAACTGGGGTGAGTTTTCTACAGCGATAACACAGGTATGCTTGGAACATCAAGACCAAGAGATGGAGCAGAGTGTAAGTGGATGTGACCAACTAGAGTTGGTGTCTCCTGTAAGCCATGCAAGTGTCAACACATCCATACATGCTAATTTAGAAGCAGTAATAGATGCATATCTTTTGCAAGATGCAAATTTATTGTATGCAGATGAAGCAGACATAGTGGAAGCTATTTATGCACGTTTGGGTCTTGTAACCTTCATATCTCAAGATAATGACTCTCATCATGCTATCCAAGCGCCTGAAACGGCTCAAAGCGACTTAGAGGATGATGCAAACTCGTCGGCTATGATAGATGATTTGGACGCTCCTTTTGATTCATTTGAAGATGCACATGAGTGTATATACAAGGATGAGGATGCTATGGTTTTGACAGAGGATGTGAAGGGAAAACAGGTGAAAGACGGCTATATTAGTGATGTGCTACAATCTACTTTTGAGCAGATCCATGAACTTTTACCAAGTTTAGAAGAGCCGGATGCCTATGCTGAAGACATATACCAGGATGAAGAATTCATTATCAATGCTTTCCTATGCGAGTTTGATGTATGTGGTACTACCCAAATGGATATGCCTAGCTGCAAAAGTGCTAATTTAGAGGGGGTGACTGAAAATATCTTCCTTTGTGAGTATAGCTCTGCTAGTAGCATTGCAGATTGTGAAGTACCTGAGCTAGATGAGGTGGAAGAAGAGGAGTGCATTGACAGAGTAATATGTATGTCTTGTATATATGGGGTAGCAGATGTGATGCAAATGACTCATGAAATTGTGCCTTATTTAGAGCTAGATGCAGCAAGCTTTCACAATTCCATGGTAGAGGAAGGAATGAGAGATGCAGATTCTCTGCATGAGGATTGGGGTTCTGCGGATGAAGCTATGAATCTTCAAGATTCACAAATCAAAGATAGAGAAATGTTTGGGAATGCTATACAGGTTGAAGTGACATCAGAGGATAGAGTAGAAGAGCAAGAAACCTCTTCGGATATGGTCTGTGATTGGGGTGATATTTTTTATCTGCGTAAAGATGCAAATAAAGATGCTTGCCATAAAGTGCCTACTATATAGGGTTTCAAGAATTTCAGTTGCCGCAGGTATACAAACAATATCTGAGGCATAAAAGGGATTTAGGTCTTGTGTCACAGGGTATAAATTGCAAGCAGGTTTGTGAGCATCTATCTGCTATGGATAGGAAGGGTATACATGGTGATGCCTTGAAGCAAGAAGAGGATGCTAGCTCTATGCTGACACGAGAGTCATGTAATGAAGAAAGGTTCTCCCTAGATGAGTGGAGACATGATTCAGTTGAAGATAATTTAGGGATGGGTCAAAAAGGAAGAAGGGGTGAAGATATTGTGTCAGAGACTAACTCCAAGGAGGTTTTTGAGCAGTCGGTTACAAGTGACCGGGAGCATACCTACCAGGATGATTTGGAAAGGGAATTAGACACCATATTTGAGAGGTATGCAAAGTTTTATGATGTAAAGCTAGAGAGGTATTTGGTAAAAGGTGAGAGAATTGATGAGAGGTTTACCATGCATATTTCTGAGGTTTCTCTCAATGTTGAGAAAGGCTATCTAGAGGATTCTTTTGAGAATGAAGATGCAGATTCAGACTTCTATGCGAAAGAGGTACATATGGATTTAGAGGTTGGTGAGAAGGTTGAAGTGCAGTTTCAAAAATCTTTCAAGTATATTACAGGAAGCCTGGAAGTGTTTTTTGAAGAGAAGGATGAGGATCTTATGTCTCTTCTTCATGAAGATTTTGCGCATAATGGAGATTTGTTTCAGATGTTTTTGAGACAGATGTATATAACAATTCCTTCTGATCTAAGAGGAATTAAAAGATGCGGAGAATCTCAATGCTTAGTACAATACAAGTTTTTGAGTTACCCATATGATCCTGGAGGAGTTCATGGGATGACAGGGGATACAATTGCTTTCACAAGTTACCATGAGGCTGGCACATGCCGGAGGATGTGCAGGTTTAGAGGGGGTGGATGTCGTGCTGTGACACGTACATAGTGGGAACGCATCCTACAAGAGTTATCTTGTAACTTTTAGATACATAATTATCTTTCCTATAATATACATATGCATATTTAAGTATAATAATAAGCCTTCTATCTCATCCTATTATTTTTCTCAAGGGTAACCTATTCTTACTTTACCCCATCAAAAAATACTATGGAAAAAGCATCAATAGCTCCGCCTCTTTAACTTGGGGCAAAAAGCATTCATTCTTTATTTCTACTATCTCATTATCATCTCACACCCTAGCTAGATCCTATATCTAGGGTAAACTCTAATATATATATATTCTATGTATTTTTCTTATATTTCTTTTTAAATAGCTACTAGGAGGGAATCAAATCCTAGTGGGACACTAGGTGGCATGATTTCAAAGATACACTTATTTTAATGCATTATTGCAAGCATGATTACAAAAATTTGTCAAGGATCAATGTCATGCTTTCATATGGCATGAGGTGTCCTTTGGAATCAAATGAAATTCTAGGCTAAGGGGACCACAGGAAGACTTTTGTTGCTAGAAATGGATCGTATTTTGATGAATTTTTTACACAAGGTTCCAATCCGAATTGGAAAATGATTTTAGAATGAAAATCGTAGCTAATGAGTTGAAGTTTCTGCCCATATTTTCACTTTTTTATTTGGAGCCACGGTTGAGGAGATATGTTCAAAAAACAAGATGCCCACATCATGTAGGGACAGCTCATTTCCAACTTTTCCAGTTTCAATTCACACTGGCTCCTCTCTTCTTGTGTAAACCCTTGGGGGTTCCCTTCACCTATAAAAGGGGACCTCTTCTTCCTTGAAAAGTAACTCAAGCATTCAAGCCATTGATGAGAGGAATTCTTGAGGGAGTGAGTAGTAATCCCTAATTGTACTTAGCCATTAACATAAGCCCAAGCCTACACTTTCTACTAGAGGAAGACTAGCCATTCTTGTATGCTATCCTTGGAAGATCAAATCTAATCAAAGAAGGTCTTGCACTTGGCGTATCAATCAAAGTGGAGTTCTCCCCTCTTCTTCTCTCTCCATCAATAATGGTGCCAAAGGGTTTGTCAAGTAAGATGTGTTCTACATTGATGTTTTCTTGATTTCTTGTTGTTTTCTTTTTCATCTCTAATCCAACATATATATATGTATCTAATATCATCTCTTTAACCAAATCTATCTCTCTCACTCTTAGTAATTCATCCTCTCTACAAATTTTAGGTTCTCCTTGCTATAGGTACATCTCTCCCCGCAGTATCCTTATTGCCTACGGGCAAGAATAGGGCTTGGGAGGGAAACTCTCTTCTCTTCTCTTCCCTTCTCTTCTCTCATATCTACATTTCTCACATACTATCCTAGATGAATAACCCACATGATGATAATTTCTATCGCTTTCACTCTGAATGATCTATTAGAATTAACGTATGGATGAGCCGTAAAATACACTTTCAACAACGTATAGTGTTTCTCTTTGGCCCAAAAAGACTCAATGAGACACTTCTATCACCGGATCCCATTATACTACCTCTCATAGACTATAAACCAAGAGGATTTGTATACACAATTAAGCCCAATCACTAGACAAAATATATATATTATGGTAAGCACAAAACTACAATTCCAAAGATCAATTCGTAGCCTATTTGGTTAGTCAAGATTGAATGCCATTAACTCATCTATTAACCCTTTCATACTACCCATGATACGATATGACCATAGCCTTGATGTTTTCATCTTTGTGTTATTTTGACATTCTCTTTTGTGTTCTTTCTTTGTGTGTGTGAGTGCAAGAGAGAAAGAGTGGGTCTTTTTTTGATTGCACTTCCTTCCAAACCCTAGTCTTCATGGCATCTATGGTTTAACTTCTTCATATAGTTTTTTTTTTGAGTTCTCTCACAAACTCTCACAGCCATAAGCCCGGTGCTTTCCCAGCAAGAGCGCAAATCTCTCGACAACGTGAAGTGGCCCCAAAATATGGTCCTCATGATGATCTTTCTGCAGAATTATCACAAGGAAACACCCACGTTGTGTTCGTACTTATCTACGTGCAAATATTGACCCCATTCGACCTCCTGACGCCACTAGATGCCATCTAATGCACCTGCTTACCTCATGTCGTCGGCCCGTGGATAGCTTCCTCGAGAAGTTTTAAGCGCTCCCAACTTCTCATTATTATAGAAAAAACACACTGGTATTGGTGATAGTGAAAATCGATGCACTATGTACATGTTGTCCTACCTGTACACATGTGGGCCCCACGTAACCACCTGGATCTGGAAAATGGGCAATTATTTATTTGATGCACCATGCATGTGTATGTACCTATGTGCAATCCCTTACTCCAAAAAACTTCTGAAAACGGGTAGGGAGAGACACTCTGCATAGGACGGAAGAGAGAGAGTGATTCTCTTTGCTAGGTGTGCGGAGTCAGAGAAGGCAAGCCATGCAAGGGCTCCAGTATGTAGGTTGTGACGAGTATTCGCATGCATAAGAAAGGACACCAGTTCTCTGCAGGCTACCGATAGCTAGGAAGGGAATTGAGCATGAGTGGAGCGTGCGCATCTTGGGTGAGGATGATGATGTAGGCTATGTGCAGAATTAGAGAGCAAGCGAGTTTTGCTTGCTGTAGTGCGGTTTGAGAGCGGGGAGGGAGAACGGGAAATGGGGTAGAAGGAGGGAGTATGCCTCGCAAGTGAAAGGAGGGAGAGGGTGACTCCCCTTGCCCTGTGGTCCAAGAGTTAAGAGGGAGAGATGTTTTTTGCGAGGTCTGTGTAAGCTGCCGAGACAAAGAGAGAAAGAGCCTGTCTCTATAGCATAGTAAAAAGGGAAGTAAGGAGAGAGGGAGAGAGAAGAAACTGGCCATTTGAAGAGGCGGCAATCAGAATATCTACAAAATTTAGATAACGAAAAGATACCATCCTGAAGCTGGCGTCAAGAAGCCCTTGGGGAGATGTAACGATGAAGCCGAGTCATCGATAAGTTTCTTCTTTTTCTCATAACATTGGATGTAAATTTATGTTGATTAATAAAAACACAGAAAATAAAAACACTTGCAGTCTCTCTCTCTCTCTCTTCTCTCTCTGTCTCTCTCCATTTTCATGATAAACTCATTAATGTCTTCATGATTCTGCTCTCAAGTCTGAGCGAGTATATGCAGCCCGAGCATTGCATCCGTTAGAGAGAGAGAGAATTTGATATATGTTTTGGTAGATGATTTAGCCGCACTTACATTGTCTACCCTCCTTGTTTGGGAGTGAGCGTAGCATATTGCTTGAGCTCTTTTGCTTGCTAGGTTTTTCCTAGTGTTGGTCTGCTCCATGGCCTGGCTATAGAAAAATATCTATCAGTGGCACGCCCGGTGGGACTAGCTTGCAGCATTTAGGTGTTCAAGCAAAACGCCTGCATCCTAAATGGAGTTTTTTTTTTCCTTTTCCACTTCACAAAAAAAATTGCATTATACTGCATTTTGCCCAAATTTTTTGGGATATGCTTTTATGTGAGAAACTTATTTTGGTTGGCCACCATTCATTGCCACCACCCTAGCATGTGCATGTAAATTTGGACCCAAGCACCTATACATCCCTTTGTAAACTTCCATAAACCTGAGTGTTTTAGGTCATTGAGAGGGCCCCAATTGAGGTTATTGGAGAGTCATCAAGGATCATTAGAAGTGCTAAGTCCGGTCATCATTATCATGCTAAAGGGGGGGGGGGGGGGGGGGGGGGGGGGGGTTGTTCTATTTGCGTTTATCATTTTGTGATTGAATGGATTTCACCTATTTTTCCTTCATATCTTTTAGTTATGCCTAATGGATAAGGCACCCGAGTTCTGGGCTCTCTTGTTATTCGCATAGCTTCTACCTGTAAACGTGGACCCAAGCACCTATAAATCCCTCTGTCAACTTCCATAAACTTGGGTGTTTTAGGTCATTGGGAGAGAACCACTCGAGGTCATTGAGGACTCATCAAGGATCATTAGGAGTGTCAAGTCAATTCATCAGTGCAAGGCTAGGGGATTATTACCATTTTGCATCTTTGTCTGATTGCATGTTGTCCGCCTCTTGGTTCTTCATATTTTTTTATTTTTATTTTCTCAACATACATTATCTATAGCCCAATGGATAAGGCATCTCTCTTAACCAAAGTTCTGGGTTCGACAGTAGCAGGCTAGTTTTCCGCACAGGACGCCACTATTGCACTTTTTTTTGGCCAAGGGCATGGGGATTTTGGACAGAGAAAGAGAACACTTTCATGAGCTATTGAGCACTTGAAGCGAGCTTGAAAGGTTGTTTTATTATAAATTTCCATTGATAATACTCTCAATTGAATTGCCAAGAGGAGTTTGTTTTGACAGGCAATGAAGAGGTCGACTTATTATGGAATTAGGATTAAGGAGAAGAGAACTTGGGGGAGATTGTCAACTTGATAACATTGACACGGTTGTGCTTTCTATGTATCATGGTGGTGCAAAAGTTCGAGTGAAAGTTGCAAACAACTCTTGAAATGACATTGTTTTTGAAGTGAGGCTTGTGGATTATGATCCCGACAAGTGAAGTCAAGGCCATTATGAAGGGGCGCCTCGTTTTTGTGCGTATATTGGTAGCCTACTCTAGCTCACATGCATTGTGGGTATGGCTATGTATAAAGTTTCAATAAGGAAGGCCGAGGCCCACATCCTGGGTGGGAAACAAGCTCTGAAACTACATGAATCGGGAAGACAAAAGAGATGTCACCAATGGATACAGCCCGGCCATGAGCAACGAGAGTCACATAGAAGTTGAGTCGGGTGTGAACGAGATCTTGAGGGGGTTTTATTGAATGAAAACAAAGGGCGTTTTACTGTTTTTTTTTTTCAAACGAGCCATGAAAGGGTGGCACGTCACGAGGACGAGGGTGGCGAACAAGGGGGTATGTCGATTGGGGGATAGGGCATGCTAATGGAGAAGACTCCATGAGAAGGCTTGCCCCGGTTGACAAGCGAAGGGAGTAGCGCCATTTTCTGGCTGGTACCAAGATGACAAGGACAGAGAGACCCTCTGCATAGGACGGAAGAGATAGAGTGATTCTCTCTGCTAGTTGTGCCGAGTCACAGAAGGCAAGACATGCAAGGGATCCAGTATGTAGGCCGTGATGAGGATTCGCACGCATAAGAAGGGGCGCCAGTTTTCTGCAGGATACCGAGAGCGAGGAAGGAAACTGAGCATGAGAGGAGCCTCATTTTGCGTGAGTATAGTCATGTACGCTATGTGCAGAATTAGAGAGCAAGCGAGTTTTTCTTGTTGTAGTGCGGTTTGAGAGCCGGGAGGGAGAACGGGCTATGGGGTAGAAGGAGCGAGTAAACCTCGCGAGTGAAAGGAGGGAGAGGGCGGCTCCCCTTTCCCTGTGGGCTGAGAGCCAGAGGGAGAGATGTTTTTTGCGAGGTCTGTGCAAGCTGCCGAGACAAAGAGAGAAAGAGCCTGTCTCTATATCATAGTAAAAAGGAAGTAACGAGAGAGGGAGAGAGAAAAAACTGGCCATTTGAAGGGGCGGAAATGAGCACATCTTCAAAATTTAGATAACAAAAAGATACCATCCTAAAGCTGGCGTGAAGAAGCCCTTGGGGAGATGTGGAAAGACGAAACCGAGCCATCAATAATTTTCTTCTTTTTCTCATAACATTGGATGTAAATTTATGTTCATTGATAAAAACACATTAAATACAAACACTTCCAGTCTCTCTCTCTCTATCTCTCTCCATTTTCATGATAAACTCATAAATGTCGTATATGCAGCCCAAGCATTGCGTGGGTTAGAGAGAGAGAGAATTTGATACATGTTATCGTAGATGCTTTAGCCGCACTTACATTGTCTAGGCTCCTTGTTTTGGGAGTGAGGGTAGCATATTTCCTGAGCTCTTTTGTTTACTAGGTTTTTCTTCGTCTTGGTCTGCTCCATGGCTTGGACATAGAAAAATATATAACAGTGGCACGCCTGGTGCGACTAGCTTGCAGCATTTAGGCGTTCTAGCAAAAAGCCTGCATCCTAAATGGAGTCTTTTTTTGCTTTTCCACTTCATAAGAAAATTTGCATTATACTGCATCTTGCCCAAAAGTTTTGGGATATGCTTTTATGTGAGAAACTTATTTTGGTTGGCCACCACTCATTGCCACCACCCTAGCATGTGCATGTAAACTTGGACCCAAGCACCTATACATCCCTCTGTAAACTTCCATAAACCTGAGTATTTTAGGTCATTGAGAGGGCCCCACTTGAGGTTATTGGAGAGTCATCAAGGATCATTAGAAGTGCTAAGTCAGGTCATCATTATCATGCTAAAGGGGGGGGTTGTTCTATTTGCTTTTATCATTTTGTGATTGAATGGTTTTCACTTATTTTTCCTTGATATCTTTTAGGTATGCCTAATAGATAAGGCACCAGCGTTCTGGGTTCTCTTGTTATTCGCATACCTTGTACCTGTAAACTTGGACCCAAGCACCTATAAATCCCGCTGTAAACTTCCATAAACCTAGGTGTTTTAGGTCATTGGGAAAGACCCACTCGAGGTCATTGAGGACTCATCCAGGATCATTAGGAGTGTCAAGTCAAGTCATCAGTGCAAGGCTAGGGGATTATTACCATTTTACATCTTTTTGTGATTGCATATTGTCCGCCTCTTGGTTGTTCTTTTTTTTTTTTTTTTTTCTCAACATACATCATCTATAGCCCAATGGATAAGGCATCGGTCCTAACCAAAGTTTTGGGTTCGACACTAGCAGGTAATTTTTCCCCACAGGATGCCACTATTGCATTTTTTTTTGCCCAAGGGCATGGGGATTTTGGCCAGAGAAAGAGAACACTTGCATGAGCTATTGAGTACTTGAAGCGAGGTTGAAAGGTTGTTTTATTATAAATTTCCATTAATAATACTCTCAATTGAATTGCCAAGACGAGTTTTTTTTGACAGGCAATGAAGACGTCGACTTATTATGGAATTATGAATAAAGAGAAGAGAACTTGGGGGAGATTCTCAACTTGATGACATCGACAAGGTTGTGCTTTCTACGTATCATGGTGGCGCAAAAGTTCAAGTGAAAGTTGCAAACAACTCTTCAAGTGACATTGTTTTTGAAGTGACGTTTGTGGATTATGATCGTGGCAAGTGAAGTGAAGGCCATTATGAAGTGGCACCTCGTTTTTGTGCGTATGTTGGTAGCCTACCCTAGCTCCCATGCATTGTGGGTATGCCTGTCTATGAAGTTTCAATGAGGGAAGCCGAGGCCCACATCCTGGGTGGCAAACAAGCTCTGAAATGATGGAATCAGGAAGGCAAAAGAGGTGTCGCCAATGGATACGGCCTGGCCATGAGCAACGAGAGTCGTAGAGAAGTTGAGTCGGGTGTGAACGAGATCTTGAGGGGGTTTTATTAAATGAAAACAAAGGGTGTTTTAGGGTTTTTTTTTAAAACGAGCCATGAAAGGATGGCAGGTCACAAGGACGAGGGTGGCGAACAAGGGGGGATGGTGATTGGGGGAGAGGGCATGCTAATGGAGAAGAGGCCATGAGAGGGCCTTTTGTGCTTATTAGCAACATTCCTTTTTTCCTTTCCTGTGAGATGGATATAACCCCTTTAATATTTGGAAAATATTCCTGTAGGTCTTGGCTATATTCATGAACAACGAAGATCTTCCCATGTAATTTAAGTAGTAAGGGACTTTTGGATCTTTCCTCTTTAACCTCGAAAGATGCTTTCCCCATAGAAGTATGTACAATGTCATTGTACGCATACTCAATAAGAGATAGGTACTTTTATCATCGAGAGCGTTGATCTACTTCCATGACATAGGCTTTTAGTAGATTCAAGAATTGTTAGATTAGTTATTTCACTTTGGTCATCCGTTTGTGGATGATAGGCAGAAAGAGAAATTTAATCTACTTCATAGATTCCAAAAGAGACCCTTCTAGAAATTACTGTTCATTCTAGGATCTTTGTCCGACACTATGGATGTTGGAAATCCATGATGTTTGAAAATTTGAGATCTGAAGAGGGTTGCCATTTGATGTGCCTTAATAGTCTTTTTGACAGGCATAGAGTGTGTTTTCTTGTTAAGCATGTGGACTGAAACAATCCAAGCTACTTCCCTCGATCAAATTTCAACTTTTGGTATACCACGCATTTTGAAACATACTCTTGTATGTTTACTTTTCATGATAGACCAACAGAAATACATTTCTACTCCTCGAAGAGTAGACTATGGAATCCCTCTTTGCCCTGCATAAGGAGAATTATGGGATTCATACATGACGTTCTTATTGTATGGGTGATTAACACATAGCCTATTGCCATTTGGAAGAGAACCATCCTTCAAGGTGAATGGTTCTTTTTTTCTTCCCTATTGCAAAGGCTGTAATTACGTACTTAAAGTCTCGGTCGGTAGCAAACTCATCTATCATAAAAGATAGATAATTGTGAGTTGCCATAGGCACCACATTTACCCTTGGTCATTGTGAAAGTGCATCGACCACTTGATTGTGCTTGCCAACAAGGTGAGAAATATGAAATTTAAACTGCAAAAGAAAATGTGCCCACCTCATTTGTTTGTCGGAGAGCTTGGTTTGCGTCATTAAGTTCTTGAGGCTTTGTGATCCATTCGTAGGATGAATGGAGTCCCCAAGAGCCTAGTGATTCCACGTGTTTAGGGCATATAGAATAGCTAGTAGCTCTTTTTCGTATTTTCCCAATACTCACTTATCGAAGTTGAGTCTTTGACTCTCATATGCTATGGCATGCCCTTCTTGAAGCAAAATAGCTCCAAGGCAGTCACCACAAGCATCACATTGGACCTCAAATGGCTTTGAGAGATCTAGTAGTGTGAGCACACGTTGAGAGATAAGATTCTCCTTAACACTAGGTTGGTAATGGGACACTTTTATGTCCTGTTAAGTGACCATTTTCCTTGAATTATGTCAAGAGTTTCAAAATGGATTTTGAGGTGCTATCTATCTAGAAAGTTGTCTCATGAGCTGAAAAAAACTCGACATTTTTTTGGAATATCAATTCCATCTTTAACCTTGTCCTTGCAAAACATTTCACAACCTAAACTGTGTGAAAAAACGGGTCCTGTTTTTGGCTTTTTTCAACTTTTTGCAACTATACCACTCTAGAATTCATGTTTGTGAGGTCTATAATGCTAGAGAACTATCTTTAGTAGTCCTCAACATGTCCTGATGCTTCTAGGGAGAAATAAATGTTAAAGTTGTAAGTTATGACCAAATTACAAAAAATATCAAATTCTGTTTTTTAGCCAATTTTAGCTCTTCTATGATTTTTTTGGTGGCTTTCATAATATCCAAATGCAGTTTTGATTTTATATGTCGCATATTGTAACATAAAGCTAATATTCCTTGAGTTTTAGGGCACCTAATACCCTATTTTGCATAGTAGACAATGATGGTTGATTTTTTCAACTATAGAAGAAAACGAAACATTCTAGTATATCAAGTATAGCTTTTTCAATATTGTTAGTTTGTTGTGACAACTACATGCATTTTGTAGGTAGTAACCATATCTAGTCATGAGGATCAAATTTGGCTAGGTATTGAATAGTTTCTATGGGATTCCACAACTCATAATGTTGAACCCAGTTTTTTCATGTTTGCTGTATTTAGCACTTCATATTTGTCCCCAAGGTTCCCCTTGGTAAGAGATGTATTATTGTTTTGACATGATTCATGGCTCCTTATGAACCTAAAGGACAATAGGGAACTAAGAAAACATGCATATATTATTTGTATTGAGCGTGGCTATAGAAACTTTGATGATAGGTTTGCAGAATGGTAAAAATTCAACTTTTTTGTACCTATTTCTTTTGGCGAAACAAAAAATAGTGAGTGAGAAGCAATCATATGTTCTGATCACCAACCCATTGAAGTTAACTAGGGAATTTATCTCAAGTCCTACAAAAATCCCTAATCTTATTTTTATGCAACAAAACGTAAGAAATGACTGTTTTCATGAAAATGTAATGGTCTATCAACTTTGGAGGCTTGGTGTGACCAAAAGATGAGAAATTTTACAAGTTTCTAATTTTTTCCATGTGTAGTAGGCCTTGAACTATAACCTCATGAAAGGATTTTACAAAATGAGTGGATCTACTATGGTTTTGGAGGTTTTTTTCAAAACCCTGAAAGGACACTTTTATGTCCTGTTAGGTTACCAACCTAGTGTTAAGCTTCTTGCAGTTTTGCAGTCCATGAATACTTAACGTTCTTTTTTTGTTAAGTCATGCAATGGGCTTTCTATTAGCGAGATTTTTTTTTTATGAAGCATGTATAGTATGCACACATACCTATGAAGCTTCGTACCTCCTGTAGATTCCTTGGATTAGGCCATCTTTTTATTACCTCTAACTTTGTTGCATCCATACGGGTGCCCTCTTTAGAGATAATGTGACCTACGTATTGAATCTCTTGTACGAAAAATTCACTTTTCTTTTGATTAATGAAAAGCTTATTCTCTCTCACAACTTGAAATATTACCTGGAGGTGTCCCTTGTACTCCTCAAGAGAATTTGAATGGCCTGACGATTTTTGTCCATCATGAGTTTGAATGCATTTGGAGCATTTGTCAGGCCAAAACTTGTAAATTACCAAATAGATCTTCTACGCGCGGCACGGGAAATCTATTTTGATAGTAATCTTATTTAGTGCTCTATAGTCGACACACATATGATATGTGTCGTCTTTCTTTTGCACTAAAAGCAATGGTGAACAAAATGGAGAGGAGCTATACCTCATCATCCCTTTTTCCACAAATTCATGCACTTGCCTCATGATCTCCTCTTGTTGAGCTTGTGAAACTTGATAAGGAGGCTTGTTAGGCAGTGAGGTTCCTGGTAGGAGCTCAATTGCATGGTCATCATCCTTCATTTTAGAGGTAGCTCACTAGGGATTTCATCTATGAAAACATCTAGCTTGGGATCCATTTAGGAAATTAGACAACTCTAATTTCTCTTGATTCCCTTTATTGCAAGGATATGGTGTTCCCCAACTCATTAGCATCTATGTACATGCTCTTTTCCCTGTAGGTGAAGTAGATTCTCCTTTCAAGGAAATTCATGTTGGAAGCCATGCAGTTAAACCATGGTGCCCAAAAAATAACATCCTCATGTTTGAGAGGGGAGATGAAGAAATCCTTTTTGTCCACATAGCTTTGGACATAAAGACTTAATTTTCTAATTAAGGAAGTAATTGAGACATCTTGTCCCTTGATAGCTCCATTGGCTTTCAATGCATCTCCCATCTCGTGGGCTTGTATGTCTAGCTTAGTGGGCAACTCCATGGATATGAAGTTGTGAGTTGAACTAGGGTCAAACAAAATAAAAGCATCATGTTTTTCCATCTTTCCCCAAGCATAGGAAAGGAGAAATACTTGGCAATGAGCATCCTGTTTTGGAGCTTCAAACATAGAGGCTCTAGAAGTCTCATTGCGGGCAATTCTCTTGGGGCAAGGACGATAACCATGGCCTTGCTCCCCACGCTTAAAAGATTTGTGGTCCTTAAAGAAAGATTCTAGCTCTTTAGGAGAGAGTTTATATTTACCTTTGTAAACTCCCTTCCCCTTGGACCAATTGTTGTTGTTGTTGGAATAGCCTTGGTAAGAATTTTGGGCATTGGTTTTCCCCTTGGCATCACTTTTGTCTTTATTTTCCATGGGCTTGACATTCCGTCTAGCCCCTTGTTGGAAATTGAAGCACAAATAAATCATGGTGTGGTGGATTACTTTGGTGATAGAACCAGGCCATTGAGAGTTGACATACACGGTCATCTCTTTGGGTAATCCCGCACAGAATTGTTGCTTTTGCTCGGCAAAGTGTATCTTTTGAAAGATTGTAGCCTTGAGATGTAAATCCCAAAACTTGTCCACATATTTGTGGATAGACTCATGAGAGAGAAGCTTTAAACTTCACCATTTGGTAATCACTTTGTCCTTTGCATCACTTGCAAGGAATTGCTTCATGATAGAAACTCGTAGAGTTTTCCATGTCTTTGTGGTTTCACTGTTGCCACGAAGGCTAGCCCACCATTGATGAGCCGATTTTTGGAATTGCATAACTACATGGTGTAGCTTGGAGGACTCTGTGAAGCCCTCGTTTCCAAAGGCCGCATCAAGTTGTTGGATGAAGGCCGATACTTTGTCAGTAGCATCAAAGGTGCCATCATAGGTGAGAAAAGAGATACTCTTTCCTCCCTCTTTGAACTTCTTAACTTTTTGGGATCTTCGCCATGCAGAGTAAGCTTTGTGGTGTCCTCCCTCTTGTATTCTAGCTCTAGGAGAATAGCCATAGCTTTCATCGGTAGAGCAGGAAGGTGAAGAACAAGGAGAAGAGGGTGACCTCTTTCTTGCCCTTTTCTTCATTTGTTTCCTCTCTTACTTTTTGAAGTGACGAGGAGAAGGACTATGGGTTAACCGTTTCCTCTTGGGAGGAGTTTGCAATCATTTAGTCTTCCGTCTTCGTGGAGCCACATCTTCGGAGGAACTTAGGGATTCATTACTTTCTTGATATTTGGAAGCCCTCTCTCCTCTTGGAGAGGAAAGGAATCACATAAGCATGAAGTTGTAACTTCGGCTTGCAAAACGGGGTTGCCCATAGCTTGTTACAACCTAGTGACAAGATAATTAACAAACATGGGGGCATCATCATTAGCACCTTCATGTGCAAAATCAGAGTTATCAATGTTCATTCTACTCTCTTGGTTATTGTCAACCATGTTAATTAAATTTGTGTGTTTACTTAGTGTATTCTTTGGCAATTCAAAGCCTTAGTTGCTACTCCTCTTAGCCTTTGAAAACAGGCACTTAAGTATCTACACCCATGGCTCAAATTGGTTAATCATAGAGAGTAGTGGAGTGAGTCTAACATAGCAAAGTTGCCGAGGGATAGTTCCTTTCAAAATTCTTATGGCTCAATAATGGTAAAGTCGTAGGCAAGTCTAAAAAGACTCCATTATTAAAACCAAATCTCCCAAGGTGTGCACCATATCCCACATAGTGGGCTCAAAAAAACCGATAATAGATCCCAGTTCCACTTACCCTAATATAATTAACAAAATCAACCATTAATAGGCTACTTAAGGACCTCTCTTCTCAAGCAAGAAAAGAGAAGGCAAATGCTCAGATACCAATGTAATGGAAATGGTCTATTAACTTTGAGAGTAGTGGAATTAGGAAATTAGATGAAGCAATTTTGTGAGGTTACTTTGTGAGCATAGCGGGTGAACTTAATTGATGGTAGCAACATAAACATGTTACCTAGCTAACTTGGCATGAACAATACTTTTTCAAGAGAGAGAGTTTAGAGAACATGACAATAGTTGAGAACCGGATTCATATGGAGCCGGTCCCCCCTCCAATAGGCATTTGTATTATAGTTTCTCCCACCAAGAGAGACTTGGTACAATACAATCTTTGTGTTCCTTGTGACATAGGTGATGCAATGAAGATGGAAAGCTTCATGCATTAAAAGCATAACATGAACTTTGTAGAAAGCATTAACTATCTCAAGCCTCAGTCCGAAGGCCTCAAACACCTTCGAAGGTGGAGAGAGCTAGCAGGGAGTGATGATAGGGAAGAGGAAGAAGAAACATTACATAGGAGAAAGAAATAGTTCCTCACTTATCACCACTCTTCTTGATAGCATACATAATAGCATGGTAATGAAGATGGTGAAGATGGAAAGCTTAAGCATTGAAGCATGGCTCTTGGTTGGATTTTCATTCCATAGCCAAGAGTGTTGACGTAGGCTCTCACTTCTCACAAGCTTGTAGAAGGAGGTGGAGTTTCTGAAAGTTCACCAAGTGAGAATGGATCCACAAAATGAGTGTGTGTGTGGTGTATATCCCTCTAGCACCCCCCTTGTTTGCTTGGGCGAGTTGTAGCTTTTCCACATGCTGCAAGCTCATTGGACCCCTCTCCCTCTAGCCAATCATATGCAGCATGCATTCAAGTGCATGGGAAGTCTTTTGACAAGTGTCCTTCTTACCCCTTAGAGAGAGAGAGCTTGAAAATATCTAGATATTTGTTGGATAGAACTAGAAGCTCATAACAACCCTCTTTATCCCAACCAATAGCATTCAAGCACACCATGTTTTTAGGCATAGGGAGAGTCTGACATGTGTCGCATGTGCCCTTTGAAAAACGGGTGCCCTTTGGGTGAGTGTAAAGTTAAGTCAAAGATTCCCCTAGCTTTGAGACTTTCATGCATACGAATCTTCTCAAGCACCTTCCTCATTAAGTTTGTAGGGTCTCTTTTTGACTCAATAACCTTACCCCCCATGTATGGGAAGCTTCTCAAGCACCTTCCTCATTAAGTTTGTAGGGTCTCTTTTTGACTCAGGCACCTTACCCCCCATGTATGGGAAGCTTCTCAATCACCTTCGTCATTCAGCTTGTAGGGTCTCTTTTTGACTCAAGCACCTTACCCCCCATTAAGTATGACAAGCACCTCAAGTACCTTAGTCATCAAGCATGACAAGCACCTCAAGTACCTTAGTCATCAAGCATGACAAGCACCTCAAACACCTTAGTCATCAAGCACGACAAGCACCTCAATCTTAGGTCGGGTTCCCATCTCAAGCTCATCCCTAGCTTGCCTAAGGTCAAAGGACTTTTTAACACTAACCATTGGAGGTCTTTAATGAAGCTAACCCTAAGTTCGGTTAAGATCCATTACATGCACATTGCTCTTTGATAGACTGCCTCCTTTTGGACCCTTATTGAGATGTAACCATCTCTCCTCTTGGTCCCCTATCAAGGTAAGTCTAGAAATACTTATTGCACATTTCTCTTTGATAGACCATCTCCTTTTGGACCCCTATTGAGATGCAGCCATCTCTCCTTTTGGTCCCGTGTTGAGATAGGTATAGAAGCACATGTCTCTATTCTAGCTCTTGTTCCCGTTTATTCTCCCACATTAAATGATCAGTTTAATATCAGAAAATCATTTGGTAAAGTTAGATATTATATTTTATGACAATAGACGAACAAGATATCGTAAAAAATTCAATGGAATTACAATGTTATTGAGTGAATTTGAACTTTTGATCAAGTACTCATGTGTAACTTGGAACAAACGTGAGAGGAAAGTTAGTTGGGCATCAACAATACTGCATTTACAGCCTCCCTCTCTCTCTCCCTCTCTCTCTCTCTCTCTCTCTCTCTCTCTCTCTCACACACACACACACACACACACACACACACACACACAAAGGGCATGTAGTAATATCTCTACAGAGTCGGCACCTCCAAGTTCTGCAACACACTAGGTACAAAACCGACTCCTGAGAGCTAGTCAACTGCAGCCACTTTGTGTGTGTGTGTGTGTGTGTGTGTGTGTGTGTGTGTGTGTGTTGCAGTATTAAATTAAATACATATACACAAAATAACATGATGCTCAAAAGGTGATTGGCTTTAGATGACTAGGCAAGGCTTTGTACAAAAATGATTCAGTATTTGTGTGAGGGCCATACCCAGACTCGACCCTACTCACCTCCCTCAGTCCTCTAGACCGTTCAAAGGAATGACATAGATCTATCTGCAGGTATCCCTCCCACTTGGGATCGACACTCAGACAGGACTCCAACCTATCTCGAATGCCAACGTCCAAAGGGGGTACATCCCAATATTCAATGATTCTATCATATTCTCATAATCAATCTGTCTTTGATAGCTTTTCGCACCAAAATCGTGGTCCTTAGTCTTGATTCTCTTGATCTTTAACTTGAGGATCTTCACTTGCTTTCTTGTTCTCCCTTGGTTCACGGCGATAACCCCTTTTTCCTGACAAGTAGGCACGGCAGTTATCACTTTCCCCTAAGAAGAGGGATCTTGCAATCCTACCTGGTCTCACTCGTCCCCGATTACCCATTTTTATCCCACGTAGTCCTAGCATTTAAAATAAAAAATTTAAATCAAAATCCGGCCATTTGACCCTCCGGATCCACCCACCCACCGAACCATTTCATGAAAATCCCTTCTCCAGTTAGTACTTAACTACTACAAAATCAGGAAGACAACAGTCTATCGGACATCATCAAACAACAAGCAGCATGCAATCTGTTGCATACCCTCGTTCACTAAAATTCATCTCGTTGTTCCCACCATATCTTTATTTAGAAACTTTTAATTCATTTTCTTTCCTTTTTCTGTTATAATTAGCTTGTAACTAGTTTCCTAACTAATCGTGCAACACATTTAGTTTCAACCAATTCATCTTGCCTCCCCATTTAGGCCAAGATAATCGGTTACAAGCCATCAAAATGGCAACACCTTCACAATATTTCCCAGAATTAAGTGTTTGGGAAAGGCTCATCAAGTAATTTAATCATTCCTTCCTAAGTATTTTATTTCGAGAGGTATAGCACCATCTGGTGATAGATGCATAGGATAGCCCCTATATTCCTAGCCTTTCCAGTTCCTTTTTAAGCAACCAAGTCGAAAAAATTTGCTTAATTAAATTCACATCATCCTCCCTGAATATGACCTTCTCATCCAACTATTGACATCAAGCCATACCCGGATTATGGTGGATTTCCAATAAGATACCGCGGGTACTTCACCTGGCCAGACCTTTCCTAACTTGGAGGAGATGAATCCTAGATGCTGATGCAAGTGAAGGGGTAGGTTGGGATATTCTACCAAAATAGGGTAATTCCTAACTGCCAATACGTCTAGATTACAAACTTGATTCCATTTGAATGGATTTAGTGGGGAATTTCTAACAAGCCATTGACCATAACTAAGGATGTTGAAGACTTTTTCAGGACTTTTGAACGCCTCGAGGAAGCTACTATTGTCTTATCCACGTGTAGGGGTCCCGCTTGTAAGTTGGCAAGCCCTCTTGGTTCCAAATCCTTCTCTAGAGTGCAAATTTGTGAGGAAGGAAGTATTATAGAGGGCTTACCTACTTGAAATCTCTCTTGCTGTAATTGAGGAGTTGGTGAACTTTGGGGTTTGGCATCCTTCTCGGTATTACACATATCGTTGTTTCGGGCAACTCCTCCAAGAGGGTTATTATCTGCCCCTGATGGGATTTTGGTAGGCAACAACAGCTCATTTTGGTGCTAAAGTTGTTGCTGAAAAAATAATGATGGTGAGCAACAAGAGCATTGTGGGTAGTCTCTGCATGATCACAGGGGAGGAACTGAAGAAGAAGAGGGTCTAGCTCATCATTAGAAGGATAAAGGGATGGGAGATTTGACAAGAGGAGGAAGGTATGGTGAGAGAGCAGATTTGTGGGATTCCATGCACTATCAGGATGGGAGGTGAAAGGATGAAAAGATAGCGATCGAGGAAGCCTAGATGAGCCATCTTGCCCCATCCACAGGGGCAGGGGGAAAAGGAAAACCGTCATCCCTTATCCCTCGGGCATGAATGACCTAGGTATAACAA
This sequence comes from Adiantum capillus-veneris, assembly GCF_014529385.1. Taxonomy (NCBI): domain Eukaryota; kingdom Viridiplantae; phylum Streptophyta; class Polypodiopsida; order Polypodiales; family Pteridaceae; genus Adiantum; species Adiantum capillus-veneris. Next base: position 149,523,982 of record NC_140943.1, read on the forward strand.
CTTGCCGGTTACGCTACCCTAGCCGAAAAGGGCCAATCTCCGTCAAGTTCCCCATCAGAATCCTCTTAATGGGCCGGCCTTTCAATCAAGTTGACCCCAAGAAGATCCATCTTGGTTTCCGGTCATTTCCAGACAATCTTCAAAACTCCTAATTAAATCTATATTTTGCAATCGTCTATCCCTATCACCTCTCGAGATTAATTTTTTTAACTCATAGTTGGTAATTTTCAGGTTCATTCATTTATCAACTTTAATTCCTACTTTTATTAATTATCTACCACCCAAGTTTATTTAGAAACTACAAGCGAGTTTTTGCCATAGACATTTGATGGTTAATGTCTCTTCGGAAATGCAACTTTTTAAGTTCAATCCCCGTTTTGTTGATTCCCAGGTTTTTGCAATCCTTTTGCCATCCATGGGACATCTCCATGGAAGCTTGTAGAGTTTTTGGTTCAAAACAACACGGAGGTCAATTCCGTGAAGTTATCCCCTATGTCCCCATCCCGTATTTGCAAACAAACTTGAAATTGACAACTTTAGAAATACTCTTCAATACCAAAAATTGAACTACTTCTATGGATTTTAATTAGACAACTACTCTTTTGTTATGGTGCCTAGCTTTCCATTTTAGGAAGCTAGAAGGTCGTCCTAGTATGTGACCACGATTTTCGGAGCGACTCAAATTAAATCGAATCTGGGTAGATGCCCTAATGCCTTGGAGGAGAAAAAGCATGAACCCATCACGTGGAGGAGAGAGAGGGAGGGAGAGGAGAGAGCGGTGCCATGCCTTGAAGATTTTTTTGTCTCTTGGAGAGCGCAAAGAAAGGCGAGCACCACGATGCTGAGCACTGGCCGATGCAGACAGGTATCACAGCAAGGTGGAGGACAATGTCTGTGTGTGTGTGTGTGTGTGTGCAGGGTCTTTGGGAAGCGTTATACCTAAGGATGGACATTGGAAACTCAGCATAGCTGGCCTGTACACGTTTTGTGAAGTCTACTGCATGTCAATCGACTT